>NC_086324.1:132550833-132866602 GCF_036172605.1 Pelobates fuscus | reverse complement strand
TTTCTCTCTCCCCCTCCCTTGCAGCCCGTCCACCCCCTTCCCTGCAGCCCCTCCATTTCTCTCTCCCCCTCCCTTTCCTTGCAGCCACTCCATTTCTCTCCCCCCTTTCTTCCCCTGCAGCCCCTCCATTTCTCCCCCTGCCTGTACCTGTTAGCCACGGTTGTGGTACCCGTCTGACAGGAAGTGCTCTCTCAGTGAGCACTTCCTGTCAGACTGCTCGGCCGCACTACACACAGCGACAGTAGGAGTGCAGCAAAGCACATAGCTCCCCTTTTGCCAATCAGCCTGTGACGCAGGCCCCGGCCCATGCAGAAGAGCACCGGCCCTAAAGGAATCCCGGCGTCCAATGGTCGCAGGGGTCATAGAAGTCACAGTTGTCATGGGCCGGGTCCTAGGAAGCCCGGACTGCTCAGGGAGTCCCAGGCCCCACATCTTTGGCCCCCCTGGCTACCTGTTACTGCAGGGGGCCCAACACACTTCATCTTCACTTCCCAGTTACTCTGTCTTGCTAGCTGCGCAGAGCATTGCCATGGTAACCCGTGGCAACGCTCTGATGACCACGGCACTCGCGAGACTCAGAGCAAATGCTCTAAATCTCGCAAGTGCCGCGGTCGGCAGATCGTACACACACTCACAGTTATTCACAGACCCACACACACATACAATTACAGACTTCTACACACAATCACATACAGGGGCGGACTGACAGGTCGGGCAGTTCGGTCATGGACCGAGGGCCCGAGTCAGTCAGGGGGCCCGGCAGCACAGTCATGCTTCTGCTGTGGAGATCAAAGATCTCCACAGCAGAAGTAAGTTATGCAAAAAAAAAGTGCTATAAGAAGGTTACAGGGGCCCATAATGACTCCAAGGGCCCCTGCAACCCATCTATCCCCCCACTCCACTCCGTGTGAGACCTGGCAGCATTATACCAGCTCTCACTGCCAGGTCTCTCTCTCCCTGCTCCGTGCTCAGTGTGAGGATGGGAGGTGGGGCAGGAAGTGACATCACACCCCCTGCTTCCCTCTCACACGGAGCACACTGACAGCGTGGATGGAGAGTGAGAAGAGGATCCTGGCCTCCAGAGTGCTGCTTGAGGAAGATGGAGGGAGAACATCACATTGTACAGGTAAGCAGGCCCATACACACACTGCCCCCCCATACACACACTGCCCCCCCCCCCCATACACACACTGCCCCCCCCCCCCATACACACACTGCCCCCCCCCCCCATACACACACTGCCCCCCCCCCATACACACACTGCCCCCCCCCATACACACACTGCCCCCCCCATACACACACTGCCCCCCCCATACACACACTGCCCCCCCCCATACACACACTGCCCCCCCCCATACACACACTGCCCCCCCCCCCCATACACACACTGCCCCCCCATACACACACTGCCCCCCCCATACACACACTGCCCCCCCCATACACACACTGCCCCCCCCCATACACACACTGCCCCCCCCCTACACACACTGCCCCCCCCCCACACACACTGCCCCCCCCCCTACACACACTGCCCCCCCCCCCACACACACTGCCCCCCCCCCATACACACACTGCCCCCCCCCCCATACACACACTGCCCCCCCCCATGCACACACTGCCCCCCCCCCATACACACACTGCCCCCCCATACACACACTGCCCCCCCATACACACACTGCCCCCCCCCATACACACACTGCCCCCCCATACACACACTGCCCCCCCTATACACACACTGCCCCCCCTATACACACACTGCCCCCCCATACACACTGCCCCCCCATACACACACTGCCCCCCCATATACACACACTGACCCCCCACATATACACATACACAGCCCCCCATACACATACACAGCCCCCCATACACAGCCCCCCATACACATACACAGCCCCCCCATATACACATACACAGCCCCCCCATATACATGCACTGCCCACCCATACACATGCACTGCCCACCCATACACATGCACTGCCCCCCCCTCATATACACATACACTGCCCCCCCCTCATATACACATACACTGCCCACCAATATGCATACACTGCCCCCCCATATACACACACTGCCCCCCATATACATACACTACCCACCCATATACACACACTACCCACCCATATACACACACTGCCCCCCATATACATACACTGCCCACCCATATACATACACTGCCCACCCATATACATACACTGCCCACCCATATACATACACTACCCACCCATATACATACACTGCCCCCCATATACATACACTGCCCACCCATATACATACACTGCCCACCCATATACATACACTGCCCACCCATATACATACACTGCCCACCCATATACATACACTGCCCACCCATATACATACACTGCCCCCCCATATACATACACTGCCCCCCATATACATACACTGCCCCCCATATACATACACTGCCCCCCATATACATACACTGCCCCCCCCATATACACACACTGCCCCCCCCATATACACACACTGCCCCCCCCATATACACACACTGCCCCCCCATATACACACACTGCCCCCCCATATACACACACTGCCCCCCCATATACACACACTGCCCCCCCCCCCATATACACACACTGCCCCCCCCCCATATACACACACTGCCCCCCCCCATATACACACACTGCCCCCCCATATACACACACTGCCCCCCCATATACACACACTGCCCCCCCCATATACACACACTGCCCCCCCCCATATACACACACTGCCCCCCCCCATATACACACACTGGCCCCCACCATATACATACACTGGCCCCCACCATATACATACACTGGCCCCCACCATATACATACACTGGCCCCCACCATATACATACACTGGCCCCCACCATATACATACACTGGCCCCCACCATATACATACACTGGCCCCCACCATATACACACACTGCCCACCCATATATACACACTGCCCACCCATATATATACACTGCCCACCCACCCACATATATATATATATATATATATATATATATATATATATATATATATATAAACTGCAAATGTCCCGCACTCAATGTACCGGTCTTGTGCTTGCCTCGGTGCTGCCTCAGCCTTCAATATATACAGATGAAAAGAGTGCACTCGAAAGGTCTTCTTAAAGATATAAACAATTTATTGTGCCAAACTTCAAAGACATACAAGTCGACGTTTCAGTCCTCGTGGGACTTTTTTCAAGACAATGAAAGGCGGAAAAAAAGTGATTTAAATATACCTTACAGGTGATTTGATTGGAGAGTAGGTTATATGAAAGAGAGGCTGTGCAAACGTGAAAGTGATTACTCAACTTTGAAATAGGGATTAACCCCTTAAGTGCCTAATAGAAAGGCCTGAAGGTGAGTGTGGTTACGGCCAAAAGTCTAATAATCTGCACTCGCAGACATATTAAAATTCAAGGAAAAGAAATATCGAAGCCACCTTAGATTGACTAAGTGTTTAAGACTCTATTTGAATATTTAAACAAATTTGTTAAACAAAGTTAAACAATACCTTACGATTGCTACATTTTTAAATTTTTAAACAATAGCATAAGGTGGCTACGTAGGTCTTGAAAAAGGTCTTGAAAAAAGTCCTGTGAGGACTGAAACGTCGACCTGTATGTCATTGAAATTTGGCACAATAAAATTGTTTATATCTTTACGAAGACCTCTCGAGTGCACTCTTTCCATTTGCATATATTGAAGGCTGAGGCAGCACCGAGGCAAGTACAAGACCGGTACATTGAGTGCGGGAAAATTGCAGTTTATATATATATATATATATATATATATATATATATATATATATATATATATACACACCGTATAAGCCGAGTTTTTCAGCACATTTTTTTGTGCTGAAAAAACCCAACTTGGCTTATACTCGAGTCAGAGTCTGTATTATGGCAATTTGCATTGCCATAATACAGACCGGGGAGAGGGGGGCTGGCAGAGCTGTAACTTACCTGTTCTGCAGCTCCTGTCAGCTCTCTCCTCGTCCACGCCGTCCGCCGCGGCTCTCGCGAGACTTACACTGGGAGCTGACAGAGTGAGCTGCACAGACCGCGCGGAGGAGGAGGGAGCTGACAGGAGCTGCAGGACAGGTAAGTACGGCTCTGCCAGCCCCCCTCTCCCCCCCCACTGAACTACCAATGACACTGGACCACCAGGGAAGGAGCCCCCCTCCCTGCTATGTATCAAGCAGGGAGGGGGGACGAAAAAAATATAATAAAAAAAATAAAAAGTAATAATAATTCAGTTAAATAATAAATAATAATAATAAAAAAATATAATAATATTAAAAAATAAAATAAATATTAATAAAATAATTAATAATATATCAAAATGCCCACCCCCACCAACACATACACAAACACACACTGCATCACACACACTCACACTTCATTCATATACACACACACACTGCACTCACACACACTGCACTCATACACACACACTGCACTCATACACACACACACTTCACTCATACACACACACTGCACTCATACACACACACTGCATTCATACGCACACACTGCATTCATTATATACACACACTGTAAATAAATATTCAATTAATATAATTTTTTTAGGATCTAATTTTATTTAGAAATTTACCAGTAGCTGCAGCATTTCCCACCCTAGTCTTATACTCGAGTCAATAAGTTTTCCCAGTTTTTTGGGGTAAAATTAGGGGCCTCGGCTTATATTCGGGTCGGCTTATACTCGAGTATATACGGTACACATTCATATATATACATATATACACACACATACACTGCCCACCCATATATACACACTGCCCACCCATATATACATGTGTGTGTGTGTGTGTATATATATATATATATATATATATATATATATATATATATACATACACACATACACTGCCCACTCATATATATATACACTGCCCACCCATATATACACACTGCCCACCCATATACATACACTGCCCACCCATATATACACGTGTGTGTGTGTGTGTATATGTGTATATATATATATATATATATATATATATATATACACACACATACACTGCCCACCCATATATACACACTGCCCACTCATATATATATACACTGCCCACCCATATATACACACACATATATATATATATAGATATATATAGATATATATATACTGCCCACCCATATATATATACACTGCCCACCCATATATATATGCATATATATATATATGTGTATATATGTATGTGTGTGTGTGTGTGTATATACACACACTGCATACACTGCCCACCCATATACACACATACACTGGTTACCCATATATACATTGCCCCACACACACACTGCTCCCCATACTCACATTGCCCCCACACACACTGCCCTCCCCATACACACATTGCCCAACACACACATACACTGCCCCCACACACACACCATAGACATACACACATTGCCCCACACACACACATACACTGCCAACACACACACACACACACACACAGCTACACATACATTGCCCCAATACACACATTGCCCCACACACCCTACACATTCACTCACTACACCCCCCCCCCCACACACACACACTGAACCTTTCACACACACCACTGCTCCTATGCCCTACTACAGCCTCATATTCCAGCAGATCCCAGGTAAGTTGTCAAACTGTTCTTAAAGGGAAACTCCAGTGCCAGAAAAACGATCCGTTTTTCTGGCACTGGAGGGTCCCTCTCCCTCCCACCCACCAATCCCCGGTTACTGAAGGGGTAAAAACCCCTTCAGTGACTTACCTGGGACAGCGGCGATGTCCCTCGCCGCTGTCTCCGCCTCCGCGACACTCCTCCTAGTGATTACGTCGGCCGGTGGGCGAGACTAATCTCGCTCACCGGCCGAGGAGACCTAATGCGCATGCGCGGAAATGCCGCGCATGCGCATTACGTCTCCCCATAGGAAAGCATTGAAAAATCATTTCAATGCTTTCCTATGGGGTTTTGAGCGACGCTGGAGGTCCTCACACAGCGTGAGGACGTCCAGCGACGCTCTAGCACAGGAAACCTGTGCTAGAAACAAGGAAGTGACCTCTAGTGGCTGTCTAATAGACAGCCACTAGAGGTGGAGTTAACCCTGCAATGTAAATATTGCAGTTTATGCAAAACTGCAATAATTACAGTTGCAGGGTTAAGGGTAGTGGGAGTTGGCACCCAGACCACTCCAATGGGCAGAAGTGGTCTGGGTGCCTGGAGTGTCCCTTTAAACAGTTTAACCCCTTCAGCCCAGCAGGTTGGGGGAACCTAATGACCCTATTGGGGCAGGTAAAACAAGTTTGTTTTCCTGGCACGATAGTGCTCCTTTAATATTTTGTCTTCGTAGGGCCCTGCTCAAATTTTGTCCGGGGGCCCAGAAGGCTGTCAGTCCATCCCTGATCACATACATACACACACAATCACAGAGACACACACACACACTATCACAGACCCAAAAACCCACATACAGTTACACATATTTGCACACAATCACAGATACACACACACACACACACACAATCAAATACCCTCACTCACC
Source organism: Pelobates fuscus (assembly GCF_036172605.1). Taxonomy (NCBI): domain Eukaryota; kingdom Metazoa; phylum Chordata; class Amphibia; order Anura; family Pelobatidae; genus Pelobates; species Pelobates fuscus. The sequence goes on along the minus strand of NC_086324.1, from coordinate 132,860,060 downwards.
CACATATATAATCACAGACATACACACACAATCACATACATTCACTCACAATCACAGATACACACAATCACAGATCAATACACATATACACACACACACACACACACACAATCACAGATGTACACACACAGAAATACACATACAATCACAGAAGCACACAGACACACAATCACAGACCTATACACAAACCACAAATGTACACACACACATATATTCACAATCACATAAATACAATCACATAATCATAGATATACACACACATAATCACAGATATACATGCACACAAGCACAGACCCAAGTATAATCACAAATCTATATACACAATCACAAACACACACATAATTACAGATAGGCACAAACAGACATACGCACACACACATACACACACACACACACAATCACTGACATACATACACAAAAATCATATTAATACACATTTTATATTACCTGTGCCACGCGCTACAGTGGAAAGGCAGCGGGAGATTAGAGAGGTTAATGCGTGGCTGAAGTCTTGGTGCAGGAAGGAGGGTTTGGGGTTTTTAGAGCACTGGGCCGACTTTGCGATTGGGTACAACCTTTATAGTAGTGATGGATTGCACCTAAACGGGAGAGGGTCTGCAGTGCTGGGGGATAGGGTGGCTAGAAGGTTGGAGGAGATTTTAAACTAGTAGAAGGGGGGAGGGTCATAGCCATTTACAAAATGGAGATAGGACAGAAAGGAGATGGGCTTTAGCACAGTATAAGTTGGGTTGAGACGGGGGGAGGGGCAAGCTCAGAACAGAGAAGCTATGTAATGTTGATAATTCACAAAATATACAAGTGATGCATGATATTAAATGTATGCTTACTAATGCAAGAAGCCTAAATAACAAAATGGGGGAACTAGAGGCATTAGCATTCACTAAACAATATGATATAATAGGCATAACTGAAACATGGTGGGATGAGACACATGACTGGGCAGTTAACTTAAATGGGTACATGTTATTTAGGAAGGATAGGAAAAACAAGAAGGGTGGTGGGGTATGTTTGTATGTCAACCATGATTTAAAGCCAAATCTTAAGCAAATGGAATGCGATGAGGAAAATGTGGAGGCTTTATGGGTAAATATCTGCTTGGGGGAAAATAAGGGAAACCAACTATTGGTTGGGATATGCTATAAACCACCTAATGTTAATATTGACGAGGAACAACAGCTGTTTGAGCAAATTGAGAAAGCTGCAAATCTGGGTAATACTTTAATTATTGGAGATTTTAATTACCCGGACATAAATTGGGACAGAGGGACTAGTAGCTCAGCAAAGGGAATTAGGTTTTTAAACTTGTTAAATGACACCTTCATGTCACAACTAGTACAAGCACCAACTAGAATGGACGCTTGTCTGGACCTGGTTTTAACAAACAACGTTGATCTTTTGACCAACATTCAAGTAGGTGAGCACTTGGGAAATAGTGATCACAATATAGTGTCCTTTGAAATAAACTAAAAAAAACAAAAGCACATGGGGTATACTAAAACATATAATTTTAAAAAGGCCAATTTCAATAAGTTAAGGGAAGCTTTACAATATATTGACTGGCATAAACTCTTTAGTGAAAAGAACACTGAGGAAAAATGGATCATCTTCCAACAAATATTACAAAGGTACATTTGTCAGTATGTACCATTGGGAAATAAATATAAAAGAAACAAATTAAAACCAATGTGGCTTACTAGAAAAGTAAAACAAGAGATTAAAAATAAGAAAAGGGCATTTAAAGCATTTAAATAGGACAAATCAGATGCATCTTATAAAAGATATAAGGAAGCAAATAATGCGTGCAAAAAGGAAATTAGACTTGCTAAACTTCAAAATGAAAAAATGATAGCTAAAGAGAGCAAAACCAACCCCAAAGCATTTTTTAAGTACATAAATTCTAAAAAACCCAAAAATGAAAGTGTAGGTACACTAAAAACTGAAACGGGGGTGTTAGTCAATGAAGACCAGGAAAAGGCAGGAATTTTAAATAACTATTTCTCCTCTGTATATATTAAGGAAGAACCCATGGCAATAGATGTGCAAATGATTGCTACTAAAAACTTGCAGAATAATTGTAATTGGTTAACTCAAGACAAGGTGCTGCAGCAACTAAAGAAAGTTAATATAAACAAAGCTCCAGGGCCTGACGGTATCCATCCACGTGTACTTAAGGAACTAAGTGTAGAAATAAGTGAACCTCTGTTTTTAATCTTTCAAGATTCTTTTCTTTCAGGAAGTGTTCCGGAGGATTGGAGGAAGGCAGATGTGGTTCCTATATTCAAAAAGGGTTCAAAATCCTTGCCTGGAAATTATAGACCTGTGAGCTTAACTTCTGTGGCTGGTAAAATATTTGAAAGATTATTAAGGGATTATATTCAAGAATTCCTTGAGAAGAACATGGTTATCAGCAAAAATAAGCACGGTTTTATGAAGCACAGGTCATGTCAAACTAACTTGATTGCATTCTACGAAGAAGTAAGTAGAAGTATAGATCAGGGTGTTGCAGTGGATGTGATCTATTTGGACTTTGCCAAGGCATTTGATACAGTTCCACACAGAAGATTAGTGTTCAAACTCAAGGAAATCGGTCTAGATGAAAATGCTTGTTCTTGGGTAGAACATTGGCTTAAAAACAGAGTACAAAGAGTTGTTGTTAATGGTAAATTTTCAAGCTGGACAGAGGTGGCAAGTGGTGTCCCTCAGGGGTCTGTTCTGGGACCCCTTCTATTTAACATGTTTATAAATGATCTTGAAGACTGCATTGAAAGTCATGTTTCAGTGTTTGCAGATGACACAAAACTTTGTAAAGTAATACAATGTGAGCAAGATATTACTTTGCTGCAGAGGGATTTAGATAGACTGGAGGACTGGGCACTCAAATGGCAGATGAAATTTAATGTTGAAAAATGCAAAGTTATGCACTTCGGCGTAAAGAATACACAAGCAACGTATACCCTTAATGGAAGCGTGTAACGGATCACCTGGCACCCCGACTTGGTACCTCCGTTAATGGATGCTCCTAGTGCTTCCTGAGGACTCCAAGCACTCTGGCAGACATCACAATCACCGAATCCGAGAAACCTTTTAAATTCTCCCAGGCATATGAATGCTGTAGACCATTGAATAGGAACCATACGAATAGGCTTGTACTCCTAGCAGTCAACTGGAACAGCATGCAATAAATCCTTCCCCCCAATAATGAGACGACACATCACTTTGAGGGTAAAACAGGAACTCTGGACTGGCTCATCCAGCCTGGCTTTTATTACACTAATCCACATACAGGCCACACCCAGGGGGAGGCATAAAATAACCAATCACATACATGGTTCAGCCCACACATCCCCTCCCCTCAGATAACATTAAACTCAATTATCCGGTACACTTTTTCAGCCAAGTTCTGGATGTACCCCAAAACCCGGGGGTACACCTTTAAATCCAGCATCGCTGGATAGCCCTTATTCAGGGGGACAACATATCCAAAATTCAAGTCATTCGGATGAATGGTTCGTGAGATATGGGGTTCCAAAGATTTGACCGACCGCATGGGTAAAGTATCCGAAAACAGTTCCATGCATTTTGGCCCTGCGGTCGGTCACAAACAAGGGAATGAAAACAGGCGAATTGCCTGTGTTATAGAGCCTGGAGAGGGTTTGAATGAATTCCCTTGTTTATGGGGCTCTTTCTACCGAACGGCGGGTCATTCGGTAGTTTCCATACGAATTTCTGGAAGTATGGAGGTCTCAGCGGTGTTTGCCTAGTCAAGTGTCTGATTTTAGTTCCAGACACTCGACGGCAAAACACCGCTGTTCGGTAGTTTAAGATGGCCGCCGCCACGTGTTTGTTTCCCGAATGGCGGCCACCCAGAGGACAAAGACCACACTGCACTGATTGCCAATTACCTGTTTGCAACATTGTTGCAAACGGTAATTGGAGGCACACTCATTCCTGGGTGGTCTGGTTGTTCGGTAGTTTCACTCAATATACTGAATGGAGTGATTCTACCGAACAATCAGAATGCTGCATACAAATCACCCAGGATAAACTTAACACATCTATAAATACATATATAATATTACAGGCAGTACACTTGAATATGCTTCACAATCTTAAAGGGACAGTAGTCCCAAAAGTCCCAATATGTCCATAGATGCTGTTAAAAGGGCCAGTAGCAGCAATATACAGTACAATATGCCCCAAATAACCCAGGGGCCATAGTCAGTAGGTAGGAGGCTAGCAAACAGGCTTCTCCAGGGCCCAGTGGCGAGGTTGGTTTCGCCACATTTCTCCCCTTTTCCAAACAGACTAACAGGGTACCTGACCTCTTGCCGGTCAGTGCCCTTGTTAGTCCAGCAGCCCACCCACAAAACAGAAACAGCAGTACAGCCCACCCACAATAAATGGTTACTACACCTGAGTAATGGAAAAACTTGTCCAGGTCCAGGTGCCTCACCCCGGCTGTGTGGGGGACTGGTAGGCTGTTTTGGTGGGTTGCTGAGTGGGCAGAGACCAGCGGTACTCTGCCCTGGTGCCAGCACTACTACAGGAGTAGTCTGGTTGGAGCCTGGTTGCTGGAGACCGACTGTCTCCCCTTTGGCTAAACAGCCCTGTTGTGGGGGGGCAGGACCGACCGTCCCTACCCCCTGTGCTGGAAGTGCAGAGACCACGGTCCCATCTGCACAGGTGTGGGGCTTACAGTCTCCCCCTGGTACATTAAGCTGCCGCTGGGGAGAGGTGGTAACCAGCTCCTCTCCCATTAGAACACTCTGCCCATCGATGATCTGCAGCTGGGGAGAGGTGGTAACAATCTCCTCTCCCATTAGAACACTCTGCCCATTGATGATCTGCCGCTGGGGAGAGGAGGTAACAATCTCCTCTCCCATGCCTACTTTCAGTCTTTGTGGAGGGAGACCGACTGTCTCTCCTCCCAATTCAGTGTCCTGCTGCTGGGGAATAGAGACTGGGCTCTCTATTCCCAAAAAATCACGCTGCTGCTGGGGGGTAGGACCAACTACCTCTGCCCCCTGTAACTCAGCCTTCCGCTGGGGAGGGAGGACGCTGCTCTCCTCTCCCTGCACTTCACACTGCCTTCCCGGCATATCACTCTGCTGCTGGGGGGTAGGACCAACTACCTCTGCCCCCTGTAACTCAGCCTGCCGCTGGGGAATGGAGACTGGGCTCCCAATTCCCAACAAATCACACTGCCGCTGGGGAGGGAGGACGGCCCCTTCAGCTCCCTGTAGCTTGGGCGCAGAGACCACGGTCCCATCTGCGCTGGTGTGGGGCTTACTGTCTCCCCTTGGTGTGCTAAGCTGCTGCTGGGGAGAGGGGGTAACAAACTCCTCTCCCTTACACACTTTCAGCCGCTGGGGAGCAGGGCTGACCCTCTGTACTCCCTGTAGGCAGGGCGCAGAGACCACGGTCCCATCTGCGCTGGTGAGGGGCTTACTGTCTCCCCTTGGTGAGCTGTGCTGCCGCTGGGGAGAGGGAATAACAAACTCCTCTCCCTTACACACCTTCAACCGCTGGGGAGAGGGGATAACAGGCTCCTCTCCCTGCACCGTAGACTGCCGCTGGGGAGCCAGAACGGCACCTTCAGCTCCCTGTAACGCACACTGCCGCTGGGGATCTGGGCCGACTGCCCAGCATCCCTGTAGGGCTGGTAGAGAGACCGCAGTCCCATCTCCACCTGCCATTGGTGGGTCTTCCCAGGACCAATCCGTGAGGCCCCTCAACATTTGTGAGTAAGGGCCACCTGCTTCCCCACCTGGCAACTCTGGTTGCTGCTGGGGATCTGGGCCGGCTGCCCAGCATCCCGGTGGAGTGACCTTGGTCCCATCTCTACCTGCATGTTGTGGTTCCTCACAGGACCAGTCTATGAGGACCCCCACTTCGGGTTCCTCCCGCCGCCTCAGGGAAAGACGGCTAACCTCCTCGGATGCAGCCTCTACCCGGCTGCTGTAACGCTCCTGCTGCTGAGCATACTTCCTCTCTTTTGCCAACCGGAATTCTCGGTCCAGCCTTGTGTTTCGCTCGGCCATGACCTGGTTCCAGATCACCCGGCGTGTCTCCATGGGTATATCATCCCCATACTCAGCCACTCGCTGCCTCACCTCGGCCAGCCAATCATCTCCAGAGCCAGAACCTTCCATACTTGTCTGCTCCCAGGGGCGCTGCACGACTGCTAGCGTTGCCCTCAATTGTAAATCCAAACGCACTGTGTCTCCGAGCTGCTTTACCTCGCACTAGGACGCCATCCCACCGCTGCCACCAATGTAACGGATCACCTGGCACCCCGACTTGGTACCTCCGTTAATGGATGCTCCTAGTGCTTCCTGAGGACTCCAAGCACTCTGGCAGACATCACAATCACTGAATCCGAGAAACCTTTTAAATTCTCCCAAGCATATGAATGCTGTAGACCATTGAATAGGAACCATACGAATAGGCTTGTACTCCTAGCAGTCAACTGGAACAGCATGCAATAAATCCTTCCCCCCAATAATGAGACGACACATCACTTTGAGGGTAAAACAGGAACTCTGGACTGGCTCATCCAGCCTGGCTTTTATTACACTAATCCACATACAGGCCACACCCAGGGGGAGGCATAAAATAACCAATCACATACATGGTTCAGCCCACACATCCCCTCCCCTCAGATAACATTAAACTCAATTATCCGGTACACTTTTTCAGCCAAGTTCTGGATGTACCCCAAAACCCGGGGATACACCTTTAAATCCAGCATCGCTGGATAGCCCTTATTCAGGGGGACAACATATCCAAAATTCAAGTCATTCGGATGAATGGTTCGTGAGATATGGGGTTCCAAAGATTTGACCGACCGCATGGGTAAAGTATCCGAAAACAGTTCCATGCATTTTGGCCCTGCGGTCGGTCACAAACAAGGGAATGAAAACAGGCGAATTGCCTGTGTTATAGAGCCTGGAGAGGGTTTGAATGAATTCCCTTGTTTATGGGGCTCTTTCTACCGAACGGCGGGTCATTCGGTAGTTTCCATACGAATTTCTGGAAGTATGGAGGTCTCAGCGGTGTTTGCCTAGTCAAGTGTCCGATTTTAGTTCCAGACACTCGACGGCAAAACACCGCTGTTCGGTAGTTTAAGATGGCCGCCGCCACGTGTTTGTTTCCCGAATGGCGGCCACCCAGAGGACAAAGACCACACTGCACTGATTGCCAATTACCTGTTTGCAACATTGTTGCAAACGGTAATTGGAGGCACACTCATTCCTGGGTGGTCTGGTTGTTCGGTAGTTTCACTCAATATACTGAATGGAGTGATTCTACCGAACAATCAGAATGCTGCATACAAATCACCCAGGATAAACTTAACACATCTATAAATACATATATAATATTACAGGCAGTACACTTGAATATGCTTCACAATCTTAAAGGGACAGTAGTCCCAAAAGTCCCAATATGTCCATAGATGCTGTTAAAAGGGCCAGTAGCAGCAATATACAGTACAATATGCCCCAAATAACCCAGGGGCCATAGTCAGTAGGTAGGAGGCTAGCAAACAGGCTTCTCCAGGGCCCAGTGGCGAGGTTGGTTTCGCCACAAAGCGAATTAGAGATAACAACACACGAAAAGGACTTGGGAATTGTTATAGACAACAAACTATGCAACAATGTGCAATGTCAATCAGCAGTGGCCAAGGCCAGTAGGGTATTGTCATGCATGAAAAAGGGCATTCATTCTCGGGACGAGAATATCATTTTGCCTCTTTATAAATCACCGGTAAGACCACACATTGAATATGCTGTGCAATTTTGGGCACCTGTTCTAAAGAAGGATATTATGGCACTAGAAAAAGTGCAGAGGCGGGCTACAAAATTAATAAAAGGAATGGAACAGATCAGCTATGAAGAAAGGTTAACAAATTTAAACCTATTTAGTTTAGAAAAACGTTGCCTGAGAGGGGATATGATAACACTATACAAATATATTCGAGGCCAATACAAACCATTGTGTGGAAATCTATTCACAAACCGGACTTTACATAGGACACAAGGTCATGCGATTAGACTAGAAGAGAGAAGATTTCGTCTAAGGCAAAGGAAAGGTTTTTTTACTGTAAGAACAATCAGGATGTGGAATTCTCTGCCTGAAGAAGTGGTTCTATCAGAGTCCATACAGATGTTCAAACAGCTACTAGATGCATACTTGCAAAAACAGAATATTCAAGGATATAATCTTTCAATGTAGGGTAATAACTGCTTGATCCAAGGATAAATCTGACTGCCATTCTGGGGTCAAGAAGGAATTTTTTTCCTAGCTTGTTGCAAATTTGGAAGTGCTTCAAACTGGGTTTTTTGCCTTCTTTTGGATCAACAGCAAAAAACATATGTGAGGAAGGCTGAACTTGATGGACGCAAGTCTCTTTTCAGCTATGTAACTATGTAACTATGTAACTATGTAACACATTTAGTGGTTAAGAGGTAGCTTCCCTACCTTGCTCTTGGAGAGCTGAAGTGGATCCTCGGTTGCTGCTGGGTTGGGATCTCTGTGCTCTTCCTGCACAGGTCCCTGGCATGCCAGTAGTAATGTAGATGCTTGTCACGATTCCGGGGAACCCAACACGCTAACACACACACAGACACACACACAGAAAGTGTGCTGTACCGGTCCTTAGAGTGGCCGGGCTAAGCACACACAGAATAGTCAGGAGACAAGCCGAGTAAGGGGAACCAGAAAACAGAATAACGAGAAACAAGCCGAGGTCAAAGGGTAGGAGAAAGTCAGTATAACAAGCCAGAGGGTACGTAACCAGAAAGCACACGTTCACAATCGATACTATAAAGCAAAGACCACAACAGGGCACAGATAGACAGGAAAGGTAAGTATTTAAATCCTAGCCTGAATCCTGATTGGCTAACCACCAATCAGTATTAACAAACACACGTGGGGGATATCTATACCCCCCACTGTGTTTGTTGCACTGTAGCTTTAACGCCTGGTCACGTGAGTGACCCCGGCGCTTAGATAATAGTGCCGGCTCCCAGCGTGCAGCGTTAGACATGCTGCCGCTGGGAGGAGGAGAGGAGGACGCGAGCGGCGTGTCAAGAGGAGAGGACGCCGCTCGCTTATCGGTAAGGGGAGAGGGGACCGCGGGCGGCGACGGACCGAGGGTGAGTGCTGCGAGAGGATTGCAGCCTCCCCTCACCGCTGCCCGCGGAGCCCTGACAATGCTGGGATGACGTCATATCCTGGCTGCCGGCTCACTGCAGGACACGCACGGGAACTGTGCAGGAGGAGTACAGTATGTAAAGAGCTCCATGCCTCCTTCACCGCCCAGCAGCATGGATGTCAACCGGGCTGCATTCCTAGTGGTTTCTGGGCCAGATGCGGCATGTGGGCTGCGGGTTGGATACGCATGGCATAGAACACTTGCTTTGCAAATATCTCTGATTGAGCTTCATTGTGAAGTCTGTGATTGAACAGCCACAGAAAGCCTGAGCGAGGTTGTAAAGGATACAGATAGGAGAGCTGCAGCTTTTGCAAACAATTTTTAGATATGCCCCAGAGAAATTAAATATCTACTAAACAGTGATTTGTATTTGTGTATACAGTGGAGTGTCCTTTTAATGTCAGTGCATCTGTCGTGAGACCCCCTTATCCAATTCTTCCTGTTATTCCCTTTAACTCCTCTACTGTTTTATCCCTGTTCCCTGATTTTTATCTTTCCCCATTTACTCTGTCTAGGTCAGGCATAGGCAACCTTTGGCACTCCAGATGTTTTGGACTACACCTCCCATGATGCTTTGCCAGCATTATGGGTGTAAGAGCATTATGGGGGATGTAGTTCACAACATCTGGAGTGCCAGAGGTTGCCTATTTCTGGTCTAGGTCATGATTCTCTCTTTCCACATTCATTTCATATTCTCTCTTCTCTTCTCTTCATGTCAACTACCCATCACCAGCCCCCCTTTTTATACAGTTGCAATTAAAAGTATGTGAACCCTTTGGAATGATATGGATTTCTGCACAAATTGGTCATAAAATGTGATCTGATCATCATCTAAGTCACAGCAATAGACAGTCACAGTCTGCTTAAACTAATAACACACAAAGAATGACATGTTGCCATGTTTTTATTGAACACACCATGTAAACATTCACAGTGCAGGTGGAAAAAATATGTGAACCCCTAGACTAATGACATCTCCTCCCTCGTCCTGTCTTGGTTGGAGTCCCCCAATGATCTGTTCTTGGTCTTTTTCTGTTCTCTCTTTATATTGCCTCTCACAGAAAATCATTAATTCCTTTTGATTCTGCTACCACCTGTATGTTGATGACACCCAAATATAACTCTCCTTCCCGATCTCTCTCCTGCTGTCCTTCAACGTGTCACGCTTGCCTTTCTTCAATTTCTGCTTGGATGTCCACCCGCTTTTTGAAACTCAACCTCTCTAAAACAGAGCTTCTTATATTTCCTTCCCATTAATGCTGATCCTTCCATGACACTTGCATCAGTCCTCGTTGTCTTGGTGTTATGTTTGAACCTGGTCTCACCTTTACGCCTCATATCCTGCATGTTGCTAAAACCTGTCGATTCCACCTTAAAAACATTGGCCGGGGGGGGGGGGGAGGGCAGGGCCTGACAGCCAAAATGGCCGGACGCGCTTTCTGAGGGCATAAAAACGACCCTCATGACTACCCAAACTAAGCCAACTACACGAAAAGCCCAAAAAGAGAACCAGGACCACACGGGGAACAAAATGATACCCGTCCTGCAATGAAACATAACACAAGCGCCTGAACCAGCCACGCGGCCTACACCAGAATGGAGCCTGAGGCCTGGGGAAAGCGGACGATCTCCTGGCACAGAACCTCCTCACAAGCGGCAATCAAACACTGCCCTTCCACCCCCCCCCCTCTTGACCGGCGGGGGATATCCCGGTCCTCGCTATAACAATAACGTCGGACCAAGCGACGAAGCCCAGAGTAAAGCGGGGAGAGCAAGGCCCAATCAAGATGGCGGCTCGGAAGCAGCCCACAATGAAGCAAGCACTTACCGAACCCCCCAAGCATACACTGGAGTTCTACGAACGACTCAGAGCCAGCATCTGGATACAGCTACACGCCCAGAGACTGCTCTTCAAGCAAGTGATGCGAGCAGTAGCGGAATGGATCCGCCCGGAAACCCGACGCCACATTGGAGTAAATCCCCCTCGAGTCTCCAGAACAACCCAACGGTGCCAGAGCCGCAGATCAGCACGGCGGGAAACAGCGCAAGGCTACCTGGACACCAAGCACCGAAGCGAGACCCACCGGTACACCCGATTCACTCGCCCTCCAATGACCGCAGCATCCTATACCCAGGGTGATGTGCTCCAGCACAGGAGAACCCACTGTACAGGCCGCGACGCTGACTGGGAAGCGGGGAGGTCAGCTGCGGGAGGGAACCACAGGCGGAGAGCCCCCCCACGACTTACAGAAGGGGGAATCCTGTACCTCACTATGCTGCCCGACCCAGAGATACCCGCGACGAGAGTCGGCTGAAAACCATGTAGAAGTCGAACAGACCAGAGCTCCCCCCCAAAACAACACACAGCGCAGGAGGATGACCCGACTCAGTCCTCTCCCCAGTGACTCTCCAGTAAGTGCCATGATCTTGCCGACTATGAGAGCCGGCTGACTTTCGCTGCCTCATTGAGGGACAGACTGATGCCTTATCATTAAGTCTATACAGATCTCGCAGACTCTCTCCTGTCTTATTCTGCTGTGACCTTTACGATTTAAGCTTGGAGCGCTGGACTACCTATGTGCATCACATCAGAGGCCTCTACATGAGTAAAACACTTGTCTATAACAATAGAAAAAATGAGGACTCTCCTCTGTTTATACTCGCGGTCAGACATGTTTGCATAGCCTGTTTATTTAGCATGTTAATAATATACCATAAAAAAGTGCAATATTCTGCTTTATAATGTAACTAGCCTACGGTAATCTTACTAAACCTAACCTTAAGCGTTTTGACAAATCCTCTACTAACACAAAAAATTGTGCAGATTTAACAATGCAATTTCATTGTATCAGCCTGTACTAAATATTGACTGCATATGCTGTTGTGGCATACCAGAGCAGCCTGTACTTTTTGTTTGCACTACCAAAAAAAAAGAATTAAAAAAAAACAAAAAAACATTGGCCGCATCCGCCCCTTATTTATGTGAGATGCTGCCAAGGAGCTTGTTCATGCTCTGGTGATCTCTCGCATGGATTACTGTAATTCTCTCCTAGTTAGTCTCCCGAGAAGCCCCGCTACAATCTGTAATGAATGCTGCTGCCAGGCTGGTCTTTCTTACCTGTCGTTCCTCCCATACCTCGCCCCTCCTCTGTTGTTCCTTACACCGGCTTCCTGTATCCTATTGGTGCCAATTTAAAATACTAACCCTTCCCTATAAAACTTTAAAGACCTCTAGCCCGTGTTACATTTCTTCACTGATTCGTAGATATGCCCCTTCTCGTTGGGCTTCCTCACCCCTTCCTTTTTTAATGTATTTATTTTATTTTATTTTTTTCTTCTTATTTCTCTCTCCTCCATTCTTGACATAAACTTACTTAGCTATCTTCCTCACCTCCAGTGTGCTCCTGTGGTCCCTTATTAGCCTCTCAATAGGCCCGTGCTTCCAAAATTTGCCTCGCAGGCGTAAAATATTTACTCAACTGTGTTTCATATTCTCTGTTAATGAAGACCTGTTGGACCATGTCTGCTCTTGTAGGTGGTACAGCTTGTTTCCAGGCCCTAGGTATCATCAGGTTTGCAGCTATCAGCATATGGTATAGTAAACAGACCTGTGGTTTTGCATATGTTTCCAAGGACATGAAGAGTAAAAAACACTCCGGTTGAATGCATATGTTAGTGTGGAAAACCTCGGACACCTCCCTCTCCACCTCCCTCCAGTAAGGCTGCATGGGTGGACATGTCCACCAAATGTGGTACATCGTGCCCTCTCCTATGCCACATCTCCAACACATCTGTGAAACCCGAGGGTATATGCACGCCAATCTTTTTGGAACCATATGCCATCTACCGTATATACTCGAGTATAAGCCGAGTTTTTCAGCCCATTTTTTGGGCTGAAAAACCCCAACTCGGCTTATACTCGAGTCAAGGTCTGTATTATGGCAATTTGCATTGCCATAATACAGACCGGGGGAGAGGGGGGCTGGCAGAGCTGTAACTTACCTGTTCTGCAGCTCCTGTCAGCTCTCTCCTCCTCTGCGCCGTCCGTTCTGCTCTTCTGTCAGCTCCCAGTGTAAATCTCGCGAGAGCCGCGGCTCTCGCGAGATTTACACTGGGAGCTGACCGAGGTGCTGACCGGACGGCGCAGAGGAGGAGAGAGCTGACAGGAGCTGCAGAACAGGTAAGTTACAGCTCTGCCAGCCCCCCTCTCCCCCCCACTGAACTGCCACTGGACCACCAGGGAAGGAGAGCCCCCCTCCCTGCCATATATCAAGCAGGGAGGGGGGACGAAAAAAATAAAATAAAAAATGATAATAATAATAATAAAAAAAAATTAATAATAATAAAAAAAGGGGTATAAGGACCACTATGGGGGGGGGGTATAAGGACCACTATGGGAGGGAGGGGATGGGTTAAGGACCACTATGGGAGGGAGGGGGGTATAAGGACCGCTATGGGAGGGAGGGGGGGTATAAGGACCACTATGGGAGGGAGGGGGGGATAAGGACCACTATGGGAGGGAGGGGGGGGGATAAGGACCACTATGGGAGGGAGGGGGGGATAAGGACCACTATGGGAGGGAGGGGGGTATAAGGACCACTATGGGAGGGAGGGGGGGGGGATAAGGACCACTATGGGAGGGAGGGGGGGATAAGGACCACTATGGGAGGGAGGGGGGGATAAGGACCACTATGGGAGGGAGGGGGGGATAAGGACCACTATGGGAGGGAGGGGGGATAAGGACCACTATGGGAGGGAGGGGGGGGGATAAGGACCACTATTGGAGGGAGGGGGGTATAAGGACCACTATGGGAGGGAGGGGGGGATAAGGACCACTATGGGAGGGAGGGGGGGGATAAGGACCACTATGGGAGGGAGGGGGGGTATAAGGACCACTATGGGAGGGAGGGGGGGATAAGGACCACTATGGGAGGGAGGGGGGGATAAGGACCACTATTGGAGGGAGGGGGGTATAAGGACCACTATGGGAGGGAGGGGGGGTATAAGGACCACTATGGGAGGGGGTGGGATAAGGACCACTATGGGAGGGAGGGGGGGGTATAAGGACCACTATGGGAGGGAGGGGGGGTATAAGGACCACTATGGGAGGGGGTGGGATAAGGACCACTATGGGAGGGAGGGGGGGTATAAGGACCACTATGGGGGGGATAAGGAACACTATGGGAGGGAGAAGGGGGATAAGGACCACTATGAGAGGGAGGGGGTGGGATAAGGACCACTATGGGAGGGGAGGGGGAAGTAAGGACCACTAGGGGAGGGGAGGGTAAGGACCACTAGGGGAGGTGTGAGTCAGGACCACTGGGGGGGGGTGAAGGAACACGGGGGTGGGGAGGTAAGGACCACTGAGGGAGGAGGAGGAGGGGAAGTCAGGACATATGGGGGGGGAGGGGGCGGCAAATTTTTTTTTGCCTACGGCGGCAAATATCCTTGCACCGGCCCTGCACACACTGCATTCACACACTGCATTCATGCACACACACACTGCATTCATGCACACACACACTGCATTCATGCACACACACACTGCATTCATGCACACACACTGCACTCATACACACACTGCACTCACACACACTGCACTCATACACACACGCTGCACTCATACACACACACATACGCACACACTGCATTCATTATACACACACTGTAAATAAATATTCAATTAATATTTTTTTTTTAGGATCTAATTTTATTTAGAAATTTACCAGTAGCTGCTGCATTTCCCACCCTAGTCTTATACTCGAGTCAATAAGTTTTCCCAGTTTTTTTGGATAAAATTAGGGGCCTCGGCTTATATTCGGGTCGGCTTATACTCGAGTATATACGGTATATTAAATTTTGTGTCTGAGCTCCAGGTGGGATGCACATCTAGATCTCCCCTTGTGTGCCAGGAATGCTTCTAGCCACTGTTCTTCTGTGAAGGTTTTGCCTATGTCAGTTTGCCATGCTGTTATAGTTAGGCATCCCTTCTTGGATGTGTCATTTAACATGGCGTATGTGTATGAAAGTAATGTTTTGGGGATTACTGCGGTCTCATACATTTGTTCAATTTTTTTTATCCATTTTGGGAGAGTAAAGTCTGTCGACCGCATTAATAACTATTTCAATTGTAAATAGGAGAGCATGGTCTTTAAAGGTAAATTGTACTAGTTTTGAAGCTCTGGGAATGCCATCAATGTGTTGTGCTGGTATAGTTGTCTGACATGTGTGCACCCTCGCTGTATCCACATTCGGGGGTCAAAGGAAGGATTAGCTATGTGTAGGCTGTACAAGAGTTGCCAGTGACCAGGTCTTAGTGTAACCCATGAACATCTTAGTTGTTTCCCAGGTTTTTAGTAATAGGGAAGTCGTGTTGGGTATGGCTGATGTCTTCAGACTCAGGTGATGTGGAACCCAATATAAATATTTAAGACCTATAGGGCACGCCCACGCAGATTCCATCTCTACCCATTGTGGTTTGTTGTTCGATTTATGGGACATGATGACTGTGGATAGTAGGGCCGCTCTATAGTACCATCGCACGTCCGGCATACCCAGGCCACCCGACTGCAGCGGTCTACACAGTATTGACCTAGCCACTCTTATTCTGCGGTGCGCCCAAATTAATTTTGTAAAAAGTCGCTGGAGCGTGTTTAAGTAAGTGTTTGGAAGGTGTATCTGTAAGGTGCGTATGAGATATTGGAACTTTGGCAGTAGTACCATCTTCACAGCCACTAACCTGCTCACCCATGACAAATATTTATCCTCCCAACCCTAAAGGGTGGTTTGTTTCTTTCTCACGTAATTTGTCATAATTAGGTGCTCAGAGGTCCGCTACGTTTTTAGTGATTCGTAGGCCCAAGAAGGTAATATAATCCGACCTCCAATACAAAGGGAAGGCCCCTGTCAAATGTTCTATACGTTGATTGGTCATTCCCACCCCCATAGCCTGTGTTTTTGAAACATTAAGCTTATAATAGGATTGATCTGTGGACTGTCGGATTTCCTCCAACAGGTTTGGTAGGGACATTTGCGGCTGCGTAAGCGTTAGGAGGACATCATCTGCAAACAGATTGGCTTTATATTCTACCTCTCCCACCCTTACTCCATGTATGGAAGTGTTTTCCCTAATCTACACTGCCAAGTGCTCCAAGGCCAGAACGTATAGCAGCGGGGAGAGGGGGAACCCCTGTCTCGTTCCATTAGTAAGCGTAAAAGGCTTAGACAAGAACCCAGAGTTAAGCACTTGGGTGGATGGTGCCCTGTATAGGGCTTTTATCACTGACACAAACCCCTCAGGAATACCGAACCTATGTAGCACTGCCTCTAGAAACTCCCAGTGTAGCCGGTCAAAATCTTTTTCAGCATTGAAGGAGACAAGTAGTCAGAGGCGGCTCTCTAATTAGGCGGTTTAGGCGGCCGCCTAAGGCCTCGCGCTGGCTGGGGCCTCGCGGCCGCCTAAACCGCCTGTTGGCAGAGTGTGTCAGGTCCTCGGTCACTGACCGAGGACCTGACACCAGGAGGGGGCCCGGCGGCTTGCCCGGTATGCCGCCGGGTGCGAGGCCCCTCCTGGCTGCCCGGCCACCATCGCAGACACTGGTCTGCAGCTCCGCAGTATGCAGAGCTGCAGACCATGTGACTTGCGAGAATTGGCCAATCAGAGCGTTGCCGCGGGTTACCACGGAAACGCTCTGAAATCTTGCGAGATTACACGGTCTGCAGCTCTGAGGAGCTGCAGACCATGAGCAGTGGCCACCGGACCACCAGGGAGCCCACTGGACCACCAGGGAAAGGTAGGCTCTCCCTCCCCATCACCCCCCACCACCATCACCCCCACCACCCTCAGCCTCACCCCCCTCGACCACCATCACCCCCCACCACCCTCAGCCTCACCCCCCACGACCACCATCACCCCCAGCCTCAACCCCACTACCACCATCACCCCCACCACCCTCAGCCTCACCCCCCACCACCACCATCACCCCCCACCACCCTCAGCCTCACCCTCACCACCATCACCACCATCACCCCCACCACCCTCAGCCTCAGCCTCACCCCCCCACCACCATCACCCCCCACCACCATCACCCCCACCACCCTCAGCCTCACCCCACCACAACCATCACCCCCACCACCCTCAGCCTCACCCCCCACCACCATCACCCCCACCACCCTCAGCTTTACCCCCCACCACCATCACCCCCACCACCCTCAGCATCACCCCCCACCACCACCCCCCACCACCACCCCCCACCACCACCATCACCCCCCTCAGCCTCACTCCCCACCACCATCACCCTCAGCTTCACCCCCCACCACCATCACCCCCACCACCCTCAGCCTCACCCCCCACCACCCTCAGCCTCACCCCCCACCACCCTCAGCTTCACCCCCCACCACCATCACCCCTCACCACCCTCACCATCACCCCTCCCCACCATCACCCCCCACCACCCTCAGCTTCACCCCACCACCATCACCCCTCCCCACCCTCAGCCTCACCCCCACCACCCTCAGCCTCACCATCCCCATAACCCCTCCCCACCCTCAGCCTCACCCCCACCACCCTCAGCCTCACCATCCCCCATAACCCCTCCCCACCTTCAGCCTCACCCCCACCACCCTCACCATTACCCCTTCACCCTCAGCCTCACCCCCCCCACCACTCTCAGCCTCACCATCCCCCATAACCCCCACCACCCTCAGCCTCACCCCCCCACCACCATCACCCCCCACCACCCTCAGCTTCACCCCCCACCACCATCACCCCCACCACCCTCAGCATCACCCCCCACCACCCTCAGCATCACCCCCCACCACCACCATCACCCCCACCACCATCAGCCTCACCCCCCACCACCACCATCACCCCCCACCACCACCATCACCCCCCTCAGCCTCACTCCCCACCACCATCACCCTCATCTTCACCCCCCACCACCATCACCCCCACCACCCTCAGCCTCACCCCCCACCACCCTCAGCTTCACCCCCCACCACCATCACCCCTCACCACCCTCACCATCACCCCTCCCCACCATCACCCCCCACCACCCTCAGCTTCACCCCAGCAACATGACCCCTCCCCACCCTCAGCCTCACCATCCCCATAACCCCTCCCCACCCTCAGCCTCACCCCCCACCACCCTCAGCCTCACCATCCCCCATAACCCCTCCCCACCTTCAGCCTCACCCCCACCACCCTCACCATTACCCCTTCACCCTCAGCCTCACCCCCCACCACCCTCAGCCTCACCATCCCCCATAACCCCCCACCACCCTCAGCATCACCCCTCACCACCCTCAGCTTCACCACCCACCACCACCCTCAACATCACCACCCTCAGCATCACCCCCTCAGCATCACCCCCTCAGCATCACCCCCCTCAGCCTCACCCCCCACCACCCTCAGCATCACCACCCTCAGCATCACGCCTCACCACCCTCAGCATCGCCCCTCACCACCCTCAGCATTACCCCCCACCACCCTCAGTGTCACCACCCTCAGCCTCCCCCACTCACCATCACCCCCTCCTTCTCACATCACCCCCCTCTCACTCTCACATTACCCCCTCTCACTCTCAAATTACTATCTCACTATCAAATTACTAGCTCCCTCTCACATTACCATCACCCCCCGCTCCCTCTCACATTACCATCACCCCCCGCTCCCTCTCACATTACCATCACCCCCCGCTCCCTCTCACATTACCATCACCCCCCGCTCCCTCTCACATTACCATCACCCCCCGCTCCCTCTCACATTACCATCAACCCCCCGCTCCCTCTCACCATCACACCCCCCCGCTCCCTCTCACCATCACACCCCCCCGCTCCCTCTCACCATCACACCCCCCCGCTCCCTCTCACCATCACACCCCCCGCTCTCTCTCACCATCAGCTACCCCATACACATAGGGTCTCAGAAAAAAACGCAAACATGCTCACAGAGACATACATTCGCACACACAAGGATACTCTCTGTCAGACACACTCTCAGGCACATACACAGGTAGACAGTGCATCAATGTGTATATGTGACACTTTTTTGTTAGTGGGGCCTCATGTTTGCGTTTCGCCTAAGGCCTCATAAAGTCTAGAGCCGCCTCTGCAAGTAGTCCCCCCCGAGGCTGCGTATGGAGGTGATGCAGAAGGTTAACCACCTTTCTCGTGTTGTCTGAACCACTGGCACCCCAACACAAAGCCAACTTGATCGCTGTGAACAATGTGAGGTAGAATATCCCCCAATCTAGCCGCATATAGTTTTGCAAACAATTTTGCGTCTGTATTAAGAAGCGATATGGGATGGAAGTTTTGTGGGGTAGTTGGAGGTTTTCCCGGTTTCGGCAGCGTGACCACATGGGCCAAGAGTACCTCCCTAGGTAACCTACCGGAAGCTACAGCCTCGTTAAACATATTCACCAAATGGGGCGCCAGTATCTCTCTAAATTTTTCCCCTGGTGGAGCTTTGGTCGTATCGATCATCTCTCATATCGCAATAGGTTTGGTTAGGCTCTCCTATTGTTGCTGTGTGAGTCTCGGCAAGTGGACCCCCTTTAAATAGGAGCTAATGCCCAATTCGGTGGTGTTTCCTTCCTCCCTTAAATTGTAAAGTTTACAATAATAATGGGTAAATTCGTCACTGACAGCTTTTGGGGTGGTAATTTTGGTCCCATTCCGGGCGTCTAGGTAAGCTATTTTTTCTGGTGCGTCTGTCTCATTTTTAGAAGTCATGCTAGTAGTTTGGTAGCTTTGTTGCCCTGGGTATAATATGAGATTTTAATATGAGATTTTTTTCATGTAGATGCCTATTTGGTCTATGGCTTGTTTTTGGAGGAGTCTAGTAATCTTCACTATACGGTCTCTCACTACGGTAGTCGGATGGAGCTGATTTTGGACATTTAAATCATATAGTTGCCCGTTGCCAGGCCTGATACAGTCTCTGGGTTTGACTCCTGATATACAGTTGCAAGAAAAAGTATGTGAACCCTTTGGAATGATATGGATTTCTGCACAAATTGGTCATACAATGTGATCTGATCATCTAAGTCACAACAATAGACAATCACAGTCTGCTTAACCCCTTAAGGACACATGACGTGTGTGACATGTCATGATTCCCTTTTATTCCAGAAGTTTGGTCCTTAAGGGGTTAAACTAATAACACACAAAGAATGAAATGTTGCCATGTTTTTATTGAACACACCATGTAAACATTCACAGTGCAGGTGGAAAAAGTATGTGAACCCCTAGACTAATGACCGGACTTTACCGGACAAACCGGACTTTACATAGGACACGAGGCCATGCGTTTAGACTGGAAGAAAGAAGATTTCGTCTAAGGCAAAGGAAAGGTTTTTTTACTGTAAGAACAATCAGGATGTGGAATTCTCTGCCTGAAGAAGTGGTTTTATCAGAGTCCATACAGATGTTCAAACAGCTACTAGATGCATACTTGCAAAGACAGAATATTCAAGGATATAATCTTTCAATGTAGGGTAATAACTGCTTGATTCAAGGATAAATCTGACTGCCATTCTGGGGTCAAGAAGGAATTTTTTGTCCTAGCTTGTTGCAAAATTGTGCTTCAAACTGGTTTTTTTTTTTTTTTTCTCTCTTTTGGATCAACAGCAAAAAACAGGTGTGAGGAAGGCTGAACTTGATGGACGCAAGTCTCTTTTCAGCTATCTAACTATGTAACTATGTAATGACTAGAGATGTCCCGAATAGCTCGCTGGCGAATAGTTCCCGGCTAACATAGCTTGTTCGCGTTCGCTGCGGCGAGCGAACATATGCGATGTTCGGTCTGCCCCTTATTCGTCATCATTGAGTAAACTTTGACCCTGTACCTCACAGTCAGCAGACACATTCCAGCCAATCAGCAGCAGACCCTCCCTCCCAGACCCTCCCACCTCCTGGACAGCATCCATTTTAGATTCATTCGGAAGCTGCATTCTTAGTGAGAGGAGGGACAGTGTGCTGCTGATGTTCGCAAACGGGCGAACCGGGCGAACCGCCATAGACTTCAATGGGCAGGCGAATTTTAAAACCCACAGGGACTCTTTCTGGCCACAATAGTGATGGAAAAGTTGTTTCAAGGGGACTAACACCTGGACTGTGGCATGCCGGAGGGGGATCCATGGCAAAACTCCCATGGAAAATTACATAGTTGATGCAGAGTCTGGTTTTAATCCATAAAGGGCATAAATCACCTAACATTCCTAAATTGTTTGGAATAACCTGCTTTAAAACATTAGGTATGATGTTGTATCGATCAGGTAGTGTAAGGGTTACGCCCGCTTCACAATGACAGACCAAACTCCCCGTTTAACGCATCGCAAACAACCGCAAACAGTCCATTTGCACAACCGCAAACTCCCCATTTGCACAAGGTTGGATACCAAGCTAGCCATGTCCCGTTCCATGTCCTCACTGATGTCATTGAAGGTCTCTTCCTCCACCCAGCCACGTACAACACCAAGGGTCCCCGAAAGGTGACAACAAGCCCCCTGGGACGCCTGCTGTGTCTTCCACCTCCTCAAAGCCACCTTCCTCCTCTGTCTCCTCTTCTTCAGACTCCTCTCTCTGCGTTGCCTCTCTCTGCTTTATTATAAGGTGTGTTAAGTAGTACTATTCCTATCAGTTTAATCCCTGTTACGTTCCTTATCAGGGGACATGTATATAAGTCATCGATTTTAGGAAGCGGGAGATGGAAAAACATGCTTTGTCGGTCCTCCTACTTCAAATTTGGGGCACTGCGCGTGGAATCTAATGTGCCACCAGATAGGAGTGTTGTGTTAAGTAGTACTATTCCTATCAGTTTAATCCATGTTACGTCCCCTATCAGGGGACATGTATATAAGTCATCGATTTTAGGAAGCAGGAGATGGAAAAACATGCTTTGTCGGTCCTCCTACTTCAAATTTGGGGCACTGCGCGTGCAATCTAATGTGCCACCAGATAGGAGTGGTGTGTTAAGTAGTACTATTCCTATCAGTTTAAGCCCTGTTACGTCCCCTATCAGGGGACGTGTATATAAGGCATCGATTTTAGGAAGCGGGAGATGGAAAAAGATGCCTGGTCGGTCCTCCTACTTCAAATTTGGGGCACTGCGCGTGCAATCTAATGTGCCACCAGATAGGAGTGGTGTGTTAAGTAGTAAGATTCTTATCAGTTTAATCCCTGTTATGTCCCCTATCAGGGGACATGTATATAAGTAATCGATTTTAGGAAGCAGGAGATGGAAAAACATGCTTTGTCGGTCCTCCTACTTCAAATTTGGGGCACTGCGCGTGGAATCTAATGTGCCACCAGATAGGAGTGTTGTGTTAAGTAGTACTATTCCTATCAGTTTAATCCATGTTACTTCCCCTATCAGGGGACGTGTATATAAGGCATCGATTTTAGGAAGCGGGAGATGGAAAAAGATGCTTGGTCGGTCCTCCTACTTCAAATTTGGGGCACTGCGCGTGCAATCTAATGTGCCACCAGATAGGAGTGGTGTGTTAAGTAGTACTATTCCTATCAGTTTAATCCCTGTTACGCCCCCTATCACGGGACGTGTATATAAGGCATCGATTTTAGGAAGCGGGAGATGGAAAAAGATGCTTGGTTGGTCCTCCTACTTCAAATTTGGGGCACTGCGCGTGCAATCTAATGTGCCATCAGATAGGAGTGGTGTGTTAAGTAGTACTATTCTTATCAGTTTAATCCCTGTTATGTCCCCTATCAGGGGACATGTATATAAGGCATCGATTTTAGGAAGCAGGAGATGGAAAACCATGCTTGGTCGGTCCTCCTACTTCAAATTTGGGGCACTGCGCGTGCAATCTAATGTGCCACCAGATAGGAGTGGTGTGTTAAGTAGTACTATTCCTATCAGTTTAATCCCTGTTACGTCCCCTATCAGGGGACGTGTATATAAGGCATCGATTTTTGGAAGCGGGAGATGGAAAAAGATGCTTAGTCGGTCCTCCTACTTCAAATTTGGGGTACTGCGCGGGCAATCTAATGTGCCACCAGATAGGAGTGGTGTGTTAAGTAGTACTATTCCTATCAGTTTGTAGCGGAGAGCCGATCTTGCACAGCTATTCTCCACTAGAGATTCCAGTGAGGCTCAGGAACAAGGTGATGTTAAGTCCACAGGCAAGGTTTCCAGCAGGTAAAGTAATACAGCAGTATCCCCATCGCAATCCCAATAACTGAACGACACACAGTTTCAGGAGTAGTCTGACAAGCTTTATTCCACAGTTCCTTATAAAGCCCTCTCCCATGCAAGGGAGGAGGTTCTATCACTTAAGACATTATCCAATCTCTAAGTAGTAACCTCCCACAGATCTCCTCCCCTCCTCTAGCATCATAATCCCCTTATTGTGTACACAGTTTTCCCCGAGTTTTGGATGTACCCTAAATACTTGGGGTACATCCACAAATCCAACATCCCCAGATAGCTCTATTCTGGGGGACCAACATACTTAAAAATTAGCCCATTCGGATGAATGGTTCGTGAGATATGGGGTTCCAAAGATTTGACCGACCGCATGGGTAAAGTATCCGAAAACAGTTCCATGCATTTTGGCCCTGCGGTCGGTCACAAACAAGGGAATGAAAACAGGCGAATTGCCTGTGTTATAGAGCCTGGAGAGGGTTTGAATGAATTCCCTTGTTTATGGGGCTCTTTCTACCGAACGGCGGGTCATTCGGTAGTTTCCATACGAATTTCTGGAAGTATGGAGGTCTCAGCGGTGTTTGCCTAGTCAAGTGTCCGATTTTAGTTCCAGACACTCGACGGCAAAACACCGCTGTTCGGTAGTTTAAGATGGCCGCCGCCACGTGTTTGTTTCCCGAATGGCGGCCACCCAGAGGACAAAGACCACACTGCACTGATTGCCAATTACCTGTTTGCAACATTGTTGCAAACGGTAATTGGAGGCACACTCATTCCTGGGTGGTCTGGTTGTTCGGTAGTTTCATTCCCTTGTTTTATTTGAATGATTCTACCGAACAACTAGAGGAATACAATTCTTTACATACATTTAACTGTCATTATACCCGGATACCATGCTTTCTATACATGTACATACACATTAAACCAGCCATATGACCAAATACACTTATTCTCATACATGTCGTGGGACAGCCCGGTACCAATCCGCTACACTGCTCCCCCTTGCCCACAAGCCGGCATACACAGTCTGATCCAACACGGATCGGCTTGGGGATGTCCGGGGGCTCACGGATCATTTCTCTAAGTCAGTTTGTCTTGACAACCCGTCAGCATTTCCATTCTGCTTACCCGGCCGGTACTGGATATTAAAGTCAAAAGGCTGTAGCGCCAAACTCCAGCGCAGCAGCCTGTCTCCAGCCACCCGGTTCAGCCAGACTAACGGGTTGTGATCCGTGAGCAAGGAAAAGGGCTGTCCATATAAATAGGGTTGTAGCTTCTTTAGGGCCCACACCACAGCCAGGCATTCCTTTTCGATGGCGGCGTAGCTTACTTCTCGAGGTAACAGTTTGCGACTGATGTAAGCCACTGGATGTTCCCCGCCATCGGCCCCGACTTGACTCAGTACTGCCCCCAATCCAAACATAGAAGCGTCTGTGTGAACAAGAAAACGTTTAGTTGGATTGGGAGCTGCCAAGACAGGGGCATTTATCAGTGCATTTTTCAATTGTTGGAATGCCTGCTCACACTCCGGGGTCCAGTTTACTTGGCGGGGAAGGTTCTTACGGGTCAGGTCAGTGAGGGGTTTGGCCAGGGCGCTATAATTGGGAACAAACTTCCGGTAATACCCTGCTGTCCCTAGAAACGCTAAAACCTGGGTCTTAGTCCTAGGGGTGGGCCACTGGGCTACAGCCTCTACTTTGGCGGGTTCGGGTTTTTGTTTACCGCACCCTACTCTATGTCCCAGGTATTGTACCTCAGCCATGCCGATACTACACTTGGCCGGCTTCAAGGTCAGACCTGCTTCCCTTATCCTATCTAGTACAGCTCCGATGTGAGCTAAGTGTTCCTGCCACGTATTGCTAAAAATAGCAATATCGTCCAGGTAGGCACATGTATAGTCCTGGAATCCATCTAGGAGTCGATCCACCATCCTTTGGAAGGTGGCTGGGGCATTTTTCATCCCAAATGGCATGACCTTAAACTGGTACAAGCCAAATGGGGTGACAAAGGCCGACTTCGGGATGGCGTCTGGGGCCAGGGGGATTTGCCAATACCCTTTACACAAGTCAATAGTGGTGAGGTATTGGCCCCTGGCCATTCTGTCCAGTAACTCGTCTATCCGGGGCATCGGATAGGCGTCAGATACAGTCTTCTCGTTCAATCTCCTATAGTCCACGCAGAAGCGGGTCGTACCGTCTCGCTTTGGTACGAGGACTACAGGAGATGCCCAAGGACTGTCTGAGGGTTCAATCACCCCCAGTTGGAGCATTTCGTCGATCTCCTTACGCATGTTTGCCCGTACCGCTTCTGGAATGCGGTATGGCGTCTGGCGCATGGGTAGTTGCCCTGGGGTCTCGACCCGGTGAGTTGCCAGAGGCGTGTATCCAGGTACATTAGAGAACGTGTCGCGTTTCTCTTCCAATAGTTGCTGTACCTCGATCCGCTCCTGTGGGCTCAGCCGATCTCCCAGCGTAACCTCCCCTAAATCTCCGGACAGCTGCCCATCCCCCAGCAAATCGGGGAGGGGTAAGCTGTCAAACTCTTCCGTGTTAGGGGCACAGATGGCGGTTACCTCCTCAGTACGCTCGTGGTAGGGCTTCAGCATGTTCACATGGAGCATGCGTCGCCCCCCAGTCCCTGTGCAGGGGCCGATAATATAGGTGGTATCGCATCTTTGCTCCACCACCTTATATGGGCCCTGCCAGGCGGCCTGTAACTTATCATGTCGGACAGGTTTTAAAATTAGTACCTTCTGCCCGACCTGAAAGCTACGGTCCCTGGCTCCCCGATCATACCATGTACGCTGGCGGGTCTGGGCCTCCTGAAGGTTTTCCCGTACCGTCTTGGTCAACGCTTCTAGGCGGTCCCGAAAGGCCAACACATATGGTAGGATGGGAGTGCCATCTGTGCTCCGGTCTCCCTCCCAATGCTCTCTAATAAGATCCAATGGGCCTCGGACCCTCCTTCCAAACAATAATTCAAACGGGGAGAACCCTGTGGATTCCTGCGGCACCTCCCGGTATGCAAATAGGAGGTGCGGCAGGAATCGTTCCCAGTCCTTGTGGGTCTCTGCGAAGGTTCGGAGCATCTGCTTCAAGGTACCATTGAATCGTTCGCAGAGCCCGTTCGTCTGGGGGTGGTAAGGGGCGCTGATAATAGGCTTAATGCCACAGATCCTCCAGAGGTGTTGGGTGAATTCTGCGGTAAACTGGGTACCCTGATCCGAGATAATCTCCCTGGGTAATCCCATCCGGGAGAATATCCGCATGAGGGCATCCGCGACCGTCTCAGCGTGGATGTTGGTCAGAGCCACTGCCTCTGGATACCTGGTGGCATAATCTACGACCGTTAAAATATACCGTTTTCCTGACGGGCTAACTTTATTGAGGGGGCCTATCAGATCCACCGCTATTCGGCTAAAAGGTTCCTCTATTATGGGTAAGGGGTGAAGTTTAGCCTTCCTGCGATCCCCCCTTTTTCCCACTCTCTGGCAGGTATCGCAAGTCGTGCAATATCTGCGTACTTCCTGGCTAATCCCTGGCCAGAAGAAACTCTGGGTTAGTCTGTACCTGGTGCGACTAACCCCTAGATGTCCGGATAGCGGAATATCATGCGCTATCCGGAGTAATTCAGCCCGGTACCGCTGTGGTACCACTAATTGTCTCCTCGCTATCAGGTCTAACCCCGTAATCTGTTTGGTTGTTTCCCTGTATAAAAGTTGTTTATCCCAGATAAACTTCTCTCCCTCCGCCCCGGGGGAACCCGTGCCAACCTTGTCCCTATACACCTGAAGCGTGGGGTCTGTTGCGACTTCAGCTACAAATTCATTAGGTGGAGCCCAGGGGACACATTCTAGAGGGGGGGTAGGGTTGCTTACCTGGACCTCCGGCAGTGTGTTGTGGTCCTGGGTGCGGGCCTGTTGTCGGGTGACTACAGGGTTGACCTCTCCTGTGGTGGGTGACTGGGGCTCAAAAGCAGAAGTGAGCCTCCCCAGATCGTTCCCCAATAAAACCTCCGCCGGTAAATGTGGCATCAACCCCACCTCCACTTCCCCTGCCCCCGCTCCCCAATGTAAATGTACCCTTGCTGTAGGTAGCCGGTACACTGCTCCCCCAGCTACCCGGACGGCAACAGTTTTGTTCAGTTTTGCCTGATCTGAAATCAGGTGGCTCTGTACCAAAGTGATGGTGGCTCCCGAATCTCGTAATCCCCGGACTGCTGTACCATTCAGATATACCGTCTGTCGATGGTGCCGTAGATTATCCACATTGGCCTGGACCGGATCTGCCTCGTGCAGTACCTCCCATTGTTCCACAGTAGTAATGGGGACTGCGGAACCATATGGGGTGGTGACTAGGTCCTGGTAGTGGTGGGCTGCGGCCGCCCTGGGTGGAGGTGGGCCTGGACGAATCCAGGTGGAACGGTCCCGTAGCTGTGGGCATTCCCTTTTATAATGTCCCCACTTCTGGCAGTGATGACAGGGGCCAGCGGTGGGTTGTCGGAACCGGGGCTGTGCAGCGGGTGGTGGAGGTGGTGGTAGCGGTCTCGGTGGAGCTGGGGTGTAGTTGTTTCCCCCGAATGTTTTAAAGGTTGCTTTTGGAGCTGCAGGTTTTTGTGACCTGCGTGCATCCAGGTAGTCATCCGCTTTCCTAGCCGCCTCGGTAAGGGAAGTAGGGTTTCTGTCCCTTACCCATTCCTGGACCTCATTGGTTACTCCCTCATAGAACTGCTCCATCAGCAACATTTGTATTACATCCTCCATAGAACGTGCCTTGCTAGCTTGCACCCACCCGAGCGCTGCCCCCTGTAATCGGCATGCCCACTCTGCGTGCGAGTCCTTCTCTGTTTTCTTTAGATCCCGGAACCTCCGCCGGTATGCCTCGGGTGTTATAGCATACCTGGCGAGTATAATTTCTTTCACTTTACTGTAATTCCTTATTTCGTCATTAGGTACAGTCCGATATGCCTCTGCTGCCCTCCCGGTTAACCTTCCGGCCAAAATAGGTACCCAGTCCTCTGCGTTAATTTTATGCAGTGCACACAGTCTTTCAAAGTCTTGCAGGAAAGCGTCTATATCTTCCTCTGCCTCCACATATGTTTTAAAAGCCTGGTATGGTATTTTAGGCTTACCTTCCTGTGGCACATTAATTGCAGAGCTTTGTTCTGGTGCCTGTGTCCTTAGGATGAATTCTTGTACCTCGGCCATTGTCCTGGTAACAATTTCTGTTGGGGGGTTTTCCCCATAAAAGGATAGCCTGAACTGAACCTGCCTCTGGAATTCCGATCCTTGTGGTGTTCCTCCCGGCTCCCTCTGTGCCGGAACTGAATCGCCCTCCATTCTGTACTCTGCCATGAGTTCTGTAACAAGTACTGCTTTCTTCTTATTGCTGGCTTGTATACCCCTTGCCTCTAGGAGGTCCTTTAGCGTGGAGCGTTTTAGCGCAGAAAAATCAATCTCCATCCGTACTCCATTTACGCTTGTTCCTCTGTGAGTTTGGATCCCAGCGCTGCCAACCAATGTAGCGGAGAGCCGATCTTGCACAGCTATTCTCCACTAGAGATTCCAGTGAGGCTCAGGAACAAGGTGATGTTAAGTCCACAGGCAAGGTTTCCAGCAGGTAAAGTAATACAGCAGTATCCCCATCGCAATCCCAATAACTGGACGACACACAGTTTCAGGAGTAGTCTGACAAGCTTTATTCCACAGTTCCTTATAAAGCCCTCTCCCATGCAAGGGAGGAGGTTCTATCACTTAAGACATTATCCAATCTCTAAGTAGTAACCTCCCACAGATCTCCTCCCCTCCTCTAGCATCATAATCCCCTTATTGTGTACACAGTTTTCCCCGAGTTTTGGATGTACCCTAAATACTTGGGGTACATCCACAAATCCAACATCCCCAGATAGCTCTATTCTGGGGGACCAACATACTTAAAAATTAGCCCATTCGGATGAATGGTTCGTGAGATATGGGGTTCCAAAGATTTGACCGACCGCATGGGTAAAGTATCCGAAAACAGTTCCATGCATTTTGGCCCTGCGGTCGGTCACAAACAAGGGAATGAAAACAGGCGAATTGCCTGTGTTATAGAGCCTGGAGAGGGTTTGAATGAATTCCCTTGTTTATGGGGCTCTTTCTACCGAACGGCGGGTCATTCGGTAGTTTCCATACGAATTTCTGGAAGTATGGAGGTCTCAGCGGTGTTTGCCTAGTCAAGTGTCCGATTTTAGTTCCAGACACTCGACGGCAAAACACCGCTGTTCGGTAGTTTAAGATGGCCGCCGCCACGTGTTTGTTTCCCGAATGGCGGCCACCCAGAGGACAAAGACCACACTGCACTGATTGCCAATTACCTGTTTGCAACATTGTTGCAAACGGTAATTGGAGGCACACTCATTCCTGGGTGGTCTGGTTGTTCGGTAGTTTCATTCCCTTGTTTTATTTGAATGATTCTACCGAACAACTAGAGGAATACAATTCTTTACATACATTTAACTGTCATTATACCCGGATACCATGCTTTCTATACATGTACATACACATTAAACCAGCCATATGACCAAATACACTTATTCTCATACATGTCGTGGGACAGCCCGGTACCAATCCGCTACACAGTTTAATCCCTGTTGCGTCCCCTATCAGGGGACGTGTATATAAGGCATCGATTTTAGGAAGTGGGAGATGGAAAAAGATGCTTGGTCGGTCCTCCTACTTCAAATTTGGGGCACTGCACGTGCAATCTAATGTGCCACCAGATAGGAGTGGTGTGTTAAGTAGTACTATTTTTATCAGTTTAATCCCTGTTATGTCCCCTATCAGAGGACATGTATATAAGGCATCGATTTTAGGAAGCAGGAGATGGAAAAACATGCTTGGTCGGTCCTCCTACTTCAAATTTGGGGCACTGCGCGTGCAATCTAATGTGCCACCAGATAGGAGTCGTGTGTTAAGTAGTACTATTCTTATCAGTTTAATCCCTGTTATGTCCCCTATCAGGGGACCTGTATATAAGGCATTGATTTTAGGAAGCAGGAGATGGAAAAACATGCTTGGTCGGTCCTCCTACTTCAAATTTGGGGCACTGCGCGTGCAATCTAATGTGCCACCAGATAGGAGTGGTGTGTTAAGTAGTAGTATTCTTATCAGTTTAATCCCTGTTACGTCCCCTATCAGGGGACGTGTATATAAGGCATCGATTTGGGGCACTGCGCGTGCAATCTAATGTGCCACCAGATAGGAGTGGTGTGTTAAGTAGTCCCCCTCATCAGGCCTTTTTTAGTCGAATGTATCGCCCACTGTCAGTCCCTTCGGGATCCATCCCTCATTCATCTTAATAAAGGTGAGGTAATCTAGACTTTTTTGACCTAGGTGACTTCTCTTCTCAGTGACAATACCTCCTGCTATACTGAAGGTCCTTTCTGACAGGACACTTGAAGCGGGGCAGGCCAGAAGTTCTATCGCAAATTGAGATAGCTCAGGCCACAGGTCAAGCCTGCACACCCAGTAGTCATAGGGTTTATCGCTCCTCAGAGTGTCACTATCTGCAGTTAAGGCGAGGTAGTCTGCTACCTGTCGGTCGAGTCGTTCTCTGAGGGTGGACCCCGAAGGGCTGTGGCGATGCGTAGGACTTAAAAAGCTCTGCATGTCCTCCATCAACAGCACGTCTATAAAGCGTCCTGTCCTTGCCGGCGTGGTCGTGGGAGGAGAAGGATTACTTTCACCTCTTCACCTGTTAGATTCCCGTTGTGCTGTGACATCACCCTTATATGCTGTGTAAAGCATACTTTTTAATTTATTTTGGAACTGCTGCATCCTTTCCGACTTGCCATAATTCAGTAACATTTCAGGCACTTTCTGCTTATACCGGGGGTCTAGTAGCGTGGACACCCAGTACAGGTCGTTCTCCTTCAGCCTTTTTATACGAGGGTCCCTCAACAGGCACGACAGCATGAAAGACCCCATTTGCACAAGGTTGGATGCCGAGCTACTTATGTCCTGTTCCTCGTCCTCAGTGATCTCTCTGAAGGTATGTTCTTCCCCCCAGGAACGTACAACACCACGGGTACCAGATAGGTGACAACGAGCACCCTGGGATGCCTGTTGTGGTTGGTCTTTCTCCTCCTCCTCAAAGCCACATTCCTCCTCTGACTCCTCTTCCTCACAATCCTCTTCCAGCGTTGCCGCAGGTCCAGCAAGCGATGCTGATAAGGCTGTTTCTGGTGGTGATGGTGACCACAACTCTTCCTCTTCACGCTCATCTACGGCCTGATCCAGCACTCTTCGCAGGGCACGCTCCAGGAAGAAAACAAATGGTATGATGTCGCTGATGGTGCCTTCGGTGCGACTGACTAGGTTTGTCACCTCCTCAAAAGGACGCATGAGCCTACAGGCATTGCGCATGAGCGTCCAGTAACGTTGCAAAAAAATTCCCAACTCCGCAGAGGCTGTCCTAGCACCCCGGTCATACAAATACTCGTTAACGCCTTTTTCTTGTTGGAGCAGGCGGTCGAACATTAGGAGTGTTGAATTCCAACATGTCTGGCTGTCGCAAATCAAGGGCCTCACTGTCATGTTGTTTCGCCGCTGGATATCGGAAAAGTGCGCCATGGCCGTGTAGGAATGCCTGAAATGGCCACACACCTTCCTGGCCTGCTTAAGGACGTCCTGTAAGCCTCGGTACTTATGCACAAAGCGTTGTACAATTAGATTGCACACATGTGCCATGCACGGCACATGTATCAACCTGCCCAAATGCAATGCCGCCAACAAATTTCTTCCGTTGTCACAAACCACTTAGCCGATCTCCAGTTGGTGCGGAGTCAGCCACTGAACCACCTGTGCGTTCAGGGCGGACAGGAGTGCTGGTCCGGTGTGACTCTCAACACTGCCGTATCCGGGATGTGGAACAGTACCTGGGGAGCTGGGGGGGTGCTGTTGATGTGGAGCACGACGCAGCAGCAGAAGAGGACTCAGCCGAGGAGGTTATGGAAGAGGATGGAGTAGGAGGAGTAGAGGAGGTGGCAGCAGGCCTGCCTGCAAGTCGTGGCGGTGTCACCAACTCCTCTGCAGAGCCACGCATTCCATGCTTGGCAGCCGTCAGCACGTTTACCCAATGCGCAGTGTAGGAGATATACCTACCCTGACCATGCTTTGCAGACCAGGTATCAGTCGTCAGATGGACCCTTGCCCCAACACTGTGTGCCAGACATGCCATTACTTACTTTTGCACAATCGAGTACAGGTTGGGGATTGCCTTTTGTGCAAAGAAATTTCGTCTGGGTACCATCCACTGCGGTGTCCCAATAGCTACAATTTTTTGGAACGCCTCAGACTCCACCAGCTTGTATGGTAAAAGCTGGCGGGCTAAGAGTTCAGTCAAGCCAGCTGTCAGATGCCGGGCAAGGGGGTGACTTTGTGACATTGGCTTCTTACGCTCAAACATGTCCTTGACAGACACCTGACTGTGGGCAGATGAGCAGGAACTGCTCAAGGCGAGAGACGGAGGGGCGGATGGTTGAGAGGGGGCAAGGAGGACAGCAGTGGTTAACGTGGCTGAAGATGCTGGACCAGGAGGAGGATGGTGGCTTTGAGTTTGTGTGCTGCTTGTACTCATGTGTTGATCCCATAGGCGTTTGTGATGTGCGATCATGTGCCTTCGCAAAGCAGTTGTACCTAGGTGGGTGTTGGACTTCCCACGACTCAGTTTCTTTTGGCACAGGTTGCAAATGGCATCGCTGTTGTCAGAGGCAGACACACAAAAAAAAATGCCACACTGCTGAGCTCTGCAATGACGGCATTCTGGTGGTGGCAACAGCATGAGTTGATTGGCGTGCTGTCTGGCTGACCCCAGGTGCCGATGCATGCTGTCTGACTCTGCCACTAGCTCCTTGCGACGACCTCCCCCTGCTTCCAACTCGTCTCCTCCTCCTCTCTCTCTCCCAATCTGAACTTTCCCCCTGTTCTTCTTCTCTTCTAGCGGGCACCCACGTGACATCCACGGACGCATCGTCATCATCAACCGCTTCACTTGTTTCTGACAACTCAGCAAAGGAAGCAGCAGTGGGTACAACATCATCATCACACCGTTCGTGTGTAATGCTGCCTGACTGAGACATATCCCTGTTATCTACACCCTCTGGCAATAATGGTTGCGCATCACTCATTTCTTCCAACTGATGTGTAAATAACTCCTCTGACATTCCAAGTGAAGCGGCTGTGGTGCTATTGTTGGTGGTGGCGGTAGGCGGGTGAGTGGTAACTTGAGAGGTGCCCGAAGCTAAGCTGGAGGAGGATGGTGCGTCGAGGTTCCGAGCGGAAGCTGTAGAAGATTGGGTGTCCTGTGTTAGCCAGTCAACTATGTGCTCAGAACTTTTCAAGTTCAGGGTACGTGGCCTCGGAACACTGGGCATTATTCTAGGGCCAAAGGGAATCACAGAACCACGACCACGACAGTCCCTGTGGGGTGGCCTGCCTCTGCCTGTCATTTTTTTTTGATTAGTGGTACTATGCGTGCAAGCTACTGTGACAACAGATATGAGTAGCACTCGTGTGAAACTGTGCCCTGGCAGGCCCTGAAACACACACTCGTGAAGGAAACTGACTGCTATTATATTACAGTCCAAAAAGTTTATTTTTTATTAAATGCAAGCTATTGGGACACCAGATATGAGTGAGTGGTGGCACTGGGCAGGCCCTGAAACGCACACTCGTGAAGGAAACTGACTGCTATTATATTACAGTCCAAAAAGTTTTTTTTTTGTTAAATGCTATTGTGACACCAGTGAGTGAGTGGTGGCACTGGGCAAGTGGGCACAGTATACGCTGTGAGCCTGACACACACGCTGGCAGACAACTAACTGCTATTCAATCTATTACAGTCAAAAAAATTTTTTATTTTTTTTTAAATGTACACTACTGTTACACCAGATATTTGTTGCACTGGTGTGACACTGTGCCATGGCAGGCCCTGAAACGCACACTTGTGAAGGAAACTGACTGCTATTATATTACAGTCCCAAAAGTTTAGTTTTTTTAAATGCAAGCTATTGGGACACCAGATATGAGTGAGTGGTGGCACTGGGCAGGCCCTGAAACGCACACTCGTGAAGGAAACTGACTGCTATTATATTACAGTCCAAAAAGGTTTGTTTTTGTTAAATGCAAGCTATTGTGACACCAGATATGAGTGGTGGCACTGGGCAAGTGGGCACAGTATACGCTGCGAGCCTGACACACACGCTGGCAGACAACTAACTACTATTCAATCTATTACAGTCAATTTTTTTTTTTTAAATGTACACTACTGTTACACCAGATATGAGTTGCACTGGTGTGACACTGTGCCCTGGCAGGCTCTGAAACGCACACTCGTGAAGGAAACTGACTGCTATTATATTACAGTCAATAAAGTTTAGTTTTTTTTTTAAATGCAAGCTATTGGGACACCGGTGAGTGAGTGGTGGCACTGGGCAGGCCCTGAAACGCACACTAGTGAAGGAAACTGACTGCTATTATATTACAGTCAAAAAAGTTTTGTTTTTGTTAAATGCAAGCTATTGGGACACCAGTGAGTGAGTGGTGGCACTGGGCAAGTGGGCACAGTATACGCTGTGAGCCTGACACACACGCTGGCAGACAACTAACTGCTATTCAATCTATTACAGTGAAAAGTTTTTTTTTTTTTTAAATGTACACTACTGTTACACCAGATATGAGTTGCACTGGTGTGACACTGTGCCCTGGCAGACCCTGAAACGCACACTAGTGAAGGAAACTGACTGCTATTATATCACAGTCCAAAAAGTGTTTTTTTTGTTAAATGCAAGCTATTGTGACACCAGTGAGTGAGTGGTGGCTCTGAGCAGGCCCTGAAACACACTATTATACTACATTAAAAAAGTTTTTTTTGTTTAAATGCAAGCTAATTTGACACCAGTGAGTGAGTGATGGCACTTGGCAAGTGGGCACAGTATATGCTGTGAGCCTGACACACAGGCTGGCTGGCAGGCAGGCAACTGCAATTACATTACACAGAAAAAAAAAAGCAGACTGATGTTCTAGCCCTAAAAAGGGCTTTTTTGGGTGCTTTCCTTACAGCAGAGATCAGATGAGTCCTTCAGGACTGTAGTGGACACTGAATGCACTAGCCTAGCTATCAATTTCCCTATCAAATTAGCAGCAGCTACACTGTCCCTACTCTCACTAAGAATGCAGCTTCACAATGAATGTGAAATCGATGCTGTCCAGGTGGTGGGAGGGTCTGGGAGGGAGGGTCTGCTGCTGAATGGCTGGAAAGTGTCTGCTGACTGTAAGGTACAGGTCAGGGTCAAAGTTTACTCAATGATGACGAATAGGGGGCGGACCGAACAGCGCATGTGTTCGCGGTCTGTGGCGAACGCGAACATGCGATGTTTGCCAGGAACTATTCACCAGCAAACAGTTCGGGACATCACTACTGGCAAAATATTCTGTGGACAGATGAAACCAAAGTTGAGTTGTTTGGAAGAAACACACAACACTATGTGTGGCGAAAAAGAGGCACAGCACACCAACATCAAAACCTCATCCCAACTGTGAAGTATGGTGGTGGGGGCATCATGGTTTGGGGCTGCTTTGCTGCGTCAGGGCCTGGACAGATTGCTATCATCGAAGGAAAAATGAATTCCCAAGTTTACCAAGACATTTTGCAGGAGAACGTAAGGCCATCTGTCTAGCAGCTGAAGCTCAACAGAAGATGGGTGTTGCAACAGGACAATGACCCAAAGCATAGAAGTAAATCAACAACAGAATGGCTTAAACAGAAGAAAATACGCCTTCTGAAGTGGCCCAGTCAGAGTCCTGACCTCAACCCGATTGAGATGCTGTGGCATGACCTCAAGAAAGCGATTCACACCAGACATCCCAAGAATATTGCTGAACTGAAACAGTTCTGTAAAGAGGAATGGTCAAGAATTACTTCTGACCGTTGTGCACGTCTGATCTGCAACTACAGGAAACGCTTGGTTGAAGTTATTGCTGCCAAAGGAGGTTCAACCAGTTATTAAATCCAAGGGTTCACATACTTTTCCCACCTGCACTGTGAATGTTTACATAGTGTGTTCAATAAAAACATGGCAACATTTCATTGTGTGTGTGTTATTAGTTTAAGCAGACTGTGATTGTCTATTGTTGTGACTTAGATGATGATCAGATCACATTTTATGACCAATTTGTGGAGAAATCCATATCATTCCAAAGGGTTCACATACTTTTTCTTGCAACTGTAAGTTGCCCTGCGAATCAGCAAACCCCTTACCACCGACTTGTGGGCTAACCAAAGTGTAGTGGGAGTAACCCCCTCCCCGTAGCATTTAAGTCAAAGTAATCCTTTATATATGTATTTAAGCCCGATACGAAATCCGCATCCGCCAGCAGAGCACTTTTTATCTTCCACGGACTACGATGTTTGAAATCATATAAATCTTTAAATTCTGATGTGACGGGTGCATGTTCCGACCACGGAAATTGGCTTATATCACACGACATGAGCTGGTTTAGGTGAGACCCTGACATCAGAAAACCATCAATCCAATAGGAGTTATGAATCAGGGAAAAATGTGTGTATGTTTTCTCTGTAGGTTGTGTGACCCTCCAGGCATCATAATAGTGGTGATAGTGAAGAAGTCTCTCAATGGCCTTGCATTGTCTTTTTAATGGGCGCTGCCTACGGCTTGTTTGGGAGGGTTGTAGCGACTCTAGGTCGAAGATGTGGTTAAAGTTTCCACAAATTATAGTGATGTTGGTCAGTTTCTGGAGTATTTTGTGCAGAATATTCAGCTGATTGAAGTTTGGTACATATAAGTTCGCTATTGTGTAAAGCATGTAATTGAGTGTTCCTATTACTATGGCATATCTCCCATGAGTATCAATGTCTGTGGAGTGAAGTGTAAACGTAAGATGTCTACTGAGTAGTATAGAAGCCCCTTTGGACTTTGTGGGTGAGGTAGAATGGAACTGGTGTGGGAACTCATTTGTCAGAAGTTCGGGGTGGTCATTGTGGCGAAAATGGGTCTCCTGTAGACAGAGCACCTCAGCATTCTGTAGATCTCTCTCTCTGGAGAGTATTCACATTGTTCCAAGTTTTAGTAACTTTCCAACATTGCTCTAATATTTATGGTATAACAGTTGTACATTGATTGTCTGTGTTTTCCCAGCCCAAATAAATCAAAGGAAATCTGACTGTATTAGGTTTAAAGAACTATGAGTTACATTGAATGGAATCATTCAAAAAGTGAAAGCAAATTTTAGACCACTTCTCTAAACATAGCAGTCTAAACATAAATAAGGTTCAGCGTCCCAATCATGAGTACACAGGTATGAGGAATGAGAACAGCCTTGGCTGAAGTTGACCATCTCATATTTATTAACACATTGTGTAAATAATGCATTATAAATTTTAAACAAAAATTACTCAACTCATGCCTGAACTTTCCTCATTTGTTCAAGGAACCAGGATGTGGCAGATAATTTACAGCCAACCTCAGACCTACATTTTCAGAGGTCATGCTGATATGGAACCACAAAACCAATGCAATTTTAAACAATGGTTTAAGGCATGTGATGTAATCCACCTGTAGTTCAGCACTCGGGACTGGTTGATCAAGAAATTAATACAAACATGAGGTTTGTTTATATAATTTTTTTCTGAGTAACTTTCACTAAACTCACAGATCACAGGAAATATCCCAGTGGCCCAGATCAGTCCTAATGATATTTATATGTCATGGTACCAATTCAAGCTCACATTCTCAGTGATGGGCTAGCACAAAACACAATTCCTGCTTGCTGCCCCAGTCCTGCTGTATTTTGCCAACAGATTTCCAGGTAATCAATGGTGCTGTGTAGCCCTTTTATGCAAGTGGGCAAGCAATTTACCCCTATTTCCCTAGACCGCCAACTCGGTGTTACCCCTGTGAATATCGAGGGAAACAATTTACTTAAGTTAGAGGTATCGATGGTTCTGATTAAGGAGCTTTTGTTTAAGGAAACCTGCAAAAATTATGAACTGCAATTCATATTATTCACCTTGCCACCTTGTACTGAACTAATCTTAAAACCCTAATTCTAACCTTGAAGCCGCTCTGCAAAAAACCCAATGGTGACATCACCCTTATTGTGCTTTGGCTGGGAGGTGCTGTTTAGGTGAGATATACTTACCTGATACTGTTCCTGTTGGGAGTCACCATCTTCAGATCCTGATGCTTCATTTGCCAGAAGCAGGGGCATCTGTAATGGGGAGCTCAGGTGGGTTTAGCCCAGAATTTGGAATCCAGGATAATTTTTCCATGACAGACTGCACTGCTCTCTGGACCCCTTGTTAGATTGGAGTCAGGCGGAAGCTGGAAGCAGCACAGTCATTGACATTCTATCGACGTATCTCTACTACTGTTCTTCTTCCGCTTATGTGAAATTTTCTGAAGTTTCCAGAACCTTCGCAAGAACATTTCAGTTTGATTTATTGTTCTTGAGATACAGAATAGGGTTGCTTGTGGAAACTCTTCCTACTTTGTGGGATTTTCTTGTATAAAGTACAAATTTTGAATTCAACCCCAACAACTTGTAACATGCAAACTTGAGTTGTATATTACAAAGCAATGCAAAATTAATATCAGTACATAAAAGAGAAACTATAGGCACCAGAGCAACAATTTCCTAATGTAGTAGTTTGGCCATAGAGACTGTCCCTGCAGCCTCAGCAGTGTAAACACTGCCTTTTGTGAAAAATGGCAGTATTAACACTGCTACCTAAGGCCATCTCTAGTTGCTGTCACTCATACAAGCACTAGAGGAACTTCCTGGGTTCAGTCCTGCAAAGACTGCCAGGACTGTTGGTTCATAGTCTCCACACTCTGCATGGTGCTGCCGTAGAGACCAACATTTACACAAAAAAGATTAAGGAATAGCACACACACAAGAAGACAGTTTTACATTTTACAAAGCTACTTAAAATCACCTATCTCAGGAAACAAAGGGGGATTCAGTTTCACCATATGGCCATTCTCTGTTAAGCACACCACTACTTCACAGTACCCCACTGTCGGAGGAAGACAAATTAAGTTGTACTTGTACACTGGCTAAAAAAATAATAAATATCACTACAACTCACTATCACTCACAATGCAAGCATTCAAAGTGAATTCAAAGTGAACTTCAAATTTAAGGTAAAAAAATAAGATCAAAATAAACAAATTTATAAATTCTCTAAATCACCTACGCTTTCCATTCAGCTACTCTGGCCTAAAATGTGAAATTCACTTTGAATGCTCTCACTTTAATGAATAACCCTGTTGGTCTTGCACACAGGGAGGAGAGTGTAAGGACACAGTTTGGACATAGAAGAACACATGTATTTTGCATTGGCCGGCCATAAAAGAGTTGATTAAAGCTGACTTTGTGCACTGTGAAAATGTTCCCGCTGCTTTTACCTCTCTAACAGACCAAGACCAAACTGGCAGTAAGTGGCAATGTGGCGCATGATGTTCATGCTGTACTCACTACATCCCACCTCATGCTGCATACTGGGAGACATATTCCAGCTTCTAGTAAGGATGTAGAGGGGTAGACACGTGTGCTCTGAGGAGAGAGGATCTCAAAGTGTTATTATAGAGAGCTAAAGGGTAAGACAAACTGAGCTAAGAGATAGGAGATTTTCAGTTTTTTCAAATTGCCAGATTGGTTATGTTGCCTTTGAGAGCATATGGTAGCCCAGGAATTATAATTAACCCCCTGATGGCATACCATTTGCAAAAGAAGACAAACCAAGGTATTGCAAATGGGGTATTTCCAGTGTTTTTTTAGTAGCCACTTAGTCACAAACACTAGCCAAAGTTAGTGTTCATAATGTTTTTCTTTTTTTTTTATCTTTATTGAAAATTTTGTTTTACATATACATATGCATATATTTATTTATGTTCATGGCATATAAACTGTGCGGTATTCCAGCATAAATACACAATTCATCTCATTCATTCCTCATTCATTCTTCTAATCAATAAGATAATATAAGTTTTATCATTTTACATTTATCATTATTAGATTCAGAGATAATTATAATATAATAATTATTTGGGTAGAAATAAGAGTTTAATATATATGCCATTTTAGAAAAGATAAAACATTTACTTATCACATTTCCTATCTAATTATTTTGTTTTGTGCTCAGGTTATATACTTACATTTAAGTTATAGGATATTATCCCACAGTCTCCATACTTTTTTGTGTATTGCTATCTTATTTGACTTTCGATAGAAACCTTCCTCCATCTGCTGTTGGAATCTTATCTGATTGTTTATTTCTGCCCATATTGGTGTCATTGGGTTTGTCCAGTTTCTGGCTAATGACAGTTTGATTGCCATAAAAATATGAATAATTAATATTTTTTGTTCATAATTGCACTTTGGAAAATCCAAATGGAATAAAAATGTCTGGGGTAATAGTATTGCCTGTTGTAATCCTATTTTTAAAAATACATTAGAGATCTTTCTTTTTATCTTTTTTAGTCCTTCACATTTCCACCACATATGATATGAATAGAATATCTCCAGCATTTATCTGAGTAACTATTTTTTTATTTTTTGATTCTATATAGAGTGATATACCATCGGTGAGCCATTTTAAAAAAAGGTCTCTTGTATACTAAGGCTGTGATTGATCTTCCTGATCTCAATAAATCGATCTCCCCATGGTTCCAGTGTGAATGACTTGTTTATATCGCTTTTCCATTTTTCGATGGAATTGGGTTTATCATCATCAGGTCCTTAACCATATGTGTTACTTTAGAAATGTGTCTGTTTTTATAATGTTTATGAATTACATTTTCAAATTCTGGGTGTTCTTTGATATCTAAGGTATTTAATAAGTGTCTTATTTTAACATAATTGTACCATTCTTGATTGGGCAATCCGAATTGATTTAATTTCTCCCAAGGGAGCAATTTGAGTTATATTTTGGATATTATATTCTATCCACTTTCATAAGCCTATATCACTAATATAGAATTTAATAGCTTCAATTAAACTTTTCTTTTAAATACTTCAAATTTTCTGAATTTTTATTGAAAGTTAAGATTTATGTTGTATTCAGATTTAATTTGTAGCCAGAATAATTGCCAAAATCTGAAATTAATTTCAATAAATTTGTAATCGAATCTATTGGATTAGAGAGAGTTAAAATAACATCATCTGCATATAGAGTAGTTTTATGATGTTCTGAATTGATCTGCAGCCCTTCAGTTTATCATTTTGTCTAATTGTCGCTGCTAGAGGTTCCATAGCTAATACATAAAGGAGTGGCATCAGAGGGCAACCTTGTCTGTTGCCATTCCGAATAACGAACCAATCAGATACCATACCATGACATATGACTCTACCTTGTGGGTTTGTATAAAATGACATTATACGCTCTTTAAAAAAGCCTGTCAGTCCAAAGTTTTCTATCACCAATCCTAGAAATTTCCATTTCACACTGTCGAATGCTTTTTCTGCATCTAACGCTATAAAAACTAATTGTATTGTTTGAATTTTTAGATGATCCATTATATTTAATATTTTACGAGTATTATCAGCAATATCCCTACCTGACACAAAACCTGTTTCATCTTTATGAATGACTTCAGGGATTACCGTTTTCA
Source organism: Pelobates fuscus (assembly GCF_036172605.1). Lineage (NCBI taxonomy): Eukaryota > Metazoa > Chordata > Amphibia > Anura > Pelobatidae > Pelobates > Pelobates fuscus. The sequence continues at coordinate 132,817,983 of NC_086324.1, read as the reverse complement.
ATCTTTCTGCCAATCTTTTTGAAAATATTTTTATGTCAAGGTTTATCAGAGGAATAGTTCTATAATTCAACAGGGTGTCATGATCCTTTCCAGGCTTGGGGATTGGGAGAACATTGGCCTGAAGTAATACCCAGGGAATATGCTTACTATTCGAGAATTCAAAATATAATCATTGTAAAAATGGGGAAACTATTTTATCAAGTGTATTAAAAAGATCGCGGAGAATCCGTCTGGTCCAGGTCCTTTGGCATTTTTTTTTTTACCATTTTATTGTATTTTGTTTTAAATATGTTTATTGGTATCATGTCAAGTTTTCTTACTTCAAACAGAGTTTCATGAAAGCGAACAGTCGCCTGCGCAGAGGCTTAAGCATCTGTATAAAATTACAGTTGTTAATTATCGCCTGCGCAGAGGCGTACCTATCAGGTCATTTTTATCGTACATAAACTATGTCTAGGCTTTAATCTAACATTTAACCACAGTATTCTGAATTAACATTTCAACATACTTGTCTAGAAGAACAACATTAGTTGTGTATTGCATACAGCTGTATAGGGTGGTTCTAAATTGGCCCTTGTGGAGATGTAGTGGTACCTTAAGGAGTATGTAAAGGCTTGTGCCATGTAGGTGCGTTACCTAGGTGGATAGTGAAAGTGCTATGCTTTTAACATTTCGCATGGCTATCCCGTGGATGGTTATTTGTGACTCATGTAATTGTGTTGCACGTATTATCATCCGTGTCATGTCGTGGATGTGATTTACGGCTGCATGTGCACATTGCAGTCGGTCGCCTGTGTGAAAGTGTGTTCCTCGTTGTATTACTCGAAGCAGTCAGTCGTCTGCGCGGGGGCGTTTCATACCCTGCAGCTAACATCGCGTTTAGTTGCCTGCGCTGATGCGTGTTTCTCAATACTTCTATCATAGCGTTTTTTTTTGTTTTTTTTTGCCTGCGCCGAGGTTCCTTTCACCTAGCTGCAGTGATGACTTTTGGTGCCTGCGCAGAGGTTGTTTTTGGGTATGACTATTGCATCCTTAATAGTGATCTTAGTTTGTGTGCTGTGTTTGGTTTGAGTTGTGTGTGGGTGTTGTTCGGTGAGTGAGGTGTGTATTCCTGGTATCTATTGTAGAGTCTGTCAGCGCCGCGCGTGCTTAACATGTTCTTAGGGCTGTGTGTGGTTCAGTGTTGTTCAGATGTGTGGTATATTTGCTTGGCGTGTTTCGGGCGTCTGGTTTGTTATCTCGTGTGCATCCTAACTTTCTGGTGGGTTCGGTTATGTGGCCCGTGCCTCCTGTGTTATAGGCGGTAATGTGGGTTATGTGTGTTGCGTTGTTTCGTCTTGTTCTGTCTATTATTGGCCGCTGTAGCCCCTCGGTGTATTCTCAGGTATCTGTGTTGTGTGTGGCTGGTATGTCTTGCTAGTGTCTCCTCAGCATGTGGTTGGTCATTGTCGTATTATGTGTCTCCTTTCTCATCGCCTGGTTATGTGGCTATCTTTTGCGTCTGAGGTTGTTTTTCGAGTGTATGTGTGTGTGGCGGTGTCCCGAGGGGGTATGTGAGGGGGTTGCGGGTTGGTGGCCTGTTATCCAGTCCCCCGTTGCCGCCCCGTTCTGCTCAGCCCCCAGGTCCCTCGGCTCCCCGCTCTGGCCTGCCGCTTTCTTGCTCGTTCCTCTCGGGGGTGTCTGCCGCAAGGCGGCTTTGGAAGGGGTCGGACGTGGTGTGGCGTAGCCAGTAGAACCAGCGTTGTGTGTATTGGTCTCTTTGTCGCGGGGTGACGGCTTTCACGTCTTCGAATGTTCGCGTCGCTTCCACTTCTGCTACCCATCGTTTCAGTGGGGGCGTAGCTGTTTGTTTCCAGTAGATGGGGATGGTTGCCTTGGCCGCGTTGAGCAGTCTGGGGATGATGGATCTGACGTATGCCGGTGTTGGCATGGTGGTTTTGTGTAGGAGGAAGGCAGCTGGGGTCTCTGGTATTAATTCATCCGTTACTTCGTGTATAGTCTTCCCAATCATCTCCCAGTATGGACGGATCTTGGGGCACGACCACCAAATGTGCTTGAATGTGCCTACTGCCTCCTCGCATCTCCAGCAGGTGTCTGGCACCTCTGGGTTCCTTGCGTGGAGCATTGATGGTGTCAGGTACCACCGAGTGAGGATCTTGTAGGAATTTTCCTGTAGACGTGCTGAGCCCGGTGTCTTTTGTATCAAGGTGATGGCCGTGTCCCAGTCTGCCTCTGTCATGGGCTCGTCTAGGTCCTCCTCCCATTGTCTGATGCATGGGGGTGCCAGTAGGTATCTGCTCGTGATTAGGGTCTGGTATATCTGTGATATGGCTCGGGGTGGTTCTTGGTCTTGCAAACAGAGGTGTTCGAATGTGGTTGGTTCCCTCAGGAGGTATGGTTTCTGGGGGATGGATCGGGCGTATCGTGTCATTTGCGCTCTCTGGAGTGTGTGTGCGAAGGTATGTGGTTTGTCCGGGAATAGTTCATGTAGTGGTCGGATGTCGAAGGGGTTTCGGAGGATGTCTTTTATGCGGATGATTGGCTTGTGTCCTAGTGGGTGCGGAGTTGTGCCCATGTCTCCTGCCGGGAAGTCTGGGTTGCCTCTCAAGGGGAGGAGTGGGCCGGGGTCTGTCGTCAGGTACTGTTTCGTGCCCTGTTTGTGCCAGACTTGCATGGTGGCTGCCACAAATGGGTTGGTGATGTGCTTGTGTTTGTATGTGGCTTTTGGGATCCACGGTAGTGTCCTGAGATCGCAGTTGGTCGTGTCAGATTCTAGTTGGGTCCACTGTTTCGAGCCGCTTGCTACCGTCCAACTGATGATCCTCGTGAGGTGTGCCGCGTGGTGATATTTCTCGAAGTCCGGCAGTGCCAATCCCCCCCGTAGTTTGGGTAGAATTAGTTGGGCATGTGCTATCCGGGGGGACCTGCCTTTCCATATAAATTTGCGGACTTCCGTTTTCAGTGCCGTAAAAAATGATAGTGGAGCTGTTATCGGGACTGTTTGGAATATGAACAGTAGCTTGGGAAGCAGCGTCATCTTGACCGCGTTCACCCGTCCGAGCCATGATATGTAGTATGAGCTCCATTTGTGCAGTTCCTCCGTTGCTTTTCTCAACAGTGGGAGGTAGTTTTGGGCGTACAGGTCTGCTGGATTGGGTGTGAGCCAGACCCCCAGGTACCTCATTCTGTGGTCGCACCAGCGGTATGGGTGTTGTCTCTGGATCGTTGTTTTCAGTGCGTGGTTGACCGTGAGGTTTAGGATCTCTGACTTCGAGTGATTGATTTGGAGATTCGAGAGTCGGCCATATAGTTCAAATTCTGTCTGTATTGCCCTGAGGGAGGTCTCTGGGTTCGTGACTACAAACAACAGGTCGTCCGCGTACGCCATGATTTTGTGGTGCGTTTTTCCGATCTCCATTCCTTGTATGTCCGCATTCTGTCTGATCTTATTAAGAAAAGGCTCCAGCGTCATAGCAAACAGTAAGGGTGAGAGCGGGCATCCTTGCCTGGTTCCGTTGAGGATGTTGAATGGGTCCGATAGTGCGCCGTTGATCCTGAGCCTTGCTGACGGGTCAGTGTATAGCGCCATCACCCAGGTGAGGAACTTCGCCCCGACGCCGAACTGTCGCAGTGTTGCGAACATCATGTCCCAGTCCACTCTGTCAAACGCTTTTTCTGCGTCTGTAGACAGGAGTAGTACCGGCGTCTTTAGCGTCTTGGCGTGGGCTATGATATTTAGGGCTCTGATGGTGTTGTCCCTCACTTCCCTGCCTGGGATGAATCCCGTTTGGTCTGGGTGGATTGACGCGGGGAGCAGTGGCGCCAGTCTGGTCGCGAGGATGCTTGCGAGAAGCTTGAGGTCTGTGTTTAACACAGATATCGGGCGGTAGCTGGGGCACAGTGTTGGGTCCTTCCCTTCCTTCGGGAGTAAGGTGATGTTGGCCGAGGTGAATTGGGCCGTCGGTGTGGCTCCTTCTTGGATGGAATTAAGTGCCACCAGGAGTTTCGGTGTCGTTACCTGCGTAAATGTTTTGTAATATTGGAGGGGGAGGCCGTCCGGTCCTGGGGCTCTGCCGGTTCTCGCCCTCTTGATGGCATATGCTATGTCCTCTGGTGTTATGGGTGCTTCTAACGCTTCCCGTGCTATGTCGCCTAAGTCGGGCACGTTCGCGGAGACCAGGTAGTCCCTGATATTTTCAGTGATGTTTGGCCGTGGGGCTCCTGGGGCTGTCTGGCGGAGGTTATACAGGTTCTGGTAGTATGCTCGGAATGTTGCGGATATGTGGTCCGGCCTGTGTCTGAGTTGTTGTCTGGCGTCCTTGATTTTCGGGATGTAGAGTTGGGTTCTACGCTGTTTGAGGAGGTTTGCAAGTAGTCTCCCGCATTTGTCCCCGTGTTCATGTATCATGTGTTTGAAGTGTTGATATGAGCGTTGTATTGAGCGGTTGAGATGTGTGGTGAGTTGATCACGTTTGGTTATCAGGTCTCTGTATGTTGTTGCGTCCAGGGTGCGTTTATGTCGCGCCTCTAGGGTTGCTATGTCTCGGCCGAGGTCGGTTATCTCTTGTATCGCCTTCTTTTTGCGTGATGCGCTGAGTGCTATGATCTGGCCTCGGATCACAGTTTTGTGTGCCTCCCAACACGTCAGTGGCGTTACGTCGTCGGTTTCGTTTTCCACAAAGTATGTTCGTATGGAGTCGCTGATTTTATCTACCACTGTTGTGTCGGAGAGCAGCGATTCGTTCAGCCGCCACGACATTTGTTTGGGCCTGAACAGCGGTGATTTCAGCCGTATGCGGATTGGGCAGTGGTCTGACCATGTCATCGGTAGAATCTCTGCAGCGGTGAGCAGAGTCAGGTTCGGGTGCGGTGTGAGGAAGTAGTCTAGCCTCGTGTATGTTGCGTGGGTCCTGGAGTAGAAAGTATAATCGCGGTCTGTTGGGTGCATCGCCCGCCAGCAGTCTGCCAGTTGGTGGTGATGGAGGAGGCGCATGGTGTTCGCATATCTGTTATTTGGGGTAGCACTTTGTGGGGACGAGGAATCTTGGTCCGGGTGTAATGCCAGATTTAGGTCTCCGCCAATTATTAGTGTACCTTCCGTGAAGTTCATCAGCGTATTCAGTGCGCGTCCGAGGAATTGGTGTTGCTTAGTGTTCGGGGCATATATATTGGCAAACGTGTATGTTTGGTCCAGGATTGTGCCTTTAGTGAAAACATACCTACCTTGGCTGCATCTGATGGTAGCTTTTTCTGCGTATGGGATTTGTCTGGAGAAGAGAATGCCGACTCCCCGCGTGCGCTTGTCCGGGTTGTTACTGAAGTATCCCACATGGAAATTGCGGTCTTTCAGGGCTGGTGCTCTACTCTCCTGAAAGTGGGTTTCTTGCAGGAAGGCTATTGACGCCTTGTAGTGCTTTAGATCTCGTAATAGTCTTGTTCGTTTTTCCCTGATGTTCAGTCCGTGCACGTTGTACGAGACGATAGTCAGGTCCTCCCGCGCGAATCCGTTTGGCCCCGGGGCTGGCATCCCGCGGGCGGCCCAGGGGGACCTGTGGATATGGCTGGGGGTGGGGGCTGAAGGAGGTGGGTGGTGTTGGGTTTGCGGGTGTTTGTGCGGGTTGCGTCGTGTAGGTGTCTGTGCGTGTGGGTGGTGTATCTGCCTTGTGTGTGTATGCACTGCCTCTGGGGGTCAGTGTCCGTGTAGGGTAATGGACAGTTAACCCGTCAGTGCGACTGAGTGTCCGGCCTGTCGGTGGGACCTAGTCGTCTTTTGGGTGTGTGCGTCCCTTCCTGCGAAGGGGGCTGTGTGTCCTGGTCCTGCGGGGAAGTCTAGCCGTGTGCCTGAGCTTTCCCTACCGAGTCCGTAGGGGTGTTTGTGTTTTGACGTATGATTTGGTGTGTGGATTCCCGTCTCTCTAGTGGCTATGTGATCGGAGCTTCCGCTCGTTCTCTCGGTGTGGTGCGTGGATGGGTCGTTTGGTGTGCGTTAGTGCGTGGTGGTGCTGGTTTTTGAGCTGCCTTATGGTGTTCTGGTGTGGTGGTCACCCTGTCAGCCTATGCGCTGGCGCGGTCCTACCGGGGGGGGGGCCCATGATCCGTGGGCTTTGCATGGTTTTTGGTGGACAGTCGTGTGTCGTGGTGGTTTGGTTGTTCTCAGTAATTTGTCAGGGTCGTGGGGCGGCTGGTCACTCGGGTCTGCCTTGGGGGGGTGCTGCTGCGTACTTCTTTTAGCATCTCTAATACTGGTATTTTGAGAACTGGGGTCGTGATAGGGCGGCTTTTGCCTTTGCGGCGTCTTAGGGAGTCTCTGTCTCGTATCATGTAGTATGTCTGTCTACCAAGTATGTGGGAGCACTAGTCAAAGGGTCTGCTGGCGCCACGTCTGCGAGCATTGAGGCGTTGTGTGTGCCCAGCGGGGGCCGTGTGGCATCTTAGACATCAGATATATCACAAATAGCAAGCATGCATAGATTATAACCCCTTAACTGCTTTGTAATTCGTTTTGTCTCCCCTCATCTGCTCTTGTTGCCTGTGGTCTCCCATTCCCCTCTCGCCATTCCTAGGGCGCCCCACGGCTAGCATTAGGGTTGTAGTGATCCCCTCCCTCCCTCCTCGCCCTCTCCTTGCCCCTTTCATGCTCTCACTGTCTCCCCTTTCCCCCCTTTCTTCCCCCAGCCCTCCTTCCTCTCCCCTCCCTCTGTATGCTTACTGCCGTCTGTGTTTGCACTTTGTGCTCGCGAAGCCCGTGCCCTTCCCCCCCTGCCCTTTTCCCCTGGCCCTCCCTCCCGTCCCTAGTGTGGCTCCATTTGTGCGTGCATTCTGTGTCCTTCCTGTGTGCCATGCGGTTCCGTAGAGCTTGGGCGTCAGGTGTTAGTTCGTCCATAACCTCTTTGGCCCCTTGGCCTGGCCCAACCTTTGTTCCCATTCCCCTCCCCAAGAGTCCAGTTCCCTCCCTTCTAGTTCAAAGTTGTGTGTGGTATTATGCGGTAGTCCCCTCAGGCCCCCCGGTTACCCTTTCCCGCCCCAATCTTTCTAGCTTGTACTTGTGTGTGCGTCTATAGTTGGTACTCACAGTTCGGTGTGTTCTCTCTGCCGCCCTTGAGTCCCCCCCTGGTTGTTTGATGGTCTGTTTACCGCTCACGCCTCGCCTGGCCCGGGTTCCAGTCGCGGCGGCGTTGGTGCTGGGGCCCTTGAGGGTTTTGGTCCTGTCTGCGTGGTTGCTGCAGTCCTGGTGGTTGCTGGAGGAATGACCTTGTTAGCCAATCGGGTACCTGTATTGGTGGGAGGCCTAGGGTGCGTAGAAAGCTTGGGACTTCTTCTGCTTTTCTCAGCGTTAGTTGATCCGGGCCTTGTCTGGCTGTCAGGGAAAATGGGTAGCCCCATCGGTACGGAATTCCTGCTTGTTGTAGCGCTGAGGTCACAGGGCGTAGAGCTCGCCTTGCTTGTAGTGTATAGCGGGACAGATCTTGGTATATGGATATGCTTTGCCCCTCTTGGCGTATGGTTCCCATGCGGCGTGCTGTGCGCAGTATTTCCTCCTTTAGCTGGTAATTGTCCAGGCAGCAAATGATGTCCCTGGGCTGGTCTTCTGGGGCCGGTATGGGTCTTAGGGCCCTGTGTGCCCTCACTAGGCCTATTCTGGGTATCTGCTGACCCCCCAGTACCTGTGCAAATAGTTGTCTCAGGATGTCAGGGATATTCTCCGCCGGGCCTCCTTCTCTCACCCCGCGGACGCGTAAGTTCAGCCTGCGGCCGCGGTTGTCCAGGTCGTCCACCCATGTGGTTAGGTACGCCATGTCTGCTTCTTGGCCCGTGACAGTCGTGTTGGTGTGCTCCAAATCTGTCCGGAGGGCCTTTGTCTCCGCCTCCGCCACGGACATGCGGGCCTCCATGTTAGCCATATCTGCCCGGAGTTGGGCCACCTCCTCACGTACCACCCGGCCTAGGCGGTCTGAGAGGGCCTCAATGTCCGTTTTCATTAGGAGGTTCGGAAGTATCTCCCTCCATCCCTCCTCCTGCTGCATCTGGGGTTCTGAGGCTGCAGATAAGCCTGGTGAGTGCCTGGCCGGGGTGGATGGAGTGGAGTCCGGCGCTTGGTTTGCGGCCTCCATTTCCGGCTGCGGGGAGTGCGCGCGAGTAGCGGGTTGCATGTAGGACCTGATTGTGTGGTCCCCTCCGGGACCCGCGGGCCTCGGGGTGCCTCCGGTGTCGGTAAGCTTCCTTGTGCGTCCCATTTGGTGTGTGCTGCGAGCGGGTTGAGCTGGTTGGTGCGGTTTCGGTGCGGGTGCCACGAGGAGCTCCGGGTTCACACTGCCATCTTGGTCGGCTGCCGGACACGCCCCATTTTATTGTATTTTGAATCTCAAACATAGAGATAGGTTGATTTAATTGTTCTAACTTATTTGGTTTGATTTTGGGTAATTTGCATTTCTTAAGAAACTCTTTGATTATATTTTCACTTATTTCTTCCTTATTTCCAATATCTAGATTGTATAATGAATAGTAATAGAATCTGAATGCCTCTCCAATCTGTTTAGGAGATACAATTATTGTAGCTACTAATTTTATTTTACATATTCAATTGTTTTTCTTTTTAAATTTTAATTTATTGGAGAGAAGTTTGTCAATCTTGTTATTTAAATACCAATGTTGTTTGGGGAACATTACATTTCTATCTATATTTTCTTGAAGTTTGATTTTAATAAAATTTTGAATTTGTATTATGATTTTCAGAGTATTTAAATTTTCTTATTTATTTTCTCTAGTTTAGTTAATGATATGTAAAGATTTGATAAGGTTTCTCTGCGTGTCTTTTTTACATAAGATTTGAGTTTTATAAATAATCCTCGGGTAAAACATTTGAATAATCCCCAAATAGAAAATATTTAAGTCTCTCCATTATCATTGATTGCAACAAATTCCTCAGCTTGCTTTTTCAACCTATCAATATCATAAAGTAATAGAGGTCCAGGCACTCCTTGGTTCAAGACAGGTGCTTTATTAGGACCACAACAGCAACGTTTCAACCTCAAAAGGTCTTTGTCAAGCTGTCAAGTCTTTGTCAGCTTGACAAAGACCTTATGGGGTCGAAACGTTGCTGTTGTGGTTCCTAATAAAGTACCTGTCTTGAACTAAGGAGTGCCTGGACCTCTATTACTTTATTAATTTTTGGAAATCTGGTGTTTGATTCCGGTTCAGCAAGCACCCTGGCTCAGATTTATGGGAGTGAGTGCAGTTCCACACACACTACTAAAGGCCTATCTATATCCTGTCTGGGAGAGCATAATGATTCATTTAGTCTCCATGTTGTTTGAGGAGAATATTCTCTATTATTCTTAATTTTTAAGAATATGGGTCCGTGATCAGACCATGTTATTGATCCAATCCTTGAGGAAGAACATTTATGTAATATTTGTTGTTTAGTAACGAATAGATCTATTCTTGAATATGAACAGTAAACCTTTGGAAAAAAGTTATAGTCTCATTCTGGAGGGTGTAATACTCTCCAGCTGCCATATAGAGAGGTTTTTTTGAGAAAAAATCCTGAAGTAGATTTGTAGCGTATTTAGATTGTGAATCTGTTCTTGCATTAGATGGTAATTTTTTTTATCCAATCCAATGTCAGGAGCACAGTTGTAATCCCCTCCTAGAATTAATGTACCTTGAATTATTTGGTCTATTCTGTTCATTAGTTTTTCAAGACATTTTCTTGGAGACTGATTGGGGCAATATATGTTTGTTTACTAAAGTAAATGAAATATCATTGATTTTGCAAATCAGAATAACGTATCTACTTTATTATCCATTTCCTCAAGGATCGGCTCAAGTTTTACTTTATTAGAGATTATAATAGCTACCCCTTGCTTTTTTTCCCATTAAGAATATTAGCTTGATAAATATTTGGATAATAAGAGAATTTCCATAGTTTCTTGGTTGTATCGTTCCAGTGTGTCTCCTGAACATATGATACATCTATTTGATTTTGGCATAAAGTATGATACAATTAGCCTCCTTTATATGGAGTATTCATTACCTGAGCATTTATTGAGATCGTTGTACCAGTTCTCTCTTAAACTTTTTAATGACAATAAACTTAAAATACATTGTCACATATAAAAACATTCATTCGACATTCATTCATTCATTCATTCAAGAAACACTATGTGTAATTAGAAATCTAATTTCTGATCTGACCTATTTCCAATTTAGGTCACACTAAAGGTGTACCAACTTTCTAAGAAATTGTTTTCTTAAGTTATTTTCGTTTCAATTTGTGATTTTAATTCTTATTTCCCTTTCTCCCCATCTTTCTTTTTCATCTTTTCTTTTTCGTTTTCCTTCTTTCTTTTCTATACTCTCCCTTCTATATACTCTTCCCTTTCTTTTCCTCTACTCTCCCTTCTTTTTTAATATATAAGTATGTGAAACTTAAATCATGCAAAAACCTTTTTATCTTCTTTACTGTGTTATCCTTTTTCAAAAGTGCTTATTTACATTAGATAAATATTTATTTCTACTGTTTTCTTCCCTTTTATCATATAAATCAATCCATTTTATTTTCCTTCTCTTTCTATCTTCTTAGTCAAATATCCCCATAATACCATAATCATTTTTTATCCCTTCAATATTCATTTACTTTTGCATATTTAAGTGCACTATCAAAAACCTCTTACAAATCTAATAGTAATATAATTTGAATAAATTACTATTATATACATACAAAACAAAGGGATCTTTTGAAATCTTTAGATAATCTTATCTTTAAGTGTAATGTGTATTATTTTATTCATTAGTTTGAATATATATTTAATTAAATTATTAATATAATGTGAACATTTGAATAGAATAAACAAGATTTTGATTAGTGTAAGGGATCAGAGAATTGATTTTTTAGATTTAAATTCATATTTCTAATAATGTTCTTATGACCCGCACTTTTTTTAAAACAAGTTGACGTTAACAGCTACATTGAATTAGATAGCTGTCATCATCGTCCCTGGTTGACAAACATACTTAGAGGACTGTTCCTGAGAATTCGTAGGAACGGTACCACCCAGTGAGATTTTATTGCACAATCCGCTGTTTTAAAAAAAAAAAAAACAATTTGAGCAGAAAGGATACAATAGTGATCAGCTGCAAAGCAATATATATATAGTTGCTGATATATACAAATAAAAATATAGATAGGAAAACAGATAATGATCTAGCAATGTGGGCACTAATAAAAATATAATTAATAAAAATTGGCATATCCTTCAACAAGAGGATGATATAGCAGAATACATAGGTCAAAAGCCAAAATTTATTTTTAGAGGTGCAAAAAATCTTAAACAAATCTTAACGGATGGTTTTGTAAAAGATGAACCCCCCAAAATGTTTCTAACAGATTGGTCAAATGAACATAAAGGCTTTTATCATTGTGGGATGTGCAATGCATGTCGGAACACAAGAATATCTAATAAAAATGTTTTTACTTTCAATTCAGTTATTACTAAGAAAGAATACAAAATTAAATAGTTAATTACCTGTCACTCCAACAATGTTATTTATCTTTAGCAGTGTACATGCGGGTTACAATATATAGGCAAGACATCCAGACCAACCAAAGTAAGAATTAGTGAACACGTTCGGAATATTAAAAAAGGTTTTTTAAATCACAGTGTATCAAGGTACTTTCTAGAAAAATATATGTCAGATCCAAGACATATAGAATTGTGTGCAATAGAAAAAGTTAACTCTCACTGGAGGGGAGGAGATGTTGCTAAAAATCTTAGTATACAGGAGACCGAATGGATCTTTGAGCTATGTCCTCTGGTCCCTAAGGCACTCACGATTCTGCTTCTGTGGCTTCAGCTCCAGCTATCTTGTCTGTCGTCGTGGATGTAAGATGTCCATCATACCGGTGAAAATTTCCATTCTTAAGTAATTCGGGAGGGGAGAATAGGAGCAGGCTGGGGAAGGAGTCGCTTGCTTGTAGCAGGAAAATGGAGGCAGGGATATCAATCAGTATTCTGTCCGGAGCAGAAACAAAGCAGTCGCCATGTCGAAAGCTGGTCTTTCCCTCAGAGGGTGTACACGTTCGCACCTAATGTCATCATCATTTTTAACACACAAACAAATATAAATGCTAACTTTGGCCAGTGTTTGTGACTAAGTGATAATATTTTGAAACAGCAATGTCCTACTTGTACTTATAGCCCTATAACTTGCGGAAAAAAAGCGAAAAAGCATGTAAACACTGGGTGTTTTTAAACTCAGGACAAAATTTTGAATTTATTTAGCATTTATTTCATTAGCTTTTGTAGATAAGTAAAATATTTTTCAAGTAAAATTAAAAAAACATGTATTTTTTTTAAATTTTTCACCATATTTTGTGTTAAAACAGCCCTGGTCCTTAACGTACAACATGGCCAAAACAGTCCGGTTCTTAAGGGGTTAAAGACAGTATACATTATTCCTAATTTTTAACACTATACATTTTTTGTTAGTCACTGTAAAATATAAATGCATGTGGACAGAAGAGATGATACAAAAGTGAAAAAGTAAGTTTAATTAACAGAGCAGGAAATAAGAATTTTTCATTTTTACACTATGCTGTAAAAATGAAACCTATTTTCTCATGGAGGCTATGTAATTTACAACCATGGAGGTGTGGCTAGGGCTGTATTAACTCGTAAAAAACAGAATACTGAGCAGTGATACTACAGGAGCACGATCTATTATTAACAAAACACAGCAGTCAGTTAAACAGGAAGGAAAAAAACAACCACACACTGAAGATTAAAAAAAAAAAGTTAAAACAGAATACCTTTATTGCTTCATATTAAAATGCTTGTCTATGACTTTACAGTAGGAGGAAGGCACAACCTCAATGACATTTTAGCATTTTGTGCCTCAAGAGTACTTCATCCCGGGCCAAAACTACTTTGTTATGCTAAAGTCGTTATGGTGCTTAGATTAACCCTATATCCCAGTTTTACCTATCAGTTTAATAGTGTTGGTACCGAGATGTGAAAAAAAAGCACTCTAAAAGTAAGGTTTGTTTACGTTTTATTTTTTAACCCCTTAACCCCTTAAGACCGCAGGACGTACTATGCCGTCCTTATTTGGGCGGCTCTAAACGCCGCAGGACGGCATAGTACGTCCTGGGCGGTCTTACCCCCCACGTGGCCGGCGGCACATGGCCGCTGCAGATCGCGGTCGGGGGGCATGCCTGGCCCCCCAGGCAGCCCCCCTGTGCCTGGGGACCGCGGTCTGCAGCTTCCGATCGCAGTGACAGGCTGTCACTGCGATCGGTATTTACCATGTGTCAGCCGATTTTAAAATCGGCTGACACATGGAGCCGCGGCATTTTTAATCTGCAGATCGCGGTCGGGGGACATGCCTGGCCCCCCAGGCAGTCCCCCTGCGGTCAGTGACCGCGATCTGCAGAGTCTGATCGCAGGGAGAGGCTGTCTCTGCGATCTGAATGCAGAGACAGTCTCTCCCTGCGATCTGATCGCAGTGACAGCCTGTCACTGCGATCAGAGTTACTATGTGTCAGCCTATTGGCTGACCCATAGTAACTCCAGGCAGGATCCCCCTGCAGATCACAGTGGGGGGCATGCCTGGCCACCCAGGCACTCCCCCTGTGGCCAATTACCGTGATCTGCAGGAGGTGATCACAGTGACAGCCTGTCACTGTGATCACTGATCCTGTGTGTCAGCCAGTGATGTAAAATCACTGGCTGACACTGTCTCTGCCCCTCTCCTGTAATAAAAATAAAATATTAGTTAAAAAAATAAATAAATTACAGTTACACATCAAATATACTTAGATCATTTATATATATATTATATATATGATCTAAGTATATATTTATATATATATATATGTATGTGTATATATATATATATATATACACACACACTAAGTGTATTTTAATATTTATATATATAATTATATATATATATATTAATATCAAAATACACGTAGAAGGATATTGATTAAATATATACATAATTATAATTATATATATATTTTATAATAAAAAATATAAATACGTTAAAAAAATAAATAAAAAAATAAAAAAATAATAATTAAAAATATATATATGTGTGTAATTTCGTTCTAACTGTATTTTGATATTAATATATATATATTGATATCAAAATACACGTAGAACGAAATAATATATATATGTATATACCTAAGTATATACGTATACATCACTATATGTATACCTATATATAAATAAAAATAATTGTAAAAAAATTATATACATATATATATATACATATATATATCCACACACGTGGATATATAATAATTTTACATATATATTTATGTAATAATTTTACATAATTAGGTATCCTAATTAATTACAATTAGCGGGACCTGCCTAACAACCCAGGCCGAAAGTATAGGGAATTTAATTTGCTAGCACTATATTTAACCCTATAACTTTCCAAGACACTATAAAACCTGTACATGGGGGGTACTGTTTTACTCGGGAGACATGGCTGAACACAAATATTTGTGTTTCAAACCCGTAAAATGTATTACAACAATGATATCGTCAGGGAAAGTGAAATTTATTGCATTTTTCGCACACAAACGGCACTTACACTGACGATATTTTTGCTGTAATACTTTTTACTGTTTTGAAACACAAATATTTGTGTACAGCAAAGTCTCCTGAGTATAACATTACCCCTCATGTACAGGTTTTAGGGTGTTTTCAAAAGTTACAGAGTCAAACATAAGGCTTGCGTTTCAGTTTTTTCACAATGAAATTCGCCAGATTGGTTACGTTGGCTTTGAGACCGTTTAGTAGACCAGAAATAAGAATTACCTCCATAATGGCATACCATTTGCAAAAGTAGACAACCCAAGGTATTGGAAATGGGGTATGTTCAGTCTTTTTTAGTAGCCACTTAGTCACAAACACTGGCCAAAATTGGCTTTCAAATTAGTTTTTTGCATTTTTCACACACAAACAAATATTAACGTTAACTTTGGCTAGTGTTTGTGACCAAGTGGCTACTAAAAAGACTGGACATACCCCATTTGCAATACCTTGGGTTGTCTACTTTTGCAAATGGTATTCCATCGTGGGGGTAATTCTCATTCCTGGGCTACCATACAGTCTCAAAGGCAACGTAACCAAACTGGCAAATTTCAATGTGAAAAAACTGAAAAGTGTAACATGCTTTATTTGACCCTGTAACTTCACAAAACACCATAAAACCTGTACATAGGGGGTACTGTTTTACACGTGAGACATCGCTGAATACAAATATGTGTATTTTATTGCAGTAAAAGCAAACAGTATTTTGACATTCACAGTTAGAATGTCACATAGAACTAAGAAAATTTTAAAAAATCTTATTTTCTCTCATTTTTTTATATTGTATTCATATTAAGTTATGTTCCATACCTAAATATTTGATGTTAAATGAAAGCCCTGTTTCCCCTGAATAAAATGATATATAATAAGTGTGGGTGCATTTAATATGAAAGAGGTGAATTACGGTTGGACAGACATATAGCGCAAATGCCAGGTTTTGTTTACGTTTTTTTGGATCACAACTTGTACATTTGGCTGCGGTCTTAAGGGGTTAAAGGACCACTCTAGGCACCCAGACCACTTCAGCTTAATGAAGTGGTCTGGGTGCCAGGTCCAGCTAGGGTTAACTAATTGTTTTATAAACATAGCAGTTTCAGAGAAACTGCTATGTTTATCAATTAGTTAAGCCTTCCCCTATTTCCTCTAGTGGCTGTCTCACTGACAGCCGCTAGAGGCGCTTGCGTGATTCTCACTGTGAAAATCACAGTGAGAGCACGCAAGCGTCCATAGGAAAGCATTATGAATGCTTTCCTATGTGACCGGCTGAATGCGCGCGCAGCTCTTGCCGCGCGTGCGCATTCAGCCGACGGGGAGGAACGGAGGCGGAGAGGAGGAGGAGAGCTCTCCGCCCAGCGCTGGAAAAAGGTAAGTTTTACCCCTTTTCCCCTTTCCAGAGCCGGGCGGGAGGGGGTCCCTGAGGGTGGGGGCACCCTCAGGGCACTCTAGTGCCAGGAAAACGAGTATGCTTTCCTGGCACTAGAGTGGTCCTTTAAGCACAGCATAGTTTTAACCCCTTAAGGCGGCATAGTACGTCCCCATCGTACAGGGGACTTACCTACTTGCTGGCGATCCCCCGTCGGCGATCCCGATGGGGGGACTTGCCTGGCATTCCAGGCAGTTCCCCTGCTGCTGATCCGGCCCTCCCGGGCCATGTGATCGCAAGGTCCTTGCGAGGAATAGCCGCCCATAGCAGTGCCAGCAGGGGGAGTGCCTGGAATGACAAATAGTCCCCTTGCTACCTGTAATAAAGTAAAATAAAGTTTTAAAATAGTTTAAAATTAAATAATATATACTTAGATCATAGTATATATATATATATATATATATATATATATATATATATATACACTTACACATACATACACATACACTGTCTAGGTGTTTTTTAATATTAATATGTATATATATATATATATATATATTAATAGCAAAATACACATAGAATGATATCAATTAAATATATATATAATTACAATGAGATATATTTATATAATATAAATACATTTATAAATATGTTAAATTAAAAAAAAAATAATGCGGGACCTGCCCGATAATCCAGGCTGAAAGTCCAGAGAATTTAATTTGTTAGCACTATATTTAACCCGGTAACTTTCCAAGACACCATAAAACCTGTACATGGGAGGTACTGTTTTACTCGGAAGACTTCTCTGAACCAAATATTAGTGTTTCAAAACAGTAAAATGTATTAAAATAATGATACCTTGGGTTGTCTACTATTGCAAATGATATGCCATCGTAGGGGTAATTATCATTCCTGGGCTACCATACGGTCTCAAAGGCAACGTAGTCTGGCGAATTTCAATGTGAAAAAAATGAAAAATTAAACATGCTATATTTAACCCTGTAACTTCCCAAAACACCATAAAACCTGTAGATAGGGGGTACTGTTTTACACGTGAGACATCGCTGAATGCAAATATGCATATTTTATTGTAGTAAAAGCAAACAGTATTATGACATTCACAGTTAAAATGTCACGCAGAACTAAAAAAAATTACATTTCTTAATTTCACACATTTTTTTACATTTTATTTATATTAAATTATGTTTCATAGCTAAATATTTGATGGTAAATGAAAGCCCCATTTCTCCAGAATAAAATTATATATAATAAGTGTGGGTGCAATATGAAAGAGGTGAATTACGGTTGAACAGACATATAGTCAAATTCCAAGTTTTGTTTACGTTTTATTTTGATCAAAACATGTACATTTGGCTCCGTCCTTGAGGGGTTTATAGCTTTTTTTTTTTTTTTAATTCAATGCATGATTCGTACAATGCATTAAAAAAAAATAGAAAAAGTCCAGCTTGTAACGCTTCTTTCACCTGTCAAAATCTTCAAAATTATTTTTACAATAACCAACACAGCATTAAAACAGTTTATTTGTTGTGGGATTTTGTGTAATATGTCAGCAGTTTATACAATATTTATTTTTTATAATATTGACTGTCAATCACCATGCTTTGAAACGTGTTATGTTAGTAGCATAGGAAGTTCATCTGCTACTTATAAGCCATCATTTTATTCTATAACTTATTAAGAATTTATAAACTAAAATAGTTAAAAATTTACAAAATAGAAAAGTCAGGAGGAAGTTAAAAGTGTATAGGTAAGTGTACACATTTTATGCCCAGTGTCTGTAAATCATTAATTTTACCGTTTCATCACCGTTTTTGTCAAATTTTATGTAAAGCCAATATTTATATTACCTTTATTTTAATCATGAGCTGCATATTTAGAACATAAACCTAGGATCATGTAGAAATTGCATATACAGATGGTAGTACAGTATTGCTTAAAAATGTAAATTAGTAAACTTAGTAAAATAAAAAGTTTGAATTTTTCATTAATTATTTTTACAAAACAGATTATATCCCTTATTTAGCAATATTTCACACAGTTTCAGTTTGACTTTCCTTCCAGAACCTTACTTAGAATGATGCCATACTGAGTTAGGATTTCTGAATTTGCACATGAATATTTGTTCAACTGGGATTCACTAACAATTCAACAGGAAATTTCATATTGTAGGTCGAACTTGAAAATCATGAAAAATACTCCAGGTCAGCTATATACGTACATGGATTATCTACAACAGGGGTTCCCACCAAAGTCCTCAAGTACCCCCATTAGTCTAGGATTTAGGGATTACCCTTTAGTGTCTAAAGTTTTTTTTTCTTTTTCTAAAACACCTTAGACAGAGCTGGGTAATCCTTAAATCCTGGCCTTGTAGGGGGTACTTGAGGACTGGGTTGGGAACCACTGATCTACAACATTAAAACAACATGCTTAATATCGTGTAAGTCCCTCTGGTGCTACTAAAACAGCTATGATGCATTGAGGCATGGACTCTACAAGACCTCTGAATGTGTCCTGTGGTATCTGGCACCAAGACATTAGCAGCAGATCCTTCAAGTTGCGAGGTGTGGCCTCTATGGATCAGATTCATTATTAGAGCACATCCCACAAATGCTCAATCAGATCAGAAGGCCAAGGCAATATCTTGAACTCTTTGTCATGTTCCTCAAACCTTTCCTGAACATTTCTGCAGTGTGGCAGGGTGCATTATCCTTATGAAAAAGACTACTGCCATCAGGGAACACCATGTATCAAAGTAACATCCACATGAATGCCAGGACCCAAGGTTTTCTAGCAGAACTTTGCCCAGAGCATAACACTGCCTCCACCAGCCTGCTTTTATCCAATAGTGCATCTTGCTGTTATTTTATAATTATGATTAATATTATTAAGGAGACTATTTTAACTAATTTAAATCAAAAATAAATAAAAAAGAACTCTCCAGAGATAGGTGTGAGGGACCCGGTTCCCCTTTTGAATGTTTTTATTTTTAAATGTTATGGTGAATGGTAATCTAGTTCTGAATATCTAGTTCTGAATTTTTTTTCTTTATTTTGACTTTGAGATTAGAGATTATGAATAGGAAGATCATGGTGTTCTAAGTTAGGGACTAAAGTGAGTGAGGGCCAGCTAGAGATTGTGTCTACAGGCATGTCCCCTTGCCCACTACATGTGCTTTAATATATAATAAATACATAGCTATTAACACTCCACCCTTTGTTTTTTCTATTTTTTTTCTTCTTTTATGAAATTGAAATGGAGGTGTTGTGAAATGTATATAATTTACCACAAATTGTTTAGAAAACTGGAGAGGGTTGTCTTCTACAAAATTGTAAGATTGTGAAATATGTACAATTGATATTGTAATGTAATCTTTCTTCAGAAATGTTTTTATATCAAAAAGTGTATACAACCAGAAATAAAAGAAAATGTGATTCATCAGACCAGGCAACCTTCTTCGGTTGCTCCATTGTCCAGTTCTGACACTCTAGTCCATATTGAAGGTGTTTTTGGCAGTGGACAGGGGTCATCACGGACACTTTGACCGGTCTGCGGCTATGCATCCCCATACGCAGCAAACTGTGATGCACTGTGTGTTCTAGCACCTTTCTATCATGACCAGCATTATGTTTTTTCAGCAATTTGAGCTATAGTAGATTTTCTATGTGATTTGTCCTGATAGCCAAGCCTACCCCACATGCATCTGTGAACTTTGGACACCCATGACCCTGACACCAGTTTACCAGTTGTCCTTTATCGCACCACTTTTGGTAGGTACTAACCACTGCATACCAGGAACACCCCACAAGACTATTTTTAAGATACTCTGAGTCTGTCATGTAGCCATCATTTGGCCCTTGTCAAAGTTACTCGGATCTTTTCGCATGCCTATTTTTCCTGCTTCCGACACATGAAATTCAAGAACTGACTGTTCACTTGCAGCCCAATATATCCCACCCTTAACAGGTGCCATTGTAATGATATATCAATGTTATTCACGTCTACTGTCAGTGGTTTTAATGTTCCGGCTGATCAGTGTATACGGCTCTGCTACTGGATCGAAATCCTCCATATATGGAATTCCCCTGGGGAATTCCCAGGAATTCACTCTTTAGTGAATATAGTGTGACATCACACAGACAGCTTGAGTTATTCACTAAAATGGGATTGTTTTTACATTAACCAGAAAACTAAAAAAACTTAATATCTGTTATGTTTCCATTTCACTGCTTTTTCCATCAAAATGGAAATTCCCCAATGAATTTACAACAAATTCCTGGTTAAGTGAATAACACTCATGGAGTTGATAAGTAGTTGTTTAATCTGCTTTATTTAACTCAAGGAATTAATGGAACACTCCAAGCACCACAACCACTACCCCATATCCACTGTAGTGGTTATGGTGTCAGGAATGCCGGTGCACCCCACCTAATGTGAATTGTTAAACTGCTTGCTAAGGGTTTGACTTCTAACCTGGGCCTGTTTGACAACACTCCCTGACCCTTATCTTCTACTCCTGAGAGTCAGAATATTCTGCTTGGAGTTCTATTAGGTTTCTTGAGCTAAGCCCTGTATGGCTTAAATTAGCAAAATTTTGCTTTGTCATTATAGAGTATTGAGTGTAGATTGATGGGGAAAAAACATTTAAACAACTGTAGCGTAAGGTTGCAAAAAAATTGTGAAAAAAATGAAGGAGTCTGAATACTTTCTAAGTGCACTGTATGTCATAAGTAGAGTAAAATAGTTCTACACAATACAAATGACCTAAGACCTGCCTCCACACGTTATGAGGAAAAGGGCAATGTTAGGCAGTGAGAGCATCTTGCCAAGGACACTGTCTAGATTCATGTGTGGGTCTCATACTCCCAGACATAGCTATCAACTCCTCTCGGGAGTAAATCTGATCTACAGCTGCGTGTTACTCCCAGTGAGAGTGGCAGGTAACGGATTTTCAGTGGGCTTTTTTGGCTGCATTAATAAGTCCTAACAGCAGAGAGTTCTTATATTCAGTGATTGAATTACAATAACATTGATTGAGTTATATTTGATGCAACTTTCGGAGTGTATGGGTTAATTTGTTTGTAATATTTTGTTAATATATTTTATCTATTGTTGAATTAAAGAAACACGCTAAACACCTAAAGCACTTTAGCTTGATGATGTGCTTTATGAGTGAAACATGTGTCCTCTTTTTTTCAATTTACAAAATGTGCAGATTTCAGTAGAAATTGGCACTTTTATAAATTAATCTTGTTACACCCCCCTGACTGTCAATTAGACAGTCCTGTTACTTCCTGGTTTGTTTAGCTCAGTGGAGCTTAACTCAAGATGCAGCAATTGCCCAAAGCATCTGCCTTGCAAAGACTTCTCATTGAGCTGCATTGGGAAGTCTGTGATTGGACAGCCACAGAAAGTTTTGGCCGCATTAGAAGGAAAGGGCTTGGAAAGGCTGCAGACAAGAGATCTCCAGCTTTTGCGAGCTATTTTTTGATAAACCCTTAATGAAAAAATGCATAATTAAGTGGATGCATATTTTTTTGGGGGTGTATATCTACTAAACAGGAATAAAAACAAAAATTTAATTTGGGCTGTGGTATGCCCATTTAACTGGGGCAGTACTAGCTGTTGCAAGCAAGTGAATTTACATCAGAAGCAAGGCTAGATTCCATAGCATTTTCCCTGTAGATGTCAACGAGATGTCAACCTATGTTCCATAACCATCTTTAAGTTCATCTTTAGTAATATAACCCAGCCTTCAACTATAGTGATTAGCTGTCATGGAGCTTTTTCTCCTACATAGTTATGACTAGACTTGTCGAGACAAACCGTGATTCAGCCAAAAACTGGCAGATCTGGCCATTTATCTGAGTCGCTGAATATAATGGAAGAATTAACTAATGAGTAAATCTCACTATGGCCAAAAAATGTTCACACATAATTTGTTCATTTGAGCTTTTCTTAAGTTTGATCTTTTAGCTGCATAGTAGATAGCTCCCTAATTTGATATTGTGTTGGTATATGTGGTATTGCCATATTTAAGAACACCAAATAAGGGATCTACTAAACAGATCCATAATTTTGTTTCCTTAAATATTAAAATATTGGAAAAGGGCGCCAATTTTATTTGGTTATTTAATAAACAACTGAAAGACCAAATATAAGAGAAGAGCTTTCTTAATTTTGAACTCTTAACTTCCCAGTAGATAGCTCCCTAATTTGATAACCTGGTGTGGAATTATCATATTTAAAAGAACAGTATAGTTCTAAATGCACCATTTATGACCCTGGCCCCCACTTGCCCTCATTAAAAAGATGTAAAACTCACCTTGTTTCCAGCATCATGGGAGTCTCATCAAGGTGGAACCTGCCCCCACTCCGCATTTTCGGTTGAGATAATCAGATTTGTTGGTAGGGTCAGGGATAGGGGGGTGAATGGACTTTCCTGTTTCACTGTCAGCGTTACATTAGCAGCCCAGAGATTGATAAAGATTGCTGTAGCAGTTTTAAATACCTTTACTTTGTAAATATATGATGTAATTGTATTTACTGTATGTGAGCGGTATGCTGAAATGCAGGTATTCTTTTTACATCTTGTTGCAATTTTTATTACACCGTTCTGCTTATTCCTTCACAGTCCTATAAGCAAGGCATTTGACCATTTTTATTTATATACTTTTGTTCCACTTAGTTTCAGACCCTGTGTCAAATATTGCAAGATAAAGTATACTGTACACTGTCTAAAACTTTTAATTTCCCAGTATTTTGTTTTTTAAAGGATGAACGATGAATAAGTGAAAGGATGAATGAGTGAAAAATAAAAATTGTGTAACTTGACATGAATTAAATTTGTAAGTTTGTCTGCAAAACAATCTATACAAGAAATTGCTATGTTGTTATATGTTTGTATGATAGTGCTGCATCCTTTGCATCCCTTGCTTCAAATAAATGTTATGCTAATATTTATTCAATCAAAAAGTAATCATAAGTAAATGGGCTAAATATGTTAATCCTACATATGGGTATCAATTTAGAGAGACATCTATTAAACAGCTGAAGGATTACACTGGAGATTGTGTAATTTAATTTGTCAAAATACATTAACTGAAAATATTGAGCAAATTTATTCTAAATTGAACCTTTCAATAGACGAAATTTGGTTCAGACAAACTGAAATCTATTTGCCTCTGAAACTATTGGGGCACCTTGAATTTTCCTGTTGAGTTTAGTCATCAACCACCCTTTGTTTATCCATTTGGTACCAAGCAATATCTATTCAGCTGATCCCAAGTGCATGCAACTGAACTTGTGTTATCCCTATTCTTGGTTTGATTTCCTAACATTCAATTTCCATTATTGTATTATACATTTAACTTTATCTACCTTTTGAGTAAATAAATTTCAAAAATACATTTTCGTTGCAGTTTTAATTGTATTCATTCAATATTCTGCATATTAAAAATATATTTACAAAATTACATACATGACATCATAATCTTCATCATTGATTTTCAGGGCTGGTGTTCCAATAGATGACACTATTAATAATTTTAATTAGATTTTTTTTCCCCATAAAATATAAATGAGAACTTTGACATAAGAAGAGGACAATCTGAAATATAATATCACAAATATTTTACAAAAGTCAGTAGAAATTTATATATTTTGTTAAACAATGTTTTTTTTTCGTATTTTATTCAAGAGATCAGTTCTTTTCAACATTCATAAGCAAAAACCACATTTATTGTTGAAGGAAACATATCTGATTGCATCCTGTACACTTCTGATCACAGATACATTTAAAAAGAATGGTAGATGTACCAGTAATTAAAATGTGACTTAAAAAGTGTTAAAAGATAGTGAGACCTTTAATAAACCTTCTTGACAGTATGATTTATCCTATTAAAATGTAATGTTTCAGCATCTGTGTAAAATTTAATTACTTTACAACTATCTTTCAAAATTTGCTTGCTAGTCTGAGGATATTAAAAGATAGTGATAATTAGAATGAAAGATGTTTCTAAGTAAGCTTGGTGTAAATGTATTTTTGCTGTTTTGAGATAGTCTGATGAAAATGTTGTATTATGTCATTTCTCAATTACCAAGTAAGACACCTGCCAATAGCCTGTGAATGAGTATTAACTAAAATAGCAGAAAACATGGTAGAAAATATTTTAGAAAAAAAATTAAAAGTGTGTTGAATTGACATAAGACACTGAGAGAGGATTCAGGAGCTTAACCAGGACATCTTTATTCCAAGTCTTCACATCACAACAGAACTATATCCTCTCCCCTATTTCCTGTTCCGGGTTTCATGACAAGATTTACAGTGAACCAACACATGAACTATTTAAGGTATGACAGAGCAGTTAAACAATTAACATTCGAGATGTCACAAACAAAATGACACATCATCACAAAAAGTGCAAGAGTTTTTAGTTTTTATGTTAAATCGATTCTTTTCAGATATATCTAACATGAGTCCTGTTTTAATCTACAAAAGCTTTTTACTGTACATTGCACTGGAAGAATGCAGGGGTGTGCGAGCTGTGCAGCCGGCA
This sequence comes from Pelobates fuscus, assembly GCF_036172605.1. NCBI lineage: Eukaryota > Metazoa > Chordata > Amphibia > Anura > Pelobatidae > Pelobates > Pelobates fuscus. The sequence continues at coordinate 132,793,435 of NC_086324.1, read as the reverse complement.
CAGTTAGCACATGCCCCGAGTGACCGGAGTGAGGGGTGCTCAGAGCACTCCTATAATGCAGAGCACGCTGTGTAGCGTGGCCGCGCGGCACCCTGGTGGAGGATTTCATTAGCCTTTACTCTGGTCTATTAGAGAGGGTATAGGGGGCAGGGCTACGTGACAGTCAGGGGTGGAGCTAAGTGAACAGCAGAGGCAGAGCTAAATGCAGCTGAACCCACTGCCTGGTAAGCAAGGGAAAGCAGGAAGGAGTCCCTGCTCCCCCACCTACCACTACACTGCCCCTGCTCCCCCACCCTCCTCCACTGTGCTCTCTGCTCCACCACCCTCCTCCATTGTGCCACCTGCTCCCCCACCTTCCTCCACTGTGCCACCTGCACCCCCACCCACCAATACACTACCCCTGCTCCCTCATCAACCACCACACTGCACCTTCTCCGCCACCTACCACTACAGTGTCCTACTCCCCACCTACCACCACACTGCTCCTGCTCCCCCATGTAACGCCACAGTGTCCCTGCTCCCGCGCCAACTACCACAGTGCCCCTGTTCCTCCTTCTACCTCACAATGGATAGAGGTAACAGTCTGCGTGCAACTGTGTGTGTGTCTCTGTTACTGTCTGTCTCTGTGTAACTGAGTGTCTCCCTGCAAATGTGTGTGACTGTCTGCAAATGTGTGTGTGACTGTCTGTAACTGTATGTATGGCTGTCTGCCTGTAGCAGTGTGACTGGTGGTACCTGTGTGTGTGTGTGTATGACTAACTACCTGTAACTTTGCGTGTGTGACTACCTTTAACTGTGTGTGTGTGACTTCTTGTACCTGTTTGTGTGTGACTGTCTGCCTGTACCTGTGTGTGGCTGCCTGTAACTGGGTGTTTGACTATATACCTGTAAATGTGTGTGACTATGTGCCTGGGACTGTGTGCATGTGACTCTACAAAAATACACACCTGCTTTTACACATGAGCCTACATACATATATTTATCTGAATGAAATACCACACAGCCAATAAACCCAGCACAAATATCACACACATCCACTACACACATATATCACACACAGTCAATACAGCCATTACAAATATTACACACAGCCAACACATAGCATACATAGCACACACAACCATCATGCCTTTCACACACAGTCAAGACACACTACATCATATTATTATTTGATTTATTACAATAGAGCTCTGTCATACAAAATGCAAAATATAGCTATCTCACAAGCTCTGGCCAATCAGAGCGTTTCCGCGGATTATCACAGGAAAGCTCTGACACTGTAACTGCCTGAGCTCATAAGACAGTTGCTTATGATCTGCCCCTGGTGGAGGCGTCGACCAGATTCCCAGCACGCTGAATAACCAGAGATCAGCATTCCTCCCTCCCTGCAAGGTAAAAGGGAAGGGGGAATCCAGTTTTGTTTCTAAATTGTTAATTTAATAAATCCCATATACAAACACTACACCTATTGACACACACTATACATGGATGAAGGAGTATGACCAGGGAGGGGCAATGTGAAGTTTTTTTGGACAGGTCGATTAAAGGCCTCATGTTGGCCCTGTTCTGGGACGATGCAATGAGTGCAGCTCAAATAAAAGTGTGGCTCAAATGCTTCAAAGATGGTTGAGAATCTGTTGAAAAATTTGGCGCCCTGCTACTTTTCCCAATACTAAAATACATTTGAAAGGGAAGAGATTTTAGACTGTCGATGAGATTCAGGTAAATACAATGAGGCAGCTAATAGCGATTCCAAAAAAGTATTTTGCAGAGTGTTTTGAACAGTGGGAGAGATGCTGGGAGAACTGTGTGAAGTCCCAAGGTGCCTACTTTGAAGGTGACTTAAGCATCATTGTCTTATGTATAATGTTTCTTGCATCTTCTTCATTAAATATATCTATTTTTCATATTACATGGCTGGATACTGGATACAAAAGACCTTGTATACTTCCCTGCATAGAGAGAAATGAAAGTTGGGATGGCCAAGAAGAATTCCTGCCAGTAAGAAAAGCGAGCAACTATAGAATACATTATGGCAACTTGGTGAGTGCTGACTGACACATCAATTTGCTAGCCATCCTACTGCTACCCTCTACAATGCTATACAAGGACTCTTGCATGCGGAGAAATGCCTTGTGTTGGACTTATGTATCCTTGTAGAGTTACTATTTTGTTGAATGACATGCCTGTGTTTTCTGGTAACAGTATGACTCTGGTCCCAAACTAGTACTCTATCACCAGACTTGGGACTGTTGGCAGTTGTACATACAGTATCTCACAAAAGTGAGTACACCCCTCACATTTTTGTAAATATTTTATTATATCTTTTCATGTGACAACACTGAAGAAATGACACTCTGCTACCATGCAAAGTAGTAAGTGTTCAGCCTGTATAACAGTGTAAATTTGCTGTCCCCTCAACACACAGCCATCACACAGCCATGAATGTCTAAACCGTTGGCAACAAAAGTGAATACACCCCTAAGTGGAAATGTTCAAACTGGGCCCAATTAGCCATTTTCCCTCCCCAGTGTCATGTGACTCGTTAGTATTACAAGGTCTGAGGTGACAATGGGGAGCAGGTGTGTTAAATTTGGTGTTATCGCTCTCACACTCTCTCATACTGGTCACTGGAAGTTCAACATGGCACCTCGTTGCAAAGAACTCTCTGAGGATCTGAAAAAAAGAATTGTTGCTCTACATAAAGATGGCCTAGGCTATAAAAAGATTGCCAAGACCCTGAAACTGAGCTGCAGCATGATGGGCAAGACCATACAGCGGTTTCACAGGACAGGTTCCACTCAGTACAGGCCTCGCCATGATCAACATAAGAAGTTGAGTGCACGTGCTCAGCATCATATCCAGAGGTTGTCTTTGGGAAATAGACGTATGAGTACTGCCTGCAGGTTGAAGGGGTGAGAGGTCAGCCTGTCAGTGCTCACACAGTGCTGCACACTGCATCAAATTGGTCTGCATGGCTATCGTCCCAGAAGGAAGCCTCTTCTAAAGATGATACACAAGAAAGCCCGCAAACAGTTTGCTGATGACAAGCAGACTAAGGACATGGATTACTGGAACCATCTCCTGTGGTTTGATGAGACTAAGATAAACTTATTCGGTTCAGATGGTGTCAAGCGTGTGTTGTGGCAACCAGGTGAGGAGTACAAAGACAAGTGTGTCTTGCGTACAGTCAAGCATTGTGGTGGGAGTGTCATGGTCTGGGCCTGCATAAGTGCTGCTGGCACTGGGGAGCTACAGTTCATTGAGGGAACCATGAATGCCTATTGAGCACCTGTGGGGCATCCTCAAACGAAAGGTGGGGGAGCGCAAGGTCTTTAACATCCACCAGCTCAGTGATGTCATCATGGAGAAGTGGAAGAGGACTCCAATGGCAACCTGTGAAGCTCTGGTGAACTCCATGCTCATGAGGGTTAAACCAGGGCTGGAAAATAATGGTGGCCACACAAAATATCGACACTTTAGGCCCAATTTGGACATTTCCTTTTAGGGGTGTACTCACTTTTGTTGACAACGGTTTAGACATTAATGGCTATGTGTTGAGTTATTTTGAGGGGACAGCAAATTTACACTGTTATACAGGCTGTACACTTACTATTTTACATTGTAGCAGAGTGTCTTTTCTTTAGTAAAAAGGGGGTATAGGCTCAGCGCTAGGTGGTCTAAAGGAGAAGAGAAAAGAGAGAAGCTGCAACCTATGGGTATGAGGTTCCCTCTAAAGTCCTCAATAAAGAATGTGGAAAAAACAAAATAATAGGTCGCGCTGTACAGAAATAATACAATTTAAAGGTAAAATGAGAAATATAAAATAGATAGAAATTTTACTCACATATAGATATACACTAAAATAAATATAAGAAAAAACGTAATAGTCCCAATATGTGGTGGATCCAATAGGCTGATGGAAACTTGATACTGTAGTCAAGATAGAACGCTGGGTCTTCTATGGTATAGGCAATCTTGGTTCAATGATGGGCATGCAAAATAGAAAGACAGGGAGACTCCAATAGTGCAGACTGTATTGGCATAAGAAAAATAAACTGAAATAGGTGTAGGGGAGGTATTTCACTCACCTATGCAAGAGCATGTACTTGCTCAAGTGTAATCAGCATTCAGTGGCGTTTATCCCCCACTGGCGGGACATAGATGCGGGTAATTCCTCGAAGTAAAAAAAATATAGAATATAGTGCTCACTGTATATAAATATAAAAGTAAGACTTTAAAAAATAGAGAACGTACTCACATTTGAATGAGCAGGATATACTGCTCAATATGATGGCGTGGGTGGTATAATCCCCACCTAGGATTCTTTAGACAATAGTCAGCTCCAAAATGACGTGTAACCAGGTAAAGGAGGAAAAGATAATATAATATAAAATATACGGATAAAATAAAATAAAATAAAATAAAGGGTATATGGCAAGTGTATGGTGAAAAAAAGCCAATATTCCTTTATTAGTACAAGTATAAAATATATATATAAAATTAGCCAAAACGCGTTTCGCCACACAGGGCTTTATCAACTGGCAATAATATAAAATAACCTGGTAAAAATGAAGCTTATATAGGTTTGAAGAATACATAATGGTTTGAATTATGGCGCCAAAATGACGTCATCAATACAATGGGAGAAGTACAGAAATGTTAAAAAACATAAACATAATTTAACAGTAGCAAGAGTATTGAATAATAATGCAATTTATAACTGATTGCAGTAAAAATTAATTAAAAACGAGTAGTTATAATGATAAAAGAGAAGGAAATAGATGGTCATGTGATCGCGAGTTGCCGTGATCACATGGTATGTCCCAGTGCTTGTTGGGACATGTAGTGCATATGATGGTGAGCTGGGGAGACTGGAAGGGTAAAGGACACGTGACCGCGACCGCTCGCGGTCACGTGATATAACATGGAAATTAAAAAGGGTTTGGTGTCTGGACGGAGGCTGGCTTCTAAGGGCACACCTCCGTCCGATGGTAGCCAGTAGGGAGGTGGGACACGTGATCGCGAACACGCGCGGTCACGTGTTGTGGCACAGAGCATCGTGGGAAGTGTAGTGCCCAGGGATGCAGCCCTTGATGGAAGTGAAAACAACACGTGATCGCGAATACGCGCGGTCACGTGGTGTGGCACAAAGTGTTATGGGGAATGTAGTATCCAGGCATGCAGCCCTAGAAAAATGTAAAAACGGCCAAATAAAAGGATATGAAGTATCTAAAAGATATGTAAATAAAGGGAAAAGGGGGACTTAATGCTGAAAAGCTAAAAAATATATGGTGAAGATAAAAGAGAGGAACTATACACATGTAGAGAGAAAAAAAATATAATATAAAAAAGGAGAAGAATAATGGGTAAAAATGAATAATAATAAATAAAGAAAGGGATGGAGCAGGGCAATCTGATATAAAAATAAGGATATCTGATATATATAATAAAAAAGGGGAAGGGAGATAATAAGATAAAAATATGTATAATAAAAAAGATTATAAATTAAATTTAAAGGGGCAGAGGTAATGCAAATAGTGGTAAAAAATAAGTTATTACAAAAAATTAAAAAGATCAAACTCAGCATTAAGTCCTTTTGGGGAGAGGGTCTTTAATTGAAAAACCCAATACATTTCCCTTTTCCCTAAAACATTTGTGATATCTCCACCTCTCCAAGGAAGGGTAACTTGTTCAATGCCAATAGCTTTTAAAAGAGTCGGATCTTTGTTATGATTTATGAAGTGTTTGGAGACTGAGTGATTTTCATAGCCTTTTTTAATATTACGGCAGTGTTCTGCCAGTCTCACTTTTAAACATCTCTTGGTCATGCCCACGTACTGTAATCCACATGGGCATTCCAAGAGATATATGACTCCTTTTGTATTACATCCAATAAAATCTTTTATGGGGTAGGAAATTTTAGTGGCGGTGGAAGAAAAATGGGTAGATTTGGAATTTGTAGTGTTATTTGTAGTTCTACATACAATACATTTGTTACATTTAAAAAACCCTTTAGGCCTAGATAGAAAATGTTCTTTATGATGTCCATTTGTTTTAGTATAGTTTTTGGTCAAGATTGATCTAAGGTTAGGGGCTCCTCTGAATATGACATTAGGTCTGTCTGGGACATGGTCTTTTAAAAGGTCATCCTGTTTAAGAATGTGCCAATGTTTATTTATGATTTTTTTTAAAATTTTATTCTTATTGTTGAAATCTAAAATAATAGGGAGTTGAGGGGGGTCTGTTTTTTTAGCCTTATATTTTAGGAGTTCCGTTCTTTCCTTCTCTTTTACCACCTCCAAGGCTCTATCTAGTTTTTCAGCTTTGTAGTTTTTTTCTAAAAACTTGTCTTTTAGTGAAGTAGATTGGATGTTAAAGTCACCTGTTGATGAGCAATTTCGGTGGAGGCGAAGAAATTGGCTTTTTGGGATACCATCCAACCAAGGTTTATGGTGACAGCTAGTTTGGTCTATAATTGTATTTGTGCAGACCTCTTTAAAAAAAGTTTTGGTATGAATGCGACCGTCTTGAATAAAAATATTCAAATCTAAAAAATTGACTGACTTGTTGCTAGACTCTGATGTTAAAACAATCCCCCTGTCGTTAATATTTAAATGGTCTAAGAACAATTTCAAAGATGTATCGGTACCTTGCCAAATAAAAAACAGATCGTCTATATAACGAAAGTAGGAAACCAGGTTTGCCCGCCAGTCATGGTCACCCCAGACAGCTGAGGATTCCCAGTCTGCCATGAAAAGGTTAGCATAACTGGGGGCAAACCTAGTTCCCATAGCTGTACCCTTCCTTTGTATATAGAATGAGTCCGCAAACCAAAAGTAATTGTTGGTGAGTATAATATTTATACCTTGTATGATAAAATCAATTTGGGAATTTGGGATTGAACTGGATTGTTTTAAAATCCTTTCAACTGCTTGACATCCAATATTGTGGGGGATTATGGTGTACAGGGATTGTACATCACAAGTTACTAATATATAATCTGGACACCAAATAAAATCACTTAAAAAGGATAAAAGAGTAAGAGAATCTTTCAAATATGACTTAGTTTCTTTAACAAAAGGTTGTAATAAAATATCAATATATTCAGAAAGGTTAGATAAAACAGAATTAATACCAGATACTATGGGTCTTCCAGGGGGTTCTATTGCATTTTTATGTATTTTGGGAAGAAAATAAATTACTGGAATTTTGGGGTGAAGAATATTAACATAATCAAATTCTTGTTTAGTTAGGATACCACTATCTAGTCCTTTTTGTAGGAATTCACTTAAAATAATTTTAATATTGGTGGTAGGGTCAGAGGATAATTTATTGTATACCTCAGGGTCATTAAGCTGACGGTTAGCTTCTTTTGTGTACATCGATTTTGATAAAATAACTAGGCCCCCGCCTTTATCGGCGGGTTTAATAACAATCTCATCATCTTTTTGTAATTCCTTTAGGGCTTTCCATTCCTTCTGGGTAAGGTTCTGTGGATCATACTTTTTGTGTTTAATCTTTTCGAAGTCTTTTAGGACTAATTTTTCAAAGACTTCTATAGGCCCTGACTTAAAATTTGAAGGATAAAACTTAGAGGGATTTTTTAAAACTGTATGTGTGATAGGGCATTCAATCGGTGTGTCTGAATTCTGAGTTTGTGAAGCTGGATTTGATACAGTGGAAGCATTACTATTTTGAGTAAAAAATCTTTTTATAGTAGCTTTCCTAACAAATTTGTTAATATCTAGAAATGCTTCAAAAGGTTTGAAAGAACTGGTTGGGGCATATTTGAGACCTTTGCTTAAAACTAAAATCTGAGTAGAAGTTAAAACTTTTTGGGAGAGATTAAAAATTCCAAATTTTTTCTCATCTATCGTGGTTATTGTCTTTCCTTCCTTTCTCTTTTGTAATCTTCTTCCACCTCTCCCTCCTCTATACTTAGGCTTCTTTTCCTTGTTCTGGGTAGGTATGGGGTTTGTATATGAGGTAGATTCTGTGTGCGTATGTCTAAAAAATTCTCCTCAATCTCTGAGTCGACCGATAGTAACTGATATCTATTGTTGTGGGTGTAGTTTGGTGGTGACTTAGGAATATCTGAGTATTTATGGCCAAATCTAGGTCTTTGTGGTCTGGGTGTGGGTGTTGAAGGTTGTGTATAGCTAAATTTGTTTGTAGTAGTGCGGTGAGGAAAATTTTGGTAATCTGGTGATTTGTGACGTTTGTGAGTTTGATAATTGGCTGATTTGTAATTGTGAGATATTCTGTGTCTGTTTGGTGATGAATATTTTCTGTCATGATTGTTTTGAAAATAAGTGGAAGGTCTTTGTCTGGTGTGAGGATAGTAATTTACTGGACGGTGACGGTGTGGTGGCGGTGGGGAAAAGTGATGTTGTGGTTTATTGTGGTGGTAGGATTTAGCGTGGTGAGTGTGTTCAGAATATTGATTCTTATTTCTCATAGTGAGTGTGTCAGTAGTGTATTTTTTGTGGAGGTTGTATGTCCTCACTTGATCATTATTGTAGTCTTGTTTGTCTCTGACATATTTTTTTATTTTAATATGTTTCGTGTCTGTTTCCACTTTTTCAATTTTGCTTTGTATTAAAACTGAGTTTTGTTTGTAATTCTTACTTGTAATTGTAAAAAATTGTAATTCAATTTTTTAGATTTGAATATTTTTATTCAAGACGGTCGCATTCATACCAAAACTTTTTTTAAAGAGGTCTGCACAAATACAATTATAGACCAAACTAGCTGTCACCATAAACCTTGGTTGGATGGTATCCCAAAAAGCCAATTTCTTCGCCTCCACCGAAATTGCTCATCAACAGGTGACTTTAACATCCAATCTACTTCACTAAAAGACAAGTTTTTAGAAAAAAACTACAAAGCTGAAAAACTAGATAGAGCCTTGGAGGTGGTAAAAGAGAAGGAAAGAACGGAACTCCTAAAATATAAGGCTAAAAAAACAGACCCCCCTCAACTCCCTATTATTTTAGATTTCAACAATAAGAATAAAATTTTAAAAAAAATCATAAATAAACATTGGCACATTCTTAAACAGGATGACCTTTTAAAAGACCATGTCCCAGACAGACCTAATGTCATATTCAGAGGAGCCCCTAACCTTAGATCAATCTTGACCAAAAACTATACTAAAACAAATGGACATCATAAAGAACATTTTCTATCTAGGCCTAAAGGGTTTTTTAAATGTAACAAATGTATTGTATGTAGAACTACAAATAACACTACAAATTCCAAATCTACCCATTTTTCTTCCACCGCCACTAAAATTTCCTACCCCATAAAAGATTTTATTGGATGTAATACAAAAGGAGTCATATATCTCTTGGAATGCCCATGTGGATTACAGTACGTGGGCATGACCAAGAGATGTTTAAAAGTGAGACTGGCAGAACACTGCCGTAATATTAAAAAAGGCTATGAAAATCACTCAGTCTCCAAACACTTCATAAATCATAACAAAGATCCGACTCTTTTAAAAGCTATTGGCATTGAACAAGTTACCCTTCCTTGGAGAGGTGGAGATATCACAAATGTTTTAGGGAAAAGGGAAATGTATTGGGTTTTTCAATTAAAGACCCTCTCCCCAAAAGGACTTAATGCTGAGTTTGATCTTTTTAATTTTTTGTAATAACTTATTTTTTACCACTATTTGCATTACCTCTGCCCCTTTAAATTTAATTTATAATCTTTTTTATTATACATATTTTTATCTTATTATCTCCCTTCCCCTTTTTTATTATATATATCAGATATCCTTATTTTTATATCAGATTGCCCTGCTCCATCCCTTTCTTTATTTATTATTATTCATTTTTACCCATTATTCTTCTCCTTTTTTATATTATATTTTTTTTCTCTCTACATGTGTATAGTTCCTCTCTTTTATCTTCACCATATATTTTTTAGCTTTTCAGCATTAAGTCCCCCTTTTCCCTTTATTTACATATCTTTTAGATACTTCATATCCTTTTATTTGGCCGTTTTTACATTTTTCTAGGGCTGCATGCCTGGATACTACATTCCCCATAACACTTTGTGCCACACCACGTGACCGCGCGTATTCGCGATCACGTGTTGTTTTCACTTCCATCAAGGGCTGCATCCCTGGGCACTACACTTCCCACGATGCTCTGTGCCACAACACGTGACCGCGCGTGTTCGCGATCACGTGTCCCACCTCCCTACTGGCTACCATCGGACGGAGGTGTGCCCTTAGAAGCCAGCCTCCGTCCAGACACCAAACCCTTTTTAATTTCCATGTTATATCACGTGACCGCGAGCGGTCGCGGTCACGTGTCCTTTACCCTTCCAGTCTCCCCAGCTCACCATCATATGCACTACATGTCCCAACAAGCACTGGGACATACCATGTGATCACGGCAACTCGCGATCACATGACCATCTATTTCCTTCTCTTTTATCATTATAACTACTCGTTTTTAATTAATTTTTACTGCAATCAGTTATAAATTGCATTATTATTCAATACTCTTGCTACTGTTAAATTATGTTTATGTTTTTTAACATTTCTGTACTTCTCCCATTGTATTGATGACGTCATTTTGGCGCCATAATTCAAACCATTATGTATTCTTCAAACCTATATAAGCTTCATTTTTACCAGGTTATTTTATATTATTGCCAGTTGATAAAGCCCTGTGTGGCGAAACGCGTTTTGGCTAATTTTATATATATATTTTATACTTGTACTAATAAAGGAATATTGGCTTTTTTTCACCATACACTTGCCATATACCCTTTATTTTATTTTATTTTATTTTATCCGTATATTTTATATTATATTATCTTTTCCTCCTTTACCTGGTTACACGTCATTTTGGAGCTGACTATTGTCTAAAGAATCCTAGGTGGGGATTATACCACCCACGCCATCATATTGAGCAGTATATCCTGCTCATTCAAATGTGAGTACGTTCTCTATTTTTTAAAGTCTTACTTTTATATTTATATACAGTGAGCACTATATTCTATATTTTTTTTACTTCGAGGAATTACCCGCATCTATGTCCCGCCAGTGGGGGATAAACGCCACTGAATGCTGATTACACTTGAGCAAGTACATGCTCTTGCATAGGTGAGTGAAATACCTCCCCTACACCTATTTCAGTTTATTTTTCTTATGCCAATACAGTCTGCACTATTGGAGTCTCCCTGTCTTTCTATTTTGCATGCCCATCATTGAACCAAGATTGCCTATACCATAGAAGACCCAGCGTTCTATCTTGACTACAGTATCAAGTTTCCATCAGCCTATTGGATCCACCACATATTGGGACTATTACGTTTTTTCTTATATTTATTTTAGTGTATATCTATATGTGAGTAAAATTTCTATCTATTTTATATTTCTCATTTTACCTTTAAATTGTATTATTTCTGTACAGCGCGACCTATTATTTTGTTTTTTCCACATTCTTTATTGAGGACTTTAGAGGGAACCTCATACCCATAGGTTGCAGCTTCTCTCTTTTCTCTTCTCCTTTAGACCACCTAGCGCTGAGCCTATACCCCCTTTTTTCTGTCTATCTTTTCCCTCGGGTGACAGCAGCTGCGTGCTCTATAGGAGTCATGTCTATTTTCGACTACAGACGCAATTATACTATAGATATTAACCATGTCTTTGATACAAACCCAAGTGAATTAATCTATAATGACCACTCTACTTGCAACCAACAAGACTTATTTAGACAATTAGAAAAATCTCTAACATCAGAGATAAAATTGAAATGGGAAATAGCGACTTTAAAAAAGTACATTGATGAAAAAATTACTCCAAGAGGCCTTAGATTATTTAAATTGCCCACTACAGATCAAGACGATGAAGAGTTTATGAATGATTGGTTCAACAAACTTGAAGTATGTACTTTTGGCCTCATGGAAACCTTAATCATAAAGAAAAGTAAGAAACTTTCCACCCTAGATATTGAGATAAATAATCTTAAAGAGAAACTATTACCCTTTACAGAAACTCATTCTTACAAACAAAACTCAGTTTTAATACAAAGCAAAATTGAAAAAGTGGAAACAGACACGAAACATATTAAAATAAAAAAATATGTCAGAGACAAACAAGACTACAATAATGATCAAGTGAGGACATACAACCTCCACAAAAAATACACTACTGACACACTCACTATGAGAAATAAGAATCAATATTCTGAACACACTCACCACGCTAAATCCTACCACCACAATAAACCACAACATCACTTTTCCCCACCGCCACCACACCGTCACCGTCCAGTAAATTACTATCCTCACACCAGACAAAGACCTTCCACTTATTTTCAAAACAATCATGACAGAAAATATTCATCACCAAACAGACACAGAATATCTCACAATTACAAATCAGCCAATTATCAAACTCACAAACGTCACAAATCACCAGATTACCAAAATTTTCCTCACCGCACTACTACAAACAAATTTAGCTATACACAACCTTCAACACCCACACCCAGACCACAAAGACCTAGATTTGGCCATAAATACTCAGATATTCCTAAGTCACCACCAAACTACACCCACAACAATAGATATCAGTTACTATCGGTCGACTCAGAGATTGAGGAGAATTTTTTAGACATACGCACACAGAATCTACCTCATATACAAACCCCATACCTACCCAGAACAAGGAAAAGAAGCCTAAGTATAGAGGAGGGAGAGGTGGAAGAAGATTACAAAAGAGAAAGGAAGGAAAGACAATAACCACGATAGATGAGAAAAAATTTGGAATTTTTAATCTCTCCCAAAAAGTTTTAACTTCTACTCAGATTTTAGTTTTAAGCAAAGGTCTCAAATATGCCCCAACCAGTTCTTTCAAACCTTTTGAAGCATTTCTAGATATTAACAAATTTGTTAGGAAAGCTACTATAAAAAGATTTTTTACTCAAAATAGTAATGCTTCCACTGTATCAAATCCAGCTTCACAAACTCAGAATTCAGACACACCGATTGAATGCCCTATCACACATACAGTTTTAAAAAATCCCTCTAAGTTTTATCCTTCAAATTTTAAGTCAGGGCCTATAGAAGTCTTTGAAAAATTAGTCCTAAAAGACTTCGAAAAGATTAAACACAAAAAGTATGATCCACAGAACCTTACCCAGAAGGAATGGAAAGCCCTAAAGGAATTACAAAAAGATGATGAGATTGTTATTAAACCCGCCGATAAAGGCGGGGGCCTAGTTATTTTATCAAAATCGATGTACACAAAAGAAGCTAACCGTCAGCTTAATGACCCTGAGGTATACAATAAATTATCCTCTGACCCTACCACCAATATTAAAATTATTTTAAGTGAATTCCTACAAAAAGGACTAGATAGTGGTATCCTAACTAAACAAGAATTTGATTATGTTAATATTCTTCACCCCAAAATTCCAGTAATTTATTTTCTTCCCAAAATACATAAAAATGCAATAGAACCCCCTGGAAGACCCATAGTATCTGGTATTAATTCTGTTTTATCTAACCTTTCTGAATATATTGATATTTTATTACAACCTTTTGTTAAAGAAACTAAGTCATATTTGAAAGATTCTCTTACTCTTTTATCCTTTTTAAGTGATTTTATTTGGTGTCCAGATTATATATTAGTAACTTGTGATGTACAATCCCTGTACACCATAATCCCCCACAATATTGGATGTCAAGCAGTTGAAAGGATTTTAAAACAATCCAGTTCAATCCCAAATTCCCAAATTGATTTTATCATACAAGGTATAAATATTATACTCACCAACAATTACTTTTGGTTTGCGGACTCATTCTATATACAAAGGAAGGGTACAGCTATGGGAACTAGGTTTGCCCCCAGTTATGCTAACCTTTTCATGGCAGACTGGGAATCCTCAGCTGTCTGGGGTGACCATGACTGGCGGGCAAACCTGGTTTCCTACTTTCGTTATATAGACGATCTGTTTTTTATTTGGCAAGGTACCGATACATCTTTGAAATTGTTCTTAGACCATTTAAATATTAACGACAGGGGGATTGTTTTAACATCAGAGTCTAGCAACAAGTCAGTCAATTTTTTAGATTTGAATATTTTTATTCAAGACGGTCGCATTCATACCAAAACTTTTTTTAAAGAGGTCTGCACAAATACAATTATAGACCAAACTAGCTGTCACCATAAACCTTGGTTGGATGGTATCCCAAAAAGCCAATTTCTTCGCCTCCACCGAAATTGCTCATCAACAGGTGACTTTAACATCCAATCTACTTCACTAAAAGACAAGTTTTTAGAAAAAAACTACAAAGCTGAAAAACTAGATAGAGCCTTGGAGGTGGTAAAAGAGAAGGAAAGAACGGAACTCCTAAAATATAAGGCTAAAAAAACAGACCCCCCTCAACTCCCTATTATTTTAGATTTCAACAATAAGAATAAAATTTTAAAAAAAATCATAAATAAACATTGGCACATTCTTAAACAGGATGACCTTTTAAAAGACCATGTCCCAGACAGACCTAATGTCATATTCAGAGGAGCCCCTAACCTTAGATCAATCTTGACCAAAAACTATACTAAAACAAATGGACATCATAAAGAACATTTTCTATCTAGGCCTAAAGGGTTTTTTAAATGTAACAAATGTATTGTATGTAGAACTACAAATAACACTACAAATTCCAAATCTACCCATTTTTCTTCCACCGCCACTAAAATTTCCTACCCCATAAAAGATTTTATTGGATGTAATACAAAAGGAGTCATATATCTCTTGGAATGCCCATGTGGATTACAGTACGTGGGCATGACCAAGAGATGTTTAAAAGTGAGACTGGCAGAACACTGCCGTAATATTAAAAAAGGCTATGAAAATCACTCAGTCTCCAAACACTTCATAAATCATAACAAAGATCCGACTCTTTTAAAAGCTATTGGCATTGAACAAGTTACCCTTCCTTGGAGAGGTGGAGATATCACAAATGTTTTAGGGAAAAGGGAAATGTATTGGGTTTTTCAATTAAAGACCCTCTCCCCAAAAGGACTTAATGCTGAGTTTGATCTTTTTAATTTTTTGTAATAACTTATTTTTTACCACTATTTGCATTACCTCTGCCCCTTTAAATTTAATTTATAATCTTTTTTATTATACATATTTTTATCTTATTATCTCCCTTCCCCTTTTTTATTATATATATCAGATATCCTTATTTTTATATCAGATTGCCCTGCTCCATCCCTTTCTTTATTTATTATTATTCATTTTTACCCATTATTCTTCTCCTTTTTTATATTATATTTTTTTTCTCTCTACATGTGTATAGTTCCTCTCTTTTATCTTCACCATATATTTTTTAGCTTTTCAGCATTAAGTCCCCCTTTTCCCTTTATTTACATATCTTTTAGATACTTCATATCCTTTTATTTGGCCGTTTTTACATTTTTCTAGGGCTGCATGCCTGGATACTACATTCCCCATAACACTTTGTGCCACACCACGTGACCGCGCGTATTCGCGATCACGTGTTGTTTTCACTTCCATCAAGGGCTGCATCCCTGGGCACTACACTTCCCACGATGCTCTGTGCCACAACACGTGACCGCGCGTGTTCGCGATCACGTGTCCCACCTCCCTACTGGCTACCATCGGACGGAGGTGTGCCCTTAGAAGCCAGCCTCCGTCCAGACACCAAACCCTTTTTAATTTCCATGTTATATCACGTGACCGCGAGCGGTCGCGGTCACGTGTCCTTTACCCTTCCAGTCTCCCCAGCTCACCATCATATGCACTACATGTCCCAACAAGCACTGGGACATACCATGTGATCACGGCAACTCGCGATCACATGACCATCTATTTCCTTCTCTTTTATCATTATAACTACTCGTTTTTAATTAATTTTTACTGCAATCAGTTATAAATTGCATTATTATTCAATACTCTTGCTACTGTTAAATTATGTTTATGTTTTTTAACATTTCTGTACTTCTCCCATTGTATTGATGACGTCATTTTGGCGCCATAATTCAAACCATTATGTATTCTTCAAACCTATATAAGCTTCATTTTTACCAGGTTATTTTATATTATTGCCAGTTGATAAAGCCCTGTGTGGCGAAACGCGTTTTGGCTAATTTTATATATATATTTTATACTTGTACTAATAAAGGAATATTGGCTTTTTTTCACCATACACTTGCCATATACCCTTTATTTTATTTTATTTTATTTTATCCGTATATTTTATATTATATTATCTTTTCCTCCTTTACCTGGTTACACGTCATTTTGGAGCTGACTATTGTCTAAAGAATCCTAGGTGGGGATTATACCACCCACGCCATCATATTGAGCAGTATATCCTGCTCATTCAAATGTGAGTACGTTCTCTATTTTTTAAAGTCTTACTTTTATATTTATATACAGTGAGCAGTATATTCTATATTTTTTTTACTTCGAGGAATTACCCGCATCTATGTCCCGCCAGTGGGGGATAAACGCCACTGAATGCTGATTACACTTGAGCAAGTACATGCTCTTGCATAGGTGAGTGAAATACCTCCCCTACACCTATTTCAGTTTATTTTTCTTATGCCAATACAGTCTGCACTATTGGAGTCTCCCTGTCTTTCTATTTTGCATGCCCATCATTGAACCAAGATTGCCTATACCATAGAAGACCCAGCGTTCTATCTTGACTACAGTATCAAGTTTCCATCAGCCTATTGGATCCACCACATATTGGGACTATTACGTTTTTTCTTATATTTATTTTAGTGTATATCTATATGTGAGTAAAATTTCTATCTATTTTATATTTCTCATTTTACCTTTAAATTGTATTATTTCTGTACAGCGCGACCTATTATTTTGTCTTTTCTTTAGTGTTGTTAAATGAAAAGTTATAATAAAATATTTACAAAAATGTGAGGGGTGTACTCACTTTTGGGAGATACTGTAAATAATGAGGAAACTACCCCACATTCTATTCCAAGTTGTCCATAGTGTTGTTGTCAGCCTTACCCAGATTCCTTGACCCGCCCAGGGATTAGTTTCAAACATGAACATACCTCCAACATAGGCACCCCGAGAAGCGGGTCACTTATGGGAGAGAGTAAAGGTGGCAGGCTAGTGATGCAGTTGTGGTGGCAAGATCATTTGGAAATGTGGTGGGTCCACCCGTATAACTGGCATCAGGGCCGGCTCTCTAATCAGGATGTTTAGGCGGCTGCCTAAGGCCTCGTGCTGGCTGGGGCCTTGCGGCCGCCTAAGCTGCCTGAGGGCAGACTGTGTCAGGTCCTCGGTCAGTGACTGAGGACCCAACACCAGGAGGGGGCCTGGCGGCTTGCTCAGAATGCCGCCGGGTGTGAGGCCCTCCTGTCCGCCCGGCCAGCCATCAGAGACACTGGTCTGCAGCTCTGTAATTCTCTCCCCATCACCTCCCTCTCACATCACCCCCTCCCTCTCACATCACCCCCCTTCCTCACACTGTCACCCACCTCCCTCACACCATCATCCCCCTCTCCATCACACCATCACCCCTCACACCATCACCCCCATCTCACACCCAGGATTACTGCCCCACACACACAGGATCACCCCCCTCACACACACAGGCTCCCCAGACATACTGTCACCTACCCACACATTGTCACCCCTCCCTACACTGTCATCACCCCCACACTCATGCATCCACATTCACATTAACCACTCCTAATCCTGTTAATATCACCCCTCCAAACTCACCTGCTCTCACTCTGCCACACTCACCCTGTCACATTAACCCCCCTTAATCCTGTCATACTTGTCCCTCCGACCATGCCACAATTGCCCTGACACACTTACCTCCACTCGCCTTGTCACACTCCCTCATCAAACCATGTCATACTCCCAGTCCCTCATTCTCTCTCACAACCAACTCCTCCCCACACCCTGTCCATTTACCCCCTTTGCCCTGTCACACTCTCCCTGCCACTGGTACCCCTTTACTTACCTTGTCACAATCACCAGCTGAAGACATTCATCTTACACACACAGTCAGGATACATAGCTTTGCCATAAACACAATGCACAAAGGCCACAGGCAGACCCCCATACACACAACACACTTCAAGCAGCTACCCCATACACATACGGTCCCAGACAACACACACACACAAGGATACTCTCTGTCAGACACACTCTCAGGCACATACACAGGTAATATAGAAAGAACAAAAAGTTAACTGTGGTGCTATATTACACAGAATTCCTAGGGTTTTTAAAGTGTTCCCTTATAGACACTCACAATATAATAATGAAAGAAAAGAAAAAAAAAAAACCAAAAGGAAAAAAAACGTGTGATTCACCATAAAGTGATAATAAAAAATTGATACAAACTGGATATCTTAGATGTATTCAATATGAATATAAAATCAAGATGAATTCAGGCGTATCTCCCCTGATAGGGAATAATAGCGATGGAATGGACTTCCAGCGATGTAACTTCTGATGTAGAATGATTAATATTCTTTGCTCACTCAAAGTAAAGGAAGAGAAATGATGGTGCAGATTGTATAAAAAGTATTACAATTTATTACAAATATTGCACTTACAATGTTGCAAATAAAAGACAGCTTGTCTCCACACCAAGGTGGTCTCCATGCAAATCAGCCAATCGGATCACAGCAGGAAATAGCAGACAGTTGCAGCAGTCAAAATTAAAATAAAGTAAAATAAATTAAAACAAAAGTTCATATGAACTAGATGAACAGGTCCTGGTAAATGTGTATATGTAACAGTGTGCGTGTATTGCAACTCTATTTTTTCACTTTTTTGTTAGTGGGGCCTCATGTTTGAGTTGCGCCTAAGGCCTCATAAAGTCTAGAGCCGACCTCTGACTGGCATTGCATGAATACACAGGCATGAATGCACAGACTGCCTGCCAATCAATCAGACTATGCAGGTAGCACTGCTTCAGGACTCACTGCAGGATCCCAGAGCCCTGAGTGTAGCATGAGCATATCTAATGACGTGCTCATGCTACACTCTTTTGGGGACAGTTCCCAAAATCAGAACACCATGGAACAAATGAAGGATTACAGGATAGAGCCTGAAAATTGTGACTGTCCCACCAAAATTGGTTTCCTCAGAGAAGGTATATACTGCGATAGTAGATTCCCTCTAATTCTTCAATGTTTGAATGATACAGAACATAAAAACATAAATCATATCTTTTACATACAATATAGCAAACTTGCCACCTAATATAGAGGTACGTCAATCAGCAGAGCATAAAAACTGCCTGAATGTTGCGTTTGCCTTTTATTTTAAACCGGGTGGCCATTTTTATATATCTTTAGTAGCACATTTAGACATTGCATGGCTCTTTTATTTGGAACATAATGAGGCATATTTATCAGGACAAAAACAGACCCAGAAAAGCATCAGTACTTATCTAGATAAACATGGCCCAATGTTTCACAGCAGGGCCTTTAACCTCTTCTTTCTGCTTAGCTGCTTATTTTAAATCTATTTATATCCCTGTAATGTAGAGGCCAGGTCTTAGAGGTCAGAGCGGAGGTCAAGACACTAAGGTCAAGGCAGAAGAGGTGATTAGATCTTTTCCTGTTGTATTACTTTGCATAAATCATATTTGTTATTTGTGGCTGCCAAGTAAAGAACATTGGTGGCAGATTTCCCAGCTACATGTCTCTTTTTTTAGTATCTCTTCACTAAATGCCATTTGGCTCAATTCTCTTAAATTTGTCTAGAAAAAAAACAAAACACCTGGCGCTTAAAGGAACACTTTATGCACCAATACAATTTTAATGCATACTGTATTTTTATGTATATATATCTATATATAAACAATGACAAGAGGCATATAGATTGAGCATGAAATGTCAAGATATGCTGCACATTATTTTAAAAGAAAAGATAAGAAAAGGGTGACAGATGTAGGATTAAGTGAGTTAGATAAACTGCAGATTATGCACAAACATGAATTAGAAACTGAAAATACTGTTAATTAGCAGAAGGCCTAGACCTGCATTGATAGTACAGAGCTAAGTAGAATATTATATGGAGTAGAAAACACGAGTTTAACAGATAGACTCTTATGCCGCGGAAACTAGAAGCTCCCTACAAATAAACATGAGAACTGAACTGACCTCGGCAGCAAGAACTGTTACTCAGTGCCTGGGAATTATGTCGCCGTTGCGTTGAGGTGGTAACAGCCAGTCGACCAACCTGACTTAGCACTGTTCGGTGATACAGGTAAAGTCTGCTTATAGGAGTAGCGGAGCATTAGTTTTATTCTTGCTATATATCTCCCTGGGTGCCCTCCCCTTCTAATGCAGGTTGTTTTGTTGCTCATATCTCTTAGTGCTGTCAGTGGCTGAACTGCATACATACATTTGATAAGGAAGTCTTTTTTCTGGAGTAAGGGGGCGTGACTAAGGAGGTAGGCTTATGGTGCAGCCTTCCGGTAAACATTTAACGTTATGAACCTGTTTTGTTGTGTAGATCATACCCCTGAAATGTCACTGCTCAATTAATGCAGCCCTAGGCACACCTCCCTGCATGTGACTTTCACAGCCTTCCTGAACATTTCCTGTAAAGAGTCATCTAATGTTACACTTCCTTTGTTGCAAGTGCTGCTTAATTCGGAATGTATGATTTCCTTCTTTGTTAATAGCCCACCAGGACCTGCAGGGGCATCCTGTATTTAATTAAAGTTCAATTTGCAGAGCAGGAGATAAAAACTTTAAAATAAGTTACATCTGATTGAAAATTAAATAATGTTGTTTTCATGCAGGTTATGTCAGTCACGGCCAGGGGAGGTGCATAAACAGAAATAAAAGTGATTTAACTCCTTAGTGGCAGAGATTTGAGCAGGAAAGCTCAGAGGGATGATCCATACACAAAAACTGCTTTATTAAGCTAAAGTTGTTTTGGTGACTATAGTGTCCCTTTAACCCCTTAAGGACACATGACATGTCTGACACGTCATGATTCCATTTTATTCCAGAAGTTTGGTCCTTAAGGGGTTAAGGCCAAAGCAGCCAAACTGAAAGCATAGCTGAATTAGAGAATGTTTCAAGTTCACTTATGTTGCCCTTATTATTATTTTATTATTTATATAGCGCCAGTAAATTCCATAGCGCTGTACAATGGGTGGACTAACAGACACGTAATTATAACCAGACAACTGGACGTACAGGAACATACCGGTTGAGTGCTCTGCTCAATGAGCTTACATGCTAGAGGGAGTGGGGTATAGTGACACAGAAGGTATAAGTAGGGGTAATGAAATAGACTGCTAGAAAAGTATTCACTGAGGTTATTTTTGACAGTTGCAGGAGAGGAGCCATGAGCTGAATTGGATGTCTTTGATTGGACAGACACAGAAAGTCTGGGCAGGATTAGATGGGGAGGACTTGTAAAGGCTTCAGACAAGAGAAATGCAGGTTTCGCAAGCTGTTTTTATATATACCCCCTATGAAAAAATGCATAATTAAATACACGCAAATACACGCATTTCACATTTGGGGTATATCTATTAAACAGTGATTTATTTACTTTATATGTGTAGTGCGAAGTGTTGCTTTAACCTTTATGAGCTCACTATCATAGGTTAAAGCTGTAAAATCTGCATACATACAAACTAAAGCCTAGAAATGGGAAGAGAGATATTCAAACAGTTTTCTCGGTTTAATTATTTCTCTAAGGCTCCAAAAATATAGAAGCAGATTTTTCTTCTATATAAAATGAATACATAAATACACAGGCTATGTGTGGAGACACTGTAGAGACTTATGTCTCTGCTGCTTCAATCAACATTCCTGAATTTCTAATTAAATAACAAGAAATGCCATTTTCTCATTAGTGGTGGCTGGAATAACATTTCCTTACAAGTATCACTCTGTTTGCTTTGAGAAACGATGTATTCTGCATTATGGAGCATTTAGGCTTAGTGAACTTACATTACAGCGCCACCTACTGATAGGATGTTTGCCTTCAGGCTTCTTCAATAGAACAGAGAATAAGTAATGTTTCCATTGAACCCCTTAGAATTAAAATACATTGTGTTACATATGCATTGTATATTACAAAGCGCTACCGAAATGGCTTGCAGTGTTCCCTTTTCACAATTTTAAATAATTTATCTGTGTTTCTATTTTTCATCTTCCTAATATGACTAATCACAAATTCAAAAGAAATTCAAGGGAAACTCCATCGGAAAACATGACATGCTCTTTAATGCAACTAAGCTGATTAAGTGATCACATGAAAACAACTGCATATGTAGCGAATCATATACAACCTTTTAATGCTACTCCCACATGTACATACACTGCTAGAAGCAACTCTTTAAAGGGACACTCCAGACCCCTAAAACACTTTAGCTTGCTGAAAAGCTTTATGTGTGAAGATTGTGCCCTATTTTTTCATTTTGCAAAAAGTTTAGATTTCAAAAGAAATTGGCATTTTAATAAACTAACCTGGTTACTCCCCCCCCCCCCCCCGGCTTTCAAGCAAAAAACAGGTCCTGTTACTTACCGGTTGTTTAGCTCAGTGGAGCTAAACTCAAGAGGGAGCAATAGCTCAGAGCACCTGCCTTGCAAAGACTTCTCATCAATCTACATTGGGAAGTCTGTGATTGGACAGTCACAGAAAGTCTGGGCTGGGCTAGAAGGGGAGGGCTTGCAATGGTTGCATACAAGATAACTGCAAGTTTTACAAGCTGTATTTAGATGAATCCCGAATGGAAAAAAAATGCAGAATTAAATGCATGCATTTTTTCATTTAGGGTATATCTACTAAATAGTGATTTTTATTTATTTTGTATTTGGGCCGTGGAGTGTCACTTTAAGGCAACACCGATGATCTCATTGCATAGTGGGGAGGGTTAATAAAAATTTAAATGCAGATTTTGCTTGAATTCACCCAAATGATGGACTCAATTGATGTCAAGTTCTCCCAAAAAATAACAATTATATATATAATTCCCAGTATTTAGATAATGTTTACAACTTAGCAACATCAAAGTTATCAAAGAAAAAAAGGACAGACATTTCATTCATCTTCTAGGTCTACCCCAGGTGATTCCCTGATATAACCCCTTTGATAATACTATCTTGATGTGCAACTGACACTGATCGTACAAACAACATGATCCCCAACAAGTATTTCCTTAAAGGGAAACTCCAGTGCCAGGAAAACAATCCGTTTTCCTGGCACTGGAGGGTCCCTCTCCCTCCCACCCACCAATCCCCGGTTACTGAAGGGGTGAAAACCCCTTCAGTCACTTACCTGAGGCAGCGGCGATGTCCCTCGCCGCTGTCTCCTCCTCCGTGCCGCTCCTCCTACTGTCTCCGTCGGCCGGCGGGCGAGACTGATCCCGCCCACCAGCCGAGGAGACCTAATGCGCATGCACGGCAGACTAGCAGACTGTCAGGATTACAAGTTGATCCAGCACGCAGTACTGTGTCACACCTAAGACTAAGGATAACTTATAACCGGACCTTAGAATGGCCGGACTTAAAGGGAAACTCCAGTGCCAGGAAAACGGTCCATTTTCCTGGCACTGGAGGGTCCCTCTCCCTCCCACCCCCCAATCCCCAGTTGCTGAAGGGGTGAAAACCCCTTCAGTCACTTACCAGAGGCAGCGACATGTCCCACGTCGCTGCTTCCTCCTCCCCCGCCGCTCCTCCTTCTGCTTACGTCGGCCGGTGGGCGAGACTGATCACGCCCGCCGTCCGAGGAGACCTAATGCACATGCGCGGCAATGCCGCGCATGTGCATTAGCGCACCCCATAGGAAAGCATTGAAAACGAATTTCTTTTTTTTTTTTTTTTTCAATTTATTCTTTATTGAAAATTTTTTCTTTACAGTTAATATAGAGCATAAACAGGGGTACAGAAAGGAAAAAAGGGGGGTGATGGGGAAAGTGTTGTTAGGTTCAGCAGAACCTCAGATTTTTCATATATTGCACATCATGTTAACAAGGAAATAAGTAGAAGAAGAAAAAAAAAAAAAAAAAAAGAAAACAGAAAACATAAAAACATAAACCGTTTACAGTAGAGTCTCTTTCATCGTAGGTGACTTATTAATCCACATCCTTCTAACAATGTACATTTAAACCGTTTTGCACAAAGCTGGCTTTGTTGGCCGTGTGGCCTTCTCTTCCTCAGTTTTAGAATGGGAAAAAACAACACATTACCAAAAAGAAAACATATTACTATAGGAAAGGTATGAGCACCTGTGTGCTGACAGCCTGTGTGCTTGTTAGTCTTTAATATAGAAAGTAGCCCTTGCCCTTATTGTTATTTAAGGCTCGTTTGGGGGGACATGATACCCTTGTGTTGTCATTCATTCCTCTCATCTTATAGCATCTTACTTACGCCGTTAGTGTTCGTGTGTTAAGAGATTGGGTCTCTTTGTTCCCACCTTGTATAAACGAATCCCACTCTTGTTTGGCCTCCAGAAGGTGAGTCGGGGTAGAGTAGGTGGTCGTGAGTTTAGTTTCGTATGTTAGATTTAGATCAATCTGAGATAGGAGCTCTGTTGATTTAGGACAGGCGGTCTGCTTCCATGCTCGTGCTATCAACGTGTTTGCCGCTATTAGTATGTGAAATAGAAGTGTCTTGTGTGCTTTGTGGAGCTCGTCCGGGATCATGAAGAGCAGTCCATTCTCGGGTTTTAGTGCTATGTTCGTGTGTAAGGCGTCATTAATAATCCCCCCCACCTTCTCCCAGTATCCTTTTATCTTTGGGCACGTCCACCAAATGTGGTACATGCTTCCCGTCTCTTCCCTGCATCTCCAGCATAGGTTTGTTGTGTTTGGGTAGATTTTAGCTAGTTTGGTTGGTACCAGGTACCACCGATACTGGATTTTTCTCATCAGCTCCACGTGTGAGGAGCATCTTGACCTTCCTTTGTGTGCTGTAAAAGCTTTTTGCCATTGGTCATCTGTAAATCGTTTGTGTATGTCTCTGTGCCAGTCCTCTCTGAGTTTATCGAGTGCGTCGTTTGGTGTGCTGTCACTTAATGTTGCATAAAGCGTAGAAAACATTTTTTTCGGCATGTTGCCTGTTTCACTTATTGTATATAGTATCTTTAGGGAATGGGGGGTGGTTTTGCTAGTGTTGTCCCCTAGTAGGGATTTTATCTGGAGGTACGAGAATATGGTGCTACTTGGCAGGGTGTATTCTTGCTGCAAGTCAGGAAATTGTTTGACTGTGCCCCTACTTACTAGTTGGCCTACTCTCGTGCATCCGGCTTGTACCCATGGGCGAATGCTTATAGTGGGGTTGGCTATAGCCAGACTCTGCATTGGTGTCTGTAATGCCCATTGTTTATCGTGTCCCAATTTTCTTATTGATGAGTCCCATACCTTCAGCAGTAGCGCTGTTGTCGGCAGAACATGTAGTGATTTTGGTCTTAATTTGTGTGGTACCCAAAACAAGTATTTTAAGCCTTTATGACCTCCCTCGGCAGATTCTATCTCTTCCCATTGTGGTCTTTCCCCTTTTTCCCTCATTTCGTGTGTTTGCAAGGCTGTTGACATTAAGGCGGCCTTATAGTACAAGTGTACATTTGGGAGGCCGAGGCCTCCATGTTTCAGTGGTTTGCATAAGATTTTTGTGGCTATTCGGGGTTTTTTGTTTGCCCATACAAATCTCGTGATTATTTGTTGTAATTTATTGAGGTACGAGTTTGGTAGGAAAATTTGTAGAGTGCGCAATAAGTATTGGAACTTGGGTAGTAGCATCATTTTTATGGCCCCCATTCTACCTATCCACGACAGATATTTGCCTTCCCAGCTGTTCATTGTGTCCCCCATCTCCCGCAGTAGTCTACCATAGTTTAGCTCTAACAATTTCGCAGGGTGTTTGGGGATTTTTAGACCTAGAAATGTGAGATAATCCTCCCTCCAGTCAAACTGAAATCCTTCCTTAAGTTGGGTCAGTATTTTAGTGGATAACCCTATCCCCTTAGCTTGTGTTTTAGTGAGGTTAAGCTTGTAGTAAGAGTGGTCCCCATATTGTTTGATTTCTTTGAGAAGATTGGGAAGTGAGATGAGTGGTTGTGTGAGCGTCAGAATGACGTCATCCGCAAACAGACCTGCCTTGTATTCGGTATTTCTTATCTGTATGCCATGTATATTCATATTCTCTCTGATTTTGCTGGCTAATGGTTCAAGGGCCAGGATGTAAAGCAGTGGTGACAGGGGGCATCCTTGTCGTGTGCCATTTGTTAGGTGAAAGGGCTCTGACGTGAAGCCTGAGTTCAGGACCTGTGCTGTAGGTGCGCTGTACAGTGATTCCACCACTGCTGTGAATTCTTGTGGTATCCCAAATTTAGTTAAGGTTGCCTTGAGGAATCCCCAATGCAGCCTATCGAAGGCTTTCTCCGCATCTAAGGATACAAAGAGGCCTCCTTGTCCCTGTGTCTGAAGTTTGTGCAGTAGGTTTAGTATTTTCCTCGTGCTATCAGATCCCTGTCTTCCCTTAACAAATCCCACTTGATCCCGGTGTATGAGATGTGGTATGATCTTCCCTAGTCTTGTTGCATAAAGTTTCGCGAAAATTTTCGCATCAGTGTTTAGCAATGAGATGGGTCTAAAGTTTTGTGGGACTGTAGCGGGTTTATTGGGTTTCGGCAGTGTGACTATATGGGCCAGCGACATGGCTCGTGGGAGTGATTTTGTGGCTGTTGCATAGTTAAAGGTCGAAGCCAAGTGGGGTGCCAGTGTTTCGCTAAACGTTCTGTAGTACAGGTTCGTCAGACCATCTGGTCCAGGTGATTTGCCTATGGGTAATGTTTGAATAACCGAACTGATTTCTTGGGCGTCTATCGGTTTAGTTAAGTCTGCTTTTTGCTGTACTGTGAGTTCTGGTAGAGTTATCTGTGTCAGGTAATCTTGGATGCCCGTTTCTGTAGGTTGGACAGTGTTATCATCTTCTTTCAAGTTGTATAGGTTATGGTAGTATTTGGCGAATACATCGCTTATGTCTTTGGGTTTGGTAACTTTTCTACCTTTGGCGTCTAGGAGGTATGCTATTTTCTGGTTTGCTTGTTTCTTTTTGAGGTGGGACGCTAGTAGTTTGCTTGCTTTATTTCCCTGCATATAGTGATTTATTTTTAGTTTCACCAAGTGTGACTGAGTTTGTTCTAGAGCCTGTTGGTGTATTAGTTTGGATACTGTCATTATTTTTTGTTTAAGGTCTGCTAGTGGACGTAATTGGTTTTGGGAGTTGAGATCATATAATTCCTTTTGCCATGCACTAAGTTTTGTTTGGGTGATTTTTTTAATGTGCGCAGCTCTTCTGATCAGTAGGCCCCTAATCACTGACTTGTGTGCCTGCCATAAGGTCGCTGGTGTCACCTCTCCATTGTCGTTAGTCGCAAAGTAAGCGTTTATATCATTTTGGAGATCTTTGGTAAAGTTCCTGTCTTTTAGTAATGAGTTGTTTAGCTTCCATGGGCTACGGTGTTTAAAATCATATGTGTTTTTCATATCTAAAGTTACTGGTGCATGATCTGACCAAGTGATCTGTTGTATATCACAAGCTTGTATTTGGTCTAAATGCGAGCCTGATATTAGGAACCCATCTATTCTAGAATAGGAATTGTGGACGGCAGAAAAATGTGTAAATTGCTTGGTCTCCGGGTGTGTGATTCTCCACGAGTCGTAGAGATGGTGTTCGTGTAGGATTTTTTGCAGATTTTTACATTGTCTTGCTAACGGGCGATGCCGGTGGCGATGTTGTGGTAACGTGGTGTCTAATTTAGGGTCTAGTATGTGGTTGAAATCCCCGCAGATCACCATAATGCCCTTTTTGAGCTTGTTTAGTTTGTTTAGTACGCTGCGCAGAAAGTTTCCCTGGTTAGTGTTAGGCGCATATACACTCACTAAAGTATATGGCATATCGTTTATTGTTCCGGTTACTATGACATATCTGCCTCCTTTGTCCACTTCCTGGGTGTGTGGTATGAAGTTAATGTGTTTGCTTATAAGTATGGAAGTACCTTTTGATTTGTGTGGTGACATTGAGTGGTATTGGTGTGGGAAATGTACTGTTAAGATCTGTGGGTGATCGTTATGCCTAAAATGTGTCTCTTGTAGGCACAGTATATCGACATCTAGTGATTTAATCTCTCTATTAAGTAGGTGTCTTTTCGTGGGGTTGTTTAGCCCCCGCACATTATAAGTACAGATCTTCACGGTGGTTTCCTGTGGTGTTTTACTGTGTGGTGTTCTGTCAAGTCTATGTTTGCGACACCCTGCACTCCTTCCCAGCTTTTAGAGCCGAGTGAAGGTGTCTGTTGGGCTTGGGAGTGTGTTCTTCTATGGTCCGGTCGTGCCAGTCCCGTAATTCTACTAAGTTTCAAATCTGCTAGTGTCAGAGATACCTGCATTGGGTGTCCCCGTGTAGTCTCTACTGCCTTGTGATTATTGTTACAATGACCTTGTGTAGCGGTATATGAATAAACCAAATAGGGAAATAAAAAATAAAACTTAACAACTCTAACATAGTTATATACAACGTTAAACATTGCCATTAGTGTGGCTAGGCACTGCATCTTCGTGCCTTGGGGTTGAAGCTAAGCTTCTGTCCGACATCTTCTCCGTCCTCTAACCTCAGTCATTTGTTATGGACCTTGGTAAGTAGTGATTGGTGTCGGCATTTGGTACATACATACATTGAACCTGTCATGGAGATCGTCATTTTATGTGCGGTCCCCTAGGAGGGCCTGGGTTTATCTATTGTACCGCGGGTTCTTTCCCGCCTGGCTAGCAGTCTTTCCTGCTGTAATGACCCCTTCCCACATTAATATCACCCCATTATACATGTTATCAAACAGTAGTAATAAACAGTGTATAACAGTCTTTCCCATAATATCTCTATCTGCAGTAGTCTTTGGAATAAAGGGTGCCAGTGTATCAGTCCTTCGTTAGTCACTGTGCCATTTTATTACTTTACCCACTCTTGGCCTTCTCCAGGTTTTAGCCTGATCAGTCAAGGGTTGTCTCCATGTGGCGTGTGTTCAGCTTGTGGTCAATTTTGGCGCTTTTTCGATTTCTGCCAGTCCGGGGAAAGTCTAGTGATGTGCCTTCTTTCGGTTGTGGGGTCCGGTAGTGTGATGTCCCAGGATTTGAGAAGGGTGTACCCCTCCTCCGGTGATTTCACTACCGTCGTCTTCCCTTTCTTGGTGATTAGGAGCTTTGTTGGGTATCCCCATCGATATGGGAGATGGCTGTTTCTCAGTGCTTGAGTGATGTCTCTGAACTCCCTCCGTCGTTTCAGTGTATGGGTGGAAATGTCCGCGTATATGGTTATGTTCTTGTACTCCTCCGGCGTCGATTTTTTCGTTCTATTAGCGTTGAGTGCTGCATCCTTAGCGTGAAAATAATGCATGCGGAGCAGCACATCTCGTGGAGTGTCCGGCGGTAGAAAGCCAGGTTTCGCCGTTCTGTGGATTCTATCAATCAGGAGCATCTCCTGGGGCCAGTCAGGTAGGAGGTGTTTTAGGAGCCCTGTGATGTAGGCCATAAGGTCCGGTGTGTTTACCGTTTCTGCAACACCCCTTATTCTCAGGTTATTTCTGCGGGCCCTGTCCTCCATGTCCGCAATTTTGACATCCTGCTCTTCTATTCTGGCGAGTAGGCCGTCCATAGTGTCCGCCATGGTGTTATGGGCCGTTTCATAATCCGCCATTTTGTCTTCGAGGTGTGCTGTTCTTGTGCCCAGCTCTCGTAGATCTTTATGTATATCTTTCATGGCTGAATCCAGTTTGGTGAGTATTTTATTGGACATCTCCTCCAGCAGTGCTTTCATTAAGTCCTGTGTTAAGACGGGTGTTTGATTTGCCGTCTGTTCCTCATGTTCCACGTTGTCATCGTCGCCATCTTGGGCCTGCTCTTGCGTCTGTACATTTTTCTGCTGGCTGGCTCTGGATGCGAAGAAACTTGCTTTCTCCGACCTGTCAGTGTTCCTCTTCCCTTTTTGTTGCGACATCTCTGCTTTGTAGCTATTTATTTTAAGCTTTTTCCAGCTTAATGGCTCTTCTGAGGTTGATCGGGAACGGAGCTGCTAGTGCATGCGACTGCTCAGCTCTCCGGTCAGGACACGCCCCCATTGAAAACGAATTTCAATGCTTTCCTATGGGGATTTGAGCGACGCTGGAGGTCCTCACACAGCGTGAGGACGTCCAACGACACTCTAGCACAGGTTTCCTGTGCTATGGACCAGGAAGAGACCTCTAGTGGCTGTCTAGTAGACAGCCACTAGAGGTGGAGTTAACCCTGCAAGGTAATTATTGCAGTTTATAAAAAAAACTGCAATAATTACACTTACAGGGTTAGGAGTAGTGGGATTTGGCACCCAGAGCACTCCAATGAGCAGAAGTGGTCTGGGTGCTTACAGTGTCCTTTTAAATTGTTATGTCAATAGCATTTAACTTTTAGCATACCGGGGGTATACTAGATGAATAGGCACTCTAGTGTAATGTTCCATATTAACCCATTTTACAATTTGCATAACTAGTGTATGTGGTACCATGTCCATGTACATGATATATAATGTATACAGCGTTAAAATAGCACATTTTATTAGAAAGCTTTGCAAAAATAATTGCACAAAGTTGGGTTCAATGTGCCTATTCCAGCAATTAAGGAATAAAAGACAGGAGTGTAATTAGCCCCATAACTGCCAATGTATTTGAGGTAGGCAAATAGTAATTTCAGGCAAATAATTATGTGGCTTTTGAAACACCATTTGTCTAGGCAAAAGGCTTTAACCTAACTAGTATTCAGGCAAATGAGGCAACCTAGGAAAATGGCTCCTTCTTACCAATAGCAAGTCAGGCAGCCCTGGAAAGTGGACGTTACTTTCCATATACCACTTTGGAACCCCTTAAGGAAAGTGAAACACATTGACAAACATGGTTCACTTTACTGGGTATCCGGGTGTGTATTGGTGAGCAGGGGCCATTTTTCTGTAGAGCTCAGGGATCTGTTGGCAAGCAGGGATGCCACTTTCTCCACCTGTTAGCAAGCAGGAGCTACTTTTCTGGAGCATGTATTAGCAGACAAGGGCCCCATTCCTGAGCTTTCTGGTTGCTTATTTGTGAGCAGAGGACATTTTCCTTGTACGGCTCCTTGGTGGTAATCGGGGATGCTGTTCAGGGGCAACTTTCTGGGGTTGCTTGAGTGGCTATTGGTCAGAAGGGGCCACTTTCCCAGGTTGTCTGGGGAACTGTTTCTTAGGTAAAATGTTTTGGAAATCTGAAATAAATAAATTAATAAGAAAAGTAAAAAACATGCAAAACTGTTTACTATTCAGGCATTTAAAGCTAAAATAACTATTTATTCCAAGTGACTGGAATGGAGCATTTACAGTGATCTGCATCTACCGGTGATGCTCCATGTGTACCACACAACTAAATTATTGACCCTCTCCCTGCTTTAGGCAAATAGTAGGGGAGAGGGGAGGTAACAATAAAAAAGCAATTTTTACATATAGTAATTATGATGTTGAGAGACTAGACATTGAAACACAGCCTCCCCCCACACAGTCACCCCCCACAATCACATACAATTAGCACCATGCATACACACAGTCACCCTCATATTAACCCCACAGATAGTGACTCCCCAAAAGTCACTCTGTACACACCAAATCCCCTTAAAGTCACCACACACGCAGTCACACATCTTCTCCATAAACACCAGGCACACAGCAAGACCACAAGCAGTCCCTCATACACACTACAAAAAGATCCCCCCACAAACACACATTCCTCGACACAGAAATCCATGCACTCACATACAGATACTGATACACATTGCCAAACACCATCAGTCATAAATACACACTGTCAGACACACAAGGCTTTCTCCAAGCATTTGTTGTCACTGTCTAGCATTCAGTCTTTTATACCCAATCCACATAATACCCATTCACACCTCCTGTCACTATCTCTCCTCCTACTTCTGGCAGCTGGTGACGTCTCTCCCAACCCAGGGCCCCACACCTCATCTGCTCACACCAAAATAAATAGAAACCATGCAAACCTCCTCCAAATACCCTGCAGTTTATCCAACTCTACCAAAATTCAGTGTGCACTCTGGAACGCTCGCTCCATTTGCACTAACATCAAATCTACAGCCATACATGACCTCATCATCTCTAACTCGCTCACAATATTGGCACTCACTGAGACCTGGCTGTCCCCATCCGATACCGCTACTCCTGCTTCTTTATGTTTCGGTGGTCTACAGTTCTCCCATACTCCTAGACTCGACTGTAAAGGAGGTGGTGTAGGCATCCTTCTCTCCCCTCGATGCACCTTTCAACCTATCCTCCCTGCCCCTGCCCTATCCTTTACTTCCTTTGAAGTTCACACTGTACGCCTTTTTAAGCCCACTCCTTTAAGAATTGCCATCATCTATCGCCCCCCCGGTCACCCTAAACTATTTATTGAACACTTTTCCTCCTGGTTACCCCATTTTCTTTCCTCTAGCACTCCCTCTCTCATACTTGGGGACTTCAATATCCCTATCAACAAGCTCAACTGCCCTGATGCCTCCCGTCTGCTCTCTGTAACCTCCTCCTTTGGACTCACACAGATTTCCTCCTCCGCAACTCACACCGCAGGAAACACTCTTGACCTCATCTTCACCAATCTCTGTACCACCTCTGATCTCTCCACTGATCCATTTCCTTTGTCTGACCACCATCTGCTAACATTTAACATCTGCATACCTCATACCAAAATTTCAACACCATCAACTCTCCAACCTCGCAGAAACCTCAACTCCCTCGATCTCCAGCACTTCTCCACCACACTCCAAACACTCCTTTTACCCATCTCAAATCTCAACTGCCCTAACTCTGCAACCTCACTCTACAACTCCACTCTCTCCTCTCAACTTGACATCATGGCACCTCCTACAGTTAAACGCAGCAAGCGCCCCCAACTACAACCCTGGCACACTAAGCTGACCCGTTACCTCCAAAAATGTTCCAGAACTGCTGAAAGCTGCTGGAGAAAGTCTCACTCTGCATCTGACTTTGTCCACTATAAATTTATGCTGCGCTCCTACAGCATGGCTCTTTCCTCTGCAAAAGTAAACTACTTCAAAACCCTCATAAGCACACTGTCCCATCAACCCAAACACCTGTTTCACACTTTTGATGCTCTTCTTCGCCCTGTGACTACCCCTCCTTCCACCACCTTGTCCGCCACAAACTTTGCATCTCATTTCACTGAGAAGATCTCTACAATCAGGAAAGAGATCTCTAATCTCTCTCCTTCCCCTATCATTATATCACCCAACCCCACTCCCCCTGCCATCCTATGCACATTTTCACCTGCTACAGCACAAGAGGTTTCTGCACTGCTCCTGTCCTCCCGCCCCACCACCTGCTCTCTCGATCCTATTCCCTCGCATCTCATCCGCACTTTGTCTCCCTTTCTTGCTCTTCCTCTCGCTAGCATTTTCAATCTCTCCCTTTCCTCTGGCACATTTCCCTCACCCTTCAAACATGCAACCGTAACCCCGATTCTGAAAAAGCC
Organism: Pelobates fuscus; assembly: GCF_036172605.1. Classification (NCBI taxonomy): domain Eukaryota; kingdom Metazoa; phylum Chordata; class Amphibia; order Anura; family Pelobatidae; genus Pelobates; species Pelobates fuscus. The sequence goes on along the minus strand of NC_086324.1, from coordinate 132,759,851 downwards.
CAACCTTGATCCCAACTCCCCATCCAACTACCGCCCTATCTCGCTACTCCCATTTGCCTCCAAGATCCTCGAGAGAGTTGTGTACGCCAGATTGACAGACTTTCTCGAATCCAACTCTCTGCTTGACCCCCTTCAGTCTGGATTCCGCGCTGGTCACTCTGTCGAAACTGCTGTGACCAAAGTATCCAACGACTTAATTGCTGCTAAATCTCACGGCCAATACTCTATCCTAATCCTCCTTGATCTTTCTGCCGCATTTGACACTGTTGATCATCAACAGCTTCTTCACATTCTTCGTAACTTTGGTCTACGGGATACTGCTCTCTCCTGGTGCTCCTCCTACCTCTCCCAGCGCTCTTTCAGTGTTTCTTTCTCTGGTTCTGCCTCTTCTCACCAACCCCTCTCTGTCGGCGTCCCCCAAGGATCTGTCCTCGGCCCCCTACTGTTCTCCATCTATACTGCCTCCCTTGGTAAACTCATCAGCTCCTTTGGTTTCCAATATCATTTATATGCAGATGACACGCAAATCTACCTGTCCTCCCCTGATCTCTCTCCGCCCACCTTGACTCGTGTTTCTGACTGCCTCTCTGCTATTTCCAACTGGATGGCTGCTCACTTCCTTAAACTCAACCTGTCCAAAACAGAACTTCTAGTTTTTCCTCCCTCAAGTGCTGCTACTCCTGTTGTCTCCATCCAAGTCAACGGCGCTACTATCACCTCTACCTCGCAGGCTCACTGCCTAGGGGTTCTTTTCGATTCTGACCTCTCTTTTACTCCCCATGTCCAATCGATAGTCAAATCCTGTCGCTTCCAACTCAAGAACATAGCGCGCATCCGCCCATATCTAACGCCGGACGCGGCTAAGATATTGGTTCATGCTGTTGTTCTCTCTCGCCTCGACTACTGCAATCCCCTTCTGACCGGTCTTACATGTTCCCAGCTTGCACCACTGCAATCTGTAATGAACGCGGCTGCGAGGCTTATTTTCCTGTCCGGTCGCACCTCCCACGCCTCCACGCTCTGTCAGTCCCTGCATTGGCTTCCAGTTAGATATAGGGCCCAATTCAAAATTCTGTCACTTGCTTACAAATCCCTACATAATGCTGCTCCAACATACCTATCCTCCCTCATACACAAGTATGTCCCGTCGAGACCCCTGCGCTCATCCCAAGACCTACGACTATCCTCTGCCCGGATCCCCACCTCTGACGCTCGCCTTCAAGACTTCTCTAGGGCTGCACCTATTCTGTGGAACTCCCTTCCCTCCTCAATCAGACTTTCACCCAGCCTCCACTCCTTCAAAAAATCTTTGAAAACTCACTTCTTCGTTAAAGCGTATCAATTAAACTGTCAGCAGGCTTCTCATCCCCCACCCCATGACTCCTTTCCTGCAACTGTCAAAAATGACCTACCAAGCACTCAATAAACCCTTCTCTAACAAACTATTTAATTCCCCTACTTTAACCCGTTTGTGTCACTATACCCCACTCCCTCTAGCATGTAAGCTCATTGAGCAGGGCCCTCAACCCCCTCTGTTCCTGTACGTCCGGTGGTCTGATCTCAATTATGTGTCTGTTAGTCCACCCATTGTACAGCGCTACGGAATTTGTTGGCGCTATATAAATAATAAAATAATAATAATAAAATAATAATAATAATCACTTATGAAGTCCTGTTAAAGCATATTGTGAGTCCAAATGATTGCAATAATTACTGTAACATATTAATTAGTACTCACATAGCAGGAGAGAATGTAATACACATATAGTACGTTTGATTGTTTACACCCTCTAGCAAGAAAAATAAATAAATAGCATTTAATAAGACAAAGCAGTAGTGATCTGATTGATTGTTTAGTACCTATAAAAAACACAAGATCACTATTGTTGTCTCTTTTTAAATAATCATTTTGACCCGCAATATACTTTCAGAGGACTTGGTGATTAAGTGGACAAGGTATAAAAGACTGAAAGCTAGATCATGACATCATGCTCTGAGGAAGCCTGAGTGGTCAGGCGAAACAAGTTAGCAATTATGTCTCGATTGACGTAATCACTCCATGTGGTCCGAAGGCCCGGTTAAACGAGAATGAATCTAAAACAACTTTTGAGTGCTTCTCGCTGAAAAAGGAAACCAAGATCCAGAGAAAGCAAAAAGGGCACAGATGGTGACCAGGAGAGGTGGACATTATACACTAACACTGAGTGTAGTTGCACAGATCTACACTAAAAGGGCAGGAAGTGGGTTTCAAAACCATAAAGGTCCCACCAACATGCTTGTAAAATGACACAGAGCACTGTGATTGGATGGCTTGAAATCCATCCAATCACAGTGCTCTGTGTCATTTTACACAGCGTGGGAAAGTTCTTTGGAATTTTCCCACGCTGTGTAAAATGACAAAGAGCACACTGATTGGCTTAAACCCACCAATCAGAGTGTTCTTAGCCTAATTGCAGGGAGGGGCAAGGCTTTATAAGCCTTCCCCCGCCCTGCGGAGCTCAGTCTGCACGGAGCCCTCCATGGGTGAAGATGGATAATTTTTTTTGCGCTCTGGTTTTTTCTTTTTCGTCAGGTTTTTTTTTTTGCGCTCTGGTTTTCTATTTTAGTTTTAGTTTGACGGGTATGATGTTTTTTTATTTGGCCTTTTTTGGGGCTGAAAAATGAAGATTTTAGAAAAAGGAAGACGTTGAATGGTAAGTTTAATTTTACTTCACAGGTTAGCAATTGTATTCCCCCTCACTATTTTTTAGGGTGAGGGGGGTAGGTAGGGGCATATTTATTTGGGTGAGGGGTGGGTGACTAGGGGCTTGGGGACCCCTAGTCACCTTGATGGGGGGGGGATTGACTTAGTGCCCCCACCTGCCGCCCAGGGGTGGGGGCGGGGGGAGGACAGTAGGTCCCCCCCATTATCATTATGGCCCCCACCCGCCGCCCAGGGGTGGGGGCCGGGGGGGAGGACAGTAGGTCCCCCCCTTATTACCATTATGGCCCCCACCAGCTGCCCAGGGGTGGGGGCTGGGGGGGAAGGACAGTAGGTCCCCCCCTCATTACCATTTTGTCTCTTGTTTTTCCACTCTATTGGTCGCTTCTTAATTGATCTATGAATAAAATTAACATTTAGAGCCTGTCCAGTAACCATTAATTATCTTTTTTCCTCATCAAACATGTTTTTTCTTTGTGGCATGGATGGAACTCTGAATCACAAAATTGCTTTTCCTTTGTTACATTTGTCTTGTGATTCGGTCATATGGCTACTCGGAGTTACAAAATTTAGATGACCCGTCGATCACCAACAATTTAGAAGAAATGTATGTAATTAATTTAAAACTGAATGTATAAGTCTAGTGTTTTCACTTACATTAGAGGAAATGGTTCATTAAAGTAACAATAAAGATGTTGAATTCTAACCAAAGAGGTTTTGTTATAAAATTCTGTAAATATTTTTTAAAAAGGATTGGATTTTTTGGTTTTTAGAAAAACAGAATATTCAAGGATATATTTAAAATGTATATGAACAGGTTGTTGATCCAAGGAGAAATCTGATTGCCATTATGCAGGGCTGGCTCTACCTAGGAGGGAGGGGGGTGCAGGATTAGAGTGACTGTCAGGAGGAGAGCGCACAGCACTGTGCTCCCCTTCAGACAGTCATTTCGTGTAGCATGGCCGAGCCGGGGAATGGGGAGAGGAGCTCACTGAGAGCGCCAAACTGCTTTCTGTTAGACAGAGAGAGAAAAACAAGCTGATGGATTGAGAAACACATTGAAACAATGGGGGATTGATGGATTGAGACACATGGGGGGCTGGGGGAATGAGGCACATGGGGGGCTGTGGGAATGAGCCACATGGAGGGCTGGGGGAATTAGATACATGAGGGGGCTGAAGGAATGAGAGACATGGGGGCCTGAGAGAAGGATACACATGAGGGCATTGGGAGAATGAGACATATGGGGACTGGGGGAATAAGACACATGGAAGGACTGGGGAGGGGAAATAGAGCACATGGAGGCTTGGTGGGGAATGAGACATGTGGAGGTGCTGGGGGTAGGAATTTAGGCAAATGGGGGACTGAGTAAATGAGACACGTGGGGGAGATGACACGTGGAGGGGCTCAGAGACACCAAAGTAACGTAGAGAGTCTAAGATTGGGCTGTAGATAGAAAGAGATACACAGGAACTGGGGGGGGGGGGGGCAAAGAGCCACAGAGGCACTGGAGAATGGGCAATAGAGACAGATGGGGAAGGTGCAAAAGAGAAAGATAGAGGTAAGTGAGTAAGTTAGTAGCGACATCTGGAACTTGAGTGAGTGACGGACTCCCGTGAAGGGTATTTGGATGGAAACTGTAGTTTAACATAAAAGAGGAACTGTGGGTAGAATCATGCTGCTTGGAGTTGTTAGTGCTCGGCTGTAGTGAGCAAATTTTTCCAATCAGATTGTAAGTGGGTACAATAGCAGCGGATATATGTTTCTAGGGTTTGATTTATCAAATACATCTCGATATGTATGGTAGGCCTCAGGAAGGATAACTTCTTGTCCCTTTTCCATGTTCATCTCCAGTATGGAGTGTACGAAGCCTTTCACTGTTGTACCTACCAGACAGAGTTGAGAGCATCGTGGTGAATAGAACGTAAAAGATCCAGTGGACCATGTAATCACAGGATTATGTGCCTGTAGCCAGGGGATCCCCAAGATGACGGGAAATAAAGAAGATGATGCGAGATCGAAGGACAGAGTCTCTGTGTGTTTTCCTATTTTTACTAGAATAGGTTCGGTATGTTTGGTGAGTGGACCAGAAGGCAAAAAGGAACCATCTACAAACTGTATTTGTGCTTTATTCTGTACAGCTATACATAGGGAACATGCAAGAGTTTAGTCCAGAAAACAACCACTGGTCCCTGAATCAATCAATGTTTGACATTCGTTGCGCTTGTCATTCCACTGCAAGAAAAGAGAGACAGATAAGTGAGTAGTCATAGTTACCAGGGTAGAAGATATAGCAACAGGGTCAGATTTCTTACCCCGTGAATTCTTCAACTTCTGAGGGCAGTCATTCGCCATGTAAATACACAATAGAGACCGTGTGAATGTCACAAAAGAGACACAAATTCCCTCTCCTCCTTCTTTGCAATTCAGCGGGAGGTAGTTTTTTTTTAAACAGGCTGACTTGCATTGGTTCCTCCGTTTTGGAAAAGAGGCCGAGGTCATAGGGGTGTAACCAGAAGAGGTGGATCTAGAAGCAGATGTATAAGTTGCTGCTCTTTCTTGTCGCCGTTCTCTTAGGCATCGATTTAGTTGGATCGCTTGGTTGATGACACTGACAACCCACCTGCACAAACACTGCATACCCAACTGCACAGACAATGCCTACCCACCTGCACAGACTCTGTCCAACCACCTGCACAGACACTGTCCAACCACCTGCACAAATACTGCATACCCACCTGCACAGACACTGCACACCCACCTGCACAAAAACTGCATACCCAACTGCACAGACACTGCCTACCCACCTGCACAGACTCTGTCAATCCACTTGCACAGACACTGCCAACCCACCTTCACAAACACTGCATACCCAACTGCACAGGTACTGCCTACCCACCTGCACAGACTCTGTCAATCCACCTGCACAGACACTGCCAACCCACCTGCACAGACACTGCCAACCCACCTGCACAGACCTTTAAGCCCAAACCCTCCTTCTATAGGCTTCTGCTAACAAATACTGCTCTCAAATGCCAAACTGGTAGCATCATGGGGTACCTGGATAATATGACACTAATTAAACTTTTGTGCGGTGAACTCTAGGGCATGTGGGGAGAGAGAGATGGGGTTAACAATAGGGATAGAGATAGGGGCAGGGGCGGGCTGGGAAGGGGGGCAGGGAGGCAATTGCCCCCCAGGCCGCCCTAAACCCAGGGCCGCCCACACCCAGCAAAAAAAGGAAAAATCTGAATCCCCTGCTTCTGGCTAAGGAGTCAGATTTTTCAACTTACCTCACTCTTCCTGCAGTCTGCAGTCAGTGGAATCGGCCGGCCTCTCCTGATGATGTCAGGAGGAGGGGGCGTGACTTCCACTGCTCTTCTCACAGGACCGCTGGGGAGTCTGGGAGAAGAGCAGAGGAAGTCACGGCCCCTCCTCCTGACATCATCAGGAGAGGAGACTTCACTGGCTGCTGCCCACCCCTCCCTGTCCTAAGGTAAGACTCAGGGAGGGGGGGAAATACAATTTAGTGTTTTTTTTTTTATTCCCCTCCTCAGCCCCTGTCCCCTTAGTCAGCCCCGGTCCTCTCCTCAGCCCCTGTCCCCTTAGTCAGCCCCTGCCCCCCCTCCTCAGCCCCTGTCCCTCCTCAGTCCCTGTCCCCTTAGTCAGCCCCTGTCCTCTCCTCAGCCCCTGTCCCCTTAGTCAGCCCCTGTCCCCACCTCAGCCCCTGTCCCCCCTCCTCAGCCCCTGTCCCCCCTCCTCAGCCCCTGTCCCCTCCTCAGCCCCTGTCCCCATCTCAGCCCCTGTCCCCATCTCAGCCCCTGTCCCCATCTCAGCCCCTGTCCCCACCTCAGCCCCTGTCCCCACCTCAGCCTCTGTCCCCTACCTCAGCCCCTGTCCCCTACCTCAGCCCCTGTCCCCTACCTCAGCCCCTGTCCCACCCTTTCCCTGCTCCTTTTCCCCCTCTCAGCTCCTGCCCCCTTCCTCAGCCCCATGCCCCCCACCACAGTCCCATAACATCCCCACTACAGCTCCTCTCCCCAATTGCAACCCATATTACCCACACCACAGCCCCTTTCCCAAATTGTAGCCATCAACTTGCTTCAGCCCCTATCCCCCCGTACATTTCCTAAACCCCCAATTACAGCTTATACCCTCCACTACCACCCCCTGTCCCCCACTACAGCCCTGTCCCCTTACTCAGCCCCTGTCCACTGGTTTTAAAAGTGTAAAGTTTGGGTGTGTGTGTATGAGTATGTCTGTGTGTATGAGTATGTCTGTGTGTGTCAGTATGTCTGTGTCAGTGAGTATGTCAGTATGTCTGTGTGTGTGTGTGTGCGTCAGTATGTCAGTATGTCTGTGTGTGTGTCAGTATGTCTGTCTATGTGTGTGCAAGTATGTCTCTGTGTGTGTGCCAGTTTGTCTGTGTGTGTCAGCCAGTATGCCTGTGTGTGTGTGTGTCAGTATGTCTGTCTGTCTGAGTCAGTATGCCTGTAACAGTGTGTCTTTCTGTGTGTTTCTGTGTGAGTACCAGTATGTATCTCTGTGTGTGTGTCAGTATGTCTGTGTGCAAGTATGTCTCTGTGTGTGTGCCAATTTGTCTGTGTCAGCCAGTATGCCTGTGTGTGTCAGTATGTCTGTCTGTCTGAGTCAGTATGCCTGTAACAATGCGTCTTTCTGTGTGTGTCTGTGTGCCTGTCAGTGAGTGTGTGCGTGTGCCTGTCAGTGAGTGTGTGTTTTTTAGTGTGTGCCAAATCAGCAAGTGTGTGTGCCTGTCATTGATTGTCTGTTTAGGTGACTGCTCCCCCCCCCCACACACACACACTTTCAATCACATGGGAAAGGTGTTTTTACTCTCCTCTTGGTGCAATGGGCCACTAGACTGGATTTGCCCCCCAGGCCTAAGGCTGCCAGCCCTCCCCTGGATAGGGGCCTGGGAGAAAGGTATGGTACTGAGGAGAGAGAGAGATGGACTAGAGAGAAGGAGAAAGGTATGATGCGCTGGAGAGAGAAATGGGGTTGGGGAGAGATAGAGATATATGACTGGAGAGAGAGAGAGAGAGAGAGAGAGAGAGAGATATGGGACTGAGGAGAGAGAGAAATGGATTGGAGAGACAGAAGGAGATATGGAGTTTGGGGGAGAGAGATACATGTGTCTAGGATGGCGTGATATTTTGGATTGGGGAGAGTGATAGGAGAGAGATTAGACTGGGGAGAGAGATATGAGGATGGGAGTGAAAGCTTGATATCAAGAGATGGGGAGATAAGAGCCTAGTGAGAGAGAAAGATGGACTGGGAGAGCGATCTAATACTGAGGAGAGGGAGATACATTAGACTGTGGAGAAGGAGTGGGAGAGGCATTGAGCTAGGGATGAAGATATATGGATGTGAAGTTTGCATGACTGTATTACAGAGCTTCATAGAACTAAAACTCACAGTATTGTATAGTATGCGTGACTCTCTATCAGAGCACCATAGCAATACAACTCACAATAATGTGCACTATGAATAACTCACACAATAAACAAATAAACACATTTCATTTAATTAAAAGAAGGAACACCTGTCTGGACTGAAAATAACTCTCAGATATATGTTCTTGAATCTTGCTTGCCTTATTGCCATATATAGTATTTTTTTCATTGATACATTGTGATTGCCACATGTTTTGTTATTTTGGTTTATTTACTTTAAATGACCTCCTGTCTGGTTCTGCAGAGATGCTCACTTTGAGAAGGGATCCTTCTCTCGTTGTTATGTGTACACTGAATTAATGCATTACTTATAATGTGTGCAATTCATTGATGGAACATATGCAAAGCTTAGCAAAGCCTTCCCAAGTGTCCTGCAATATCATTCGTTGCTCCAGGCACAGTAATGATAAGGTCAGTAAATATAAACGGCACATATGTTTCACTACTGCAATATACTGGTAAGAAAAGTGACGCCTAAATCATGACTTCTTTCTACATGACGGATTTATTACCCGGCAAGATAGTTCTAGATAAAATTGTGTTATCTATAAAGTAAAATAAGGTTTTTCTTTTTCTTCTCTGCAGGCGATAAGTTGGTCGCTGACAGCTGATTCATTGTCTGAGTGGAAAGCACATTTAGCAATCATCACTCACTCAGACACTATGACTCACCATCACCACCTTTCAAATAAACAGGAGACACATAGACATTTAGAAACATTTGCTGACCAACAGGATCATTGTGGTTAACTGGGTAATCTATAGACGAGGCTTGGGGTGTCTGAAGCACCCTAGTTAATTAATAACTGGACCAGAGGGTACCTAGTTCTAATATACATAGGTCCAAAATTTACACACTCTCCACCTTAACTACATAGCCAACCCATTCACCCAAATCTCATAAGAGATTAAATATATTCCTCTGGGGTGGAGTGCTACCTAAAAGGTAAGGCAAACCTTGCTTGTTGTAGTTTTTCATAAAGATCTTTCTTTTGATCATATAAAAAAAGACTCTTCATATATCAACATAGCTGCATTAAAAGAAATTAATAAATAATAAAAGGCCCCTAAAAATTAAAGTGTAATATTACACTCCGAACAAAGAGATAACCCAGACCTTCATTCAAGGAAGGTTAAAAAAAAAAAAAAAAGCTCTTCACCCAAAAAGGCATTTACATACATGTGCTGGTTTGAAGAGCGTTCACTTGTACTGTGATTGATTGTTTTGTAAAAGTCAGTCATCTCTAGGTGAGTCTTACTCTAGCGAAGCTTGACTAAAGATGTGATTTTTGGGTGTCAGACTGTTGTACGTCAACCCCACAGAAAGAAATCAGAGCAGACATATTATGAAAAACAAAAAGCGTAAAACAAAAAAACATACGAAAATGAAATATTAATTATTAGAAACAAACTTATTCAATAACCATTTCATAATAACATTCCTGTACCAATTCATTATTTTAGTAAAAGACAAACATCCATAATGCTCTATTACTTTGACAATGGAAAACCGATTTGTAGTTTGCTTTTTTTTCCTTCAGATTCCCGGCACGGCATATGTTATGGTGATTTCATTGTCCCAATCACAGCTGCAGTTTATATCTAGGGAAGAATGGGTTATTTTGCTTGTATGGTACAATTATATCAAAGTAAACTGCTGAATGTGAGAGGCAGCTGCTTTGAGAAATGTGCTCTCCCGTGCACGCAGTTTTAGTGGCATAATTTGTCTGAGTGTTACAATCGATCTCCCAATAAAGAAAACCTTTAGAAACTCAGTTAGCCTTGAGCAAGATTCTTTGCTGCTTAGACTCACACAACAAATATAATATTGTTATATATTATTATTGGAAATTTCAGAAAACATCTTCTGACTTTATTTGATTGCTCTCGCCACAATTAATTGTCACTGAGATAAACATTTTATTAGCACCTACACAAATGGAAATTAAAAATATTACAAGGGATGTTTATATTGCCTGTTGTAATATCAAATAATGTTGCAAAGGTTTGGCGACGTCAGTGAAACACAAATGGGCTACAAAATGCATATATATTTTCTTATTGCTTAAATCTCATTAAAGAATTAATTCCATAAAATTGCGGATTGACTTATAAACCCCAAATGTTTATTGAAACGAATATAATAGGCGCTCACTCCAATAAAAAATAGTTTATAGGCAGCGGTAACCAATACAAGGGTTCCCAACCTTGTGAAAAAATAATTCAAACAAAAAGGAAAGAGGAACCGCTCCCCAGATAGTAAATGATAAAATATACGTACATAAAAAGTATAAACGGTTCACATAAAACCTCAGAGATAAAAACAGAGGAAACATCATAGTGCAATATTGTTTAGTAGTTGGATAAAATAGTGGAGTGAATTAGAGTAATGTACACTCACATTTGGTAGAGCTACCCAGGAGCTCTACCGTACTTCGCTTTGTACGGAACAATCCCCGTCTAAGGATCTATGTCGAAGCGGATGACTCCAATATTCCAATAAAAATGGCAATATAAAAAGAAACTCCAATAGTGTAGTATATTCTAGTTAAAATAAGTAGAAATACAAAAAAAAGGTGGTACTCACATTTACTAGAACAGAAACGTGCTCTAGTATAATCAGCTTGGGTGGTATAAACCCCACCGAAGGATGTAGTAAGCAGGAAGTAAAATAGTAGGTTCAAAAAGTAAATGGGTGAATACAGCTTTAAAATATATTATTTAATGGCAAATATATAAAACAAAATGGCTATATAAAATACTACTGAAAAATACTGCTGAAATACTACTGTTTTTATGACCATACTGCTGAGCGGCATTTGCGAAATGGAACGCATACGGTCTTAAAATGGCCGCCGATGCGTTCCAAGCTGGAACACACAGTATTACCACATGTGGTTAAGCCGCGTCACTTCCGGTATGACGCGTTCCACAAGCGGTAACAGAATATTGGACACACCAGGAAGTTATTGTTCACAAGTATGTTACCTATATAAAGGACATCTTTTAAAGACTCTCTCACACTTCTGAAGAAGCCTGACGGGCGAAACGCGTAAAGTGGGACTTTCTTTTTATATAGCCATTTTGTTTTATTTATTTGCCATTAAATAATATATTTTAAAGCTATATTCACCCATTTACTGCCAGAATTCTATGACAGAATTGGAGCGGTTAACGAGATAGGTTGAGTGTGGCAGGGTGAAAGGGGGCGAGTGTGACAGAGTGATGGAGAAAGAGTGTGAAAGGATTGTGGGGGTGAGTATGACAGTGCGAGAAAAGGGGGTGAATATGGCAGAGCGTTTGGAGGTGAGTATGGCATGGGTGAGTGACAGGATTGGTGGAGTTATTGTAAGTGTGACAGGGTGAAGGGGATGACAGTGTGTGTGGTGGGGTGAGAGTCACACAGACACACCCGTGCATACCCTGACACACATGCAGTTATACAAACAAACACACACTGACATACATGCAAACACACACCATATAACACATACAGATACATACATGGACACACATGCTGATACACATTTACACACTGACACACATGCAAATGCAGACACACAAATTAACACAAAGATACATATATACACGCAGACACACATGCAGATACACAAACATTTAAGGACAAACATTCAAATACACAGATTGACACTCATACAGATACAGTGACACACATACAGATACACAGGGCACAACCTGACATACAGATACACAGACATACAGATATGCAGACATACAGATGCACATGCAGACAAATATACACATACAGACACACACATACATATAGACACACAAACACAGGCACACACATACAGACACACACATACATACATAAAGACACATACACATACATACAGAGACATACATACATACAAAGACACACACATACAGAGACACACACACATACATTACTCACCCTCCTGTTTCCTCCCTTTTAGATTCAGGAGGGTGACTTCCCTGGGGGTCCATTGGTGGCTCAGGCTGATGGGAGTCAGAGTTCTCTCCTTCCTCCCTGTGGACTCTGTGTAAGCTGGGAGGAGTGACCGGGGCAGTTCCGTCACTGCTGCACTGTATTCATTTAACCCCTTAACGCCGTTACGGCGTGCTATGCCGTCACGGGTTAAGTGGGCTTTAAAGCCGTTATGACGGCATAGCACGCCGTAACGGCTTGCAGCCCCAGGAGGTAAGATGTACTTACCTCCGCCGCGATCCGCTTCGGGAGGACTGCCTCACAGCCCAGGCAGCCCTCCCACGGCAAATCAGGCCCCCGGGGGCCATGTGATCGCTCTCAAAGAGCGATCACATGGCCCCCTATAGCTGGCTGTGGATCTGCCATCAGGGGGACTGTTTGAAATATCAGACAGTCCCCCTGCTGGTGGGAAGTATAACAAATAAATAAAACACAAGTGTAAAAATAAATTAAATATATTTTTATATATATATATATATATATAATATGTATATATATTATATATATGATATATATATACATAGTATATATATGTAACGTCATACAAAGTGTATTTTAATATTAATATAAGTATATATATTAATATTAAAATACACTTAGAATGACGTTACATATATATAATATGTATATATATTATATATATAATAGATGTACATATATATATTATATATAAATACGTATAATTAAAATAATAAATAAATAAAATAATAAAATAAATAAATAAAATATTGAAACAAAATTTAATATAAATTATATATGCATGTGTAATTTCATTCTAACTGTATTTTGTTATTAATATATATATATCGGTAACAAAATACACTTAGAATGACATTCTATATATATCTATATATATATAAAATACAAATAACCGCAAATATATATATATAGATAAATACATATAATTACATAAAAGATTACATTAGTATACACGTATAATTTAAATACCTATAAAAGCATATATATTAAAATTCTACATGTATATTTAAATAATCTTTTAACGTAATTATGTGATTTGATTAATTAAAATTTGATTGACATGCCTGACAACACAGGGAGAAAGTGCAGAGAATTTAATTCGCAAGCACTATATTTGACCCTGTAACTCTCCAAGACACCATAAAACCTGTACATAGGGGGTACTGTTTTACTTGGGAGACTTTGCTGAACTCAAATATTCGTGTTTCAAACTGGTAAATTGTATTACAACGATGATATTTTAAGTAAAAGTGACGTTTTTTGCATTTTTTACAAGCGAACTGCACTTTTATGGTCTATATTATTGTTGTAATATGTTTTACTGTTTTAAAACACTAATATTTGTGTTTAGTGAAGTCTCCCAAGAATAACAGTACCCCCCATGTACAGGTTTTATGGTGTTTTGGAAAGTTAGAGAGTCACATATAAGGCTTGCATTTCATTTTTTTCACATTGAAATTTGCCAGATTGGTTATGTTGCCTTTGAGAGCGTATGGTAGCCCAGGAATGAGAATTACCCCCATGATGGCATACCATTTGCAAAAGTAGACAACCCGAGGTATTGCAAGTGGGGTATGTCCAGTCTTTCTTAGTAGCCACTTAGTCACAAACACTGGCCAAATATTCGTTTTTTGCTTTTTTCACACAAAAACAAATATGAACGCTAACTTTGGCCAGTGTTTGTGACTAAGTGGCTACTAAAAAAGACTAAACATACCCCACTTTCAATACCTTGGCTTGTCTACTTTTTCAAATGGTATGCCATTATGGGGGTAATTCTCATTCCTGGGCTACCACACCATCTCAAAGGTAACATTACCAATCTGGCAAATTTCAATTTGAAAATGTAATGTTCTATATTTGACCCTGTAACTTTCCAAAACAACATAAAACCTGTTAATGGGGGGTACTGTTGTACTCGTGAGACATCGCTGATTACAAATATGTGCATTTTTCTGCAGTAAAACCTAACAGTATTATGACATTCACAGTTAAAATGTCAGACGGAAATGCAAATTTAAAAAAAAAATCTTATTTTCTCACATTTTTTTTACTTTTATTCATAATAAATGATGTTCCATATATTAATAGTTAATGATAGATTAAAGCCCTGTTTCTCCTGAACAAAATGATATATAAGTAGTGTGGGTGCATATAATTTGAAAGAGGGGAACTACAGGTGAACAGACATATAGCGCAAATTCCAGTTTTTGTTTACGTTTTATTTTGATCAGAACGTGCACTATTGACTCCGTCCTGAAGGGGTTAAACCCAATAAAGTTATTCCATCAAGCATAACTAAAATGTATAAACCCCAACAAAAAATTAATGGTAAACAAAAACAGCCTATCAGTTATGTTCCACTCTGCCATCCTATTTTTTCAAGAATAATATTTATTATTGAAAAAAAATTGCCTGGCCTGTAATGTTTTCAAACATATTACTTGATTAATGAGCTGATTTTTAAAAAACGGGTCAATACCTTTTTCATGCACACATAATTTGTAGTGCTTATAATACTTATTATTTTCTGTTGTAACTTTTTTTTCCAAGTACTTAGAACATATAAAGGAACAACTATTTTCAAAAAGCTAATTTACAGGATAAAAAAACATACTGATAAATCAGAGGCAAAAAAAAATAAATATCTAGATACCTAACAATATGTTAGTATAAAGTACTTAATGTGAAATACACTTTGCTTTCAATAATTTCAGAAATGTTGTCATGTAATTTCTGAACCTTAAAGTTCACTGAGGGATAAAAGAGGTAAAAAATCTTCTTCATTGTCTGCTATACATAACTTGCAATACGGATAGATAGATGTTTAAATACGATGATTAGTGAAGGCATGTCAAGAGGTTTTACTTACTCCTGATACTTTATTAAAAGCCACTCTTCAATCTGTTTTGCGCTGTTTGTTTGGACATTTGTTTTGTAGAATAGAAAACATGAAGGAACATTCCTTGGCCTAAGGAAACCATATAGACTATTAACTGGACATACGTAATGTCTATTCACTTTACATTGGGTCCTTGGGCATAGTGGATTAAAGACACCCATTGGCTTTCTCTAATGGTAAATCCAAAAGGATCTAGAACACATGGAGAGGTACTGACTTATCAGATCTTTTACATTTTCCCCCCTAGATTTTGTTGTTTGTGTGTTTGTCTTGGGTATGTTTCTGAATGGTAGGTCTGACATCCATCTTTCTGAATTCAACAACATGATTTTTTGTGTATAGATTGGGTCATGGCATACTGATTTAGTTAGGTATTCAATGTCTGATTATCTCGTGTGAGTGAGATTCATGAAGTTTTTTTTTTTTCTTTACAATTTATTTTTGACACATGCCACCATATTATTTGAGATTATTCCCCTTGACACATAAAATGATTTTGCAGTTTTTGAAACTAATACAGCCATGATTGGAATATGGCCTTTTTGGCCTCTTTGGGAATAATTGCTTCATGTTGCTGGGAGAGAGACCACCGAGGGGGTGAGACAGAGACCACCAGGGGAGGGGAATATAATCTGAATAGCTGTCATGCCTGCACTTTGCCAAGTATCTACAAAATGATTAGTAGGGTTGCTCACTCTTCATTTTGAAGTCAGCTATTCTTAAGAGCAGCTAAAGGTATTTTTACAAGACCAAAAGGAGCTGGAAAATGCTCCAAGAGCCATCGCAGATCCCTTTCTAACTGCTTACATAACTTCTTCCACCAATCAAATGTTATGTTCCCATACCACCACTTCAATGTTATGGTGAATTAAAGCTGTCCTATTCTGTACCATTAAATACCCCTTGCTATAAACATTTCCAAATTATAGTGTTACTCCAAGTACCATGACAACTTCAGTGATTTTAAGTGGTGATGGTGCCTGTATATGCAGCACTTCATTTGAAACACTGCACATACAGAGATTAACCTCTTAGCTGCCGTAGGTGTAATTCTACCTCTTAAAGCATCATAAGACATCCCAGAACAAAGTTTCAATGTCAATTATGCGCAAAACTGGTATCCAGGGGCGGACTGGGACAGGGAGGCAATTGCCCCCAGGCCCGCCCTAAATCCAGGGCCGTCTTTAACATGGGGCAGCTGCCCGGGCCCAGTTACACCTGTGGGGCCCAATGCAGCTGCCCCGTGGCCCCGCCACCCGCATCCAGCAAATAAAAAAAAAAAAAAAGTACCACCCCCCTCCCATGGGCCCGCAGTGCTGTTATTGTGCCTGACCGGGACCACACACTAAGTGGGCCCACCGGGTGGCCCATACACTTAGGGCCACCCGGTGAGCATGTTTCAGCAAGGGCCTTGTCGGGCGCTGTGGATCTTTAACAGCGCAATGGTCCTCTTTACGGCAGCATGGAAGGATGTGTAGACCGTGAGTCACTTCCTCCCACAGAGACGATGAGCCGCACGGGAAAGAGGCAGAGCCAGGAGGCAGTGTGCGAGCCAGCAAGCAGAGTTAGACCCTCACTCCCAAATACCCGAGCCAGCAGACTGGACCCCAGGAAAGGTACCAGCAAAGGTTGGAAACTGACTTGTGTAGACTGTAAAGCTTGTGTGTGTGTGTGTGTGTATAAGTATGTCTGTCTGTGTGTCAGTATGTCTGTGTGTGTCAGTATGTCTGTGTCTGTGTGTCAGTATGTCTGTGTATGTCAGTATGTCTGTGTGTGTCAGTATGCCTGTGTGTGTGTGCCAGTATGTCTGTCTGTTTGTGTGCCAGTATATCTGTGTGTGTGCATGTGTGTGTGTGTCAGTATGCCTGTCTATGTGTGTGCAAGTATGTGTTTGTGTCAGTATGTCTGTCTATGTGTGTGCAAGTATGTGTGTGTGTCAGTATGTCTGTCTGTGTGAGTCAGTATGCCTGTAACAGTGTGTCTGTGTGTGTGTGTGTGTGTGTCTGTCAGTGAGTGTGTGCGTGTGCCTGTCAGTGAGTGTGTGTTTGTTTAGGTGACTGTCCCCCCTTCCAATCAAATTGGAAAGGTGTTTTTACTCTACTCTTTTTTCCCCATGCCATTCCGGACTAAATGTGTCTGTTCCCGCCTCCATGGCTGAGATCATTAGTCTTGATCTCAGCCAATCTAATGCTTGCCCTTAGGAAAGCAATGGAAGGCTATTATGCATGTGCCCAATACACAATGCTGCACCAATCAGCATCTTCTCATGAAGATGCATTGAATAAATGCATCTCTACGGGCAGAATTAAGAGTCACGCTGAATGTAGGTGGTGCACACTGTCCAGCACTGGCCCAGGAAGCACCTAGAGAGGCTGTCTGAGTTAGTCACTAGAGGTGTGACTAGGCAGCAATGTAAACACTGCATTTTCTCTGAAAAGTCAGTGTTCACATTGAAAAGCGGGCAGGGACAGGATATACACTCCAAAACAACTACATCAGGTTGTAGTAATTCTGGTGACTATAGTGTCCCTTTAGAATGGTATTTTTGACATTGAAAAACTTTACTCCTAACTTTTTTAGCTGGCTTCTAGATTCCAATTAAAATTGTCAAGCACTGGTGATGGTGTATTGAATGGTAATCCCATTGATGTATACAAAACGTGCTCGATACATGGACTACACCTATATCCATTATAAAACCAGGACAAGGTGGGCATGGATGGTGAGCTGATTCGGTGGTGCAATGAGCCACTTGACTGGAATTGTCCCCCAGGCCTAAGGCTGCCAGCCCTCCCCTGTACCTCCTCCCTTACCTCCCTCTCCCTCCTGCAAGTGGGAGTGATGTCAGCCAAGAAGGATCAGACTGCAGGAAGAACTAGTATTTACTTGGAGGTACATTTTAGAATTCAAATTTCTTTAATTTAAGTTTGGGGGATGGGATGGACAATCTCAGTAAGGGTTGTTCTATTCAAAACCAGTATTTTCATAACCCTTTAATCATTGACGTTTGGCTTTTACTTAATTTACTTTTTTTGCTTCTGTTATGACTAAATCACAATAAAAAAATATAATATAATGTAATGTACATTATAAATAATAGCCTGCGTAAGTAACTGTAACCTAATTCACACTTTGCCCTGGTGCCTGGAGGGCCCCTTTATCTCCTCTATCTTGGTATGTAGCTATGCTCTGATCTGTCATTTGTACATATTGTTAAATTCACATCCATTGTTTTGTTCATGTTTTAAATATGTTCTTTTGTAACTATTGTAGTATATATTGTCCTAAAAGATGTCCTTTGAAATGAGAAAAAATCTTTCAACACTTTCTAAAAAAGTCAATAAAATCAAGTAAATTAAGATATTTTGGGGTGGTATTTACTAAATGCTCGCATTCTGGTGAGTTGACAACATGCTTTCAAAACATCAAACTTAAAATTAGCTTTCAGCTCTCCTCAACTCCTCCTATAGAATAAACCTGTAAGATGGATTCTTACAGTATTTCAGTACCATGGACAGCAGAGTGCAAAATGCATCACTGAAAGAGAGGGATCTTGCAAGGTAAACAAAGTTAAACATGGCAATGATGTTTGTATAAGCTGGGTTTTTTTTTTTTTAATTCTTTTTTTTTAGCATCTGAAATTGGCACCATCCTCACAGTATCAGAATAATATATCATATTGATATACACAGCTAAATGTAGAAAACACAACTTTAGGAAATCATGGTTTGAAATATATTCTAAAATAATTAGGACTAGTTAGTATTTTTGGGGGAAATGTAAGTATTTTGGGGGAAAATGTTAGAAAGTAAAATCAAGTCAACTGCCCACCAATATCAGAAATGTTATAGAATATATTATTGTTATATAATAATTACTGGCTCAGACTTCTGAACCGTGTAATGTAAAATTATATTTGAGACATAAGCATGCTCAGCAAATTTATTAATAATGTTCTTCCAATTATTATTATTTATTTATCTTTTTTATATAAAAAAAAGAAAATATATTTAATAAAATAAATGTAAGTGAACGCACGTGCATGCATATTATATATATATATTTTGTTATTTTATCAATTTAATGCACTAAACTCCACAGTAAACAGTATGGATGCTGTATCTCATGGTAATGGCAAAATTAGGGGAGTACTTACCAATTACACCAGTAATATCACTAGAAACCATTAGTTTCCTATGCTATTATTTAAATATAACTCCCATATCTGACATATCTAACTCCCATACACAATTTTGTATCAAAAATATTTTTTAATTTATTTTTTGATTGTTAAGTTGCAATCTTGTGAATTATATTGCATTATTAAATGAACAATACAATATGTATGGTTTAACATTTGGAGTGTTCCTTTCACCATTTAGATGCCAGGCTTCCTTCTTACTAATGTTTTTTAAAAATATACCTATTTTCTCCAGTAGCAAGTCTTTTCTTACTACTTCTCCACTCCCAGGAGACTGTCAATAATGGCAGCCTCCTTTTCCGTTCAGATGAAGGCCTCAATTTAATCTTTTTTTGTTAAGTTTTTTTAAATGATAAATCATTTTGGCTAAACTTTTAAAATTATTTCATATTTTGAATTTGTTTTAAATATATATAGATTTTTTTATATACAGTATAAATTTTAATATTTTAATATTTTGCAAAACTAATTGTAAAAGTGTATCCATAAATGTTAAATCATTTGAAAAGCTTGTCGAAAGATAATAAATCAAGGCCGATTATGGGTCGTGAATGGCCATTGCCTTGATTTCGCCAATCAAATGCAAGATTGCATTGATCGCCCAGTAGAATACGTCTCATTGTGAAATATTAGCATAATGCTTTCTTATAGACAATCTAATTCCCTCTTAAACGATTGTTCAAGCACTATAAATAAGGAAACCTTCTCAGTGGTCATCTTGACTGCCAGGGAGATGTCCCTAAATGAATTCATAAATGTGTAGATTTCTCTGTATAGCAAACACCCAGAAATGTTTACATAAAAATTAGTTGAACCACATTCGTTCCCGAGTTATTAACTGTCTCATAAGAATTCAATATTTATCAATAAGTGAACTTTGTGGCCGATGTCCAGTACTCAGCAGGACTCCATCACAGCTCGGAGAAGGCAACTAGTCTATGTAGGACTATAGCACATAGATTAACTATTTAGCAGCTTTCAGTTACACTGTCTGCTGATGAATTTTGCTAAAAATAAAATAAAATAAATACATAAATGGTTTCTTTGTATTAAATGGAATCCACATTAGCTGAAATGAAGAAGGTCTTTGTGGAATCCGAGTTGTGAGTTTGCCGAGTTGTATTTGCTCTGGTACAGTTTAGAAGAATTAAGCTTTTGTTGTCCTAGCTGAGAAATATGTATTAGCTAAAACTCTAGACTTTGCAATCACAATCAATAAATGTATAAGGTCTAGTAAATTTCCCCCTATATGCAGATGTTTCTCATTAGACAGGCAGTCTGCTCAAGGTTACACAGTAAGTAGGATTTGTCTAGGTGTCCTTAGAAGATCCAAAAAGTTGTAAAAGGACATTTTGCTAAATATCTATGTATATACATACATCATTTGTATGCTGACATATCGATTGCATAAGTGCTGTACAACATTTTAGGTATCACTTAAAGTTAAGTATGGTAATAAACTACTTTTTATGATAATTGTGTCCCTTTAACTGACATCAATGACCTTGTGATACAACACTAATTATTGAAGTGCTTAAACGTGCATAGTTTCCCAGCATCAGATGTTTGGTATAGTTTGAGCTCTCTTTAAAACCTGTTTGAGCTTCAATAGAACAATGATAGAAATTTTTTTTTACCTTCAGGGCAAAGGAGAACCTGCTGTTCAATGCGACTCTGTTCAAATCACCTACACCCCCTACTGATTTTAACTCAGGTGGTTACAATAGTGTTTTAAGAACGGCAACGATCTCTGATCATTCCACCAATGTAAGTATGTAACATGCCCATAAGATAAGCCATCTGCTATGTCTTTGTACTAAAAATATTCTGCATCTTTCACATCTAAACTCCTTTCTTCTTATCCTCTTAATCTTAAATATATATTGTGTTTAGTTTCAGGCTGTTGTAAAATCAGAGATTAGTCCGGTAGAAAACATCTGCGTTATTAGCTGAATTTCCTTATCTTGAAAAAAATAACTTATTTACAAATTCACTATAAAATACAAAACTTGTCATATAGTAGCAACACAATCTTTAAATTACATGATGATCTAAAGAAAACAATGTACAAGCATATCTTTAAGAACACAATAATTAATCTTTGCCACCATATAATAAAGGTCCAAACCTAGTTGTACTTAAAACAAAATATGTACGCAATTACCCCTCCACGATCGAGTGGTTTGAGAAAAAAAAAAAAACCTCCTGCAGAACACAAATCATTTTAGTGCCCTGGAAAGTAATGTGTAAAAGTAATCATTTTATTATGCAATAACTTTTAAAATATCATGTACGAAATAGTAAAACATTGACAGGGTTATACACTAACGTGAGAATTCAAAGTGAATTTCAGATTTAAGAGCAAAGTAGTCAAACTAAAACCAAACGGAATTAGAGATTTTTCTGATTCTCCTATTTTGACCTTAATTTAAAATTTGCTTTGAATTCTCATTTGAGTGAATATTCCTGTGAGTTTGATGTCATTAGCTTGATCAATCATTATAATTACTAAGATGGGAAAACTTAGAAACAGCCTACACCGGCGGTGCCCAAAAGGTAGATTCCCAAGATGTTTTAAAACTGCAACTTTCATGATGCCATGTCATTCTAAAGGCATGCACAGACACACAAAGCATCATGGGAGGTGTAGTACTACAGCATCTGGGGATCTACCCTTTGGGCACCCCTGGCCTACACCTATAGTTTAATGAAGCATGTTTTTGTGGGTAAAAAATTCTACGGGTGTGAATCAAACTTTCTGTCTCTTCATTTGACGCATTCTTATATATATATATTTTATAAAAATATAGAGTAGGACCTGCCAAAGATGGGGTACATTGATGTTGTGGCAGGCTTATGCAATGTATGATCATATAATGTAACTAAACCCCCCATTATTTTTGCCTAGATTAGGTGTTTTAAAAAAACGAAAAAAAATCTGTCAGCATTGAAGTTGTCGTTTAGTGAAAAGGTGAGTGCGCTGGATCTTGTGTATTGTATAATTTGGCCCTCAGCAGCACCCCATTTATGCATGTTTAGGTGAGTGCAGCCTTCACCCCCCTGTTTCATATATATATTTGGAAGTCTAGCCTCACCCCAGGGCCCTATTTAGCTGTGTACTGCAGAGAGCCCCAGATGGAATTTTTTTCCCCAACTAAGTGGGTTAATCTCATAAGAGCAGACATTACGCTGTTAGAGTAGGACCTGCCAAACATGGGGTACATTGAAGTTTTGGCAGGCTTATGCAATGTATGATCATATAATGTAACTAAACCCCCATTATTTTTGCCTAGATTAGGTGTTTAAAAAACCCCCCAAAAAAACGAATAATATCTGTCAACATTGAAGTTGCCGTTTAGTGAATAGGTGAGTGCGCTGGATCTTGTGTATTATATTTTATAAAAGGTACGACAACGATTTATATGAAATAATATTATATAATAATACAGCATGTATAAATAACTTAATACATTGGAATGGAGTTTTCTCAAAGTCACTTTTGAATTCACTGATGCTTGTAGTCAAATGTAATAATTGATTCTGCTATTGCAAACTTGATTACACCTCCCGATTGTCACAAGAAATGTCTAATAACAACTTATTTGAAAGTGACCTTTATATCTAATTTCTAAAAATCAAATATAAAACCAATCTATCTCTTGTTACTCTTACTCTTTATGGAAACATCAAAGTGAAAAGGTTAAAGACTCCAGTAATCTCCAATCTGATTCTAGAATGTACCAATCACGCCGAATCGTTCTTTTAATCTTCTCTGTGCAGAAGACATCAGACGAAACTCAAAGGGCTGATTGGGGGCCTGATTCACTTCTTTACAGCAGTTCTGGTTTATGTGACACATTTCATTCTTTTTAGCTTTAGTCTTCTCTAAGTTTACTATCCTTTCATCATAACCTTTCGTTTCTGCCATCTGTTTGAGTCTTTGAAAGCATTAATTTTCATCTTTTACAGTGTCTTTAACCTTTGAGAATTGGTTTCAGAGGAATCCTATCATTTTGGCTGCAAAACTAAATTTGTTATCAAAGGAGCAGAGGATGAAAGTGTGTGTGTGTGTGTGTGTGCTGTTAACTGTTGTCTGTGTACCTGAGTGTCTTAAAAAGTACCCGTTTCCATATCTTAAGGAAATTAAGCAGTCTAGGACTTTAAACACAATCCTGCTTAAGAGGACATGCATCCCTTGACAATTATTTTTTTTAAACCAGCAGGTAAACATTTTTAAACAAATATATACACCAAAATTAGGCAAGACAAACATTTAAAAAGTATGTAATAAATGTTTACAAACTTACTATAACAGATTGCATTGTTGGACTTGCCTCTTAGCAAGCATTTCTACAGCCTCACCTCCACACCTTTCACTATTACCCATCCTTCTCAGCTTTAGACCAGTCCAGTAACGACAAGAAAGCGGCATTATTGTGCAGCAGCAAGAGAGACAAACCTGACATCAGAGCCTGCACTCAATGTTGGCTCGAGACAGCCAATAGCGGAAGGGCTACACCCTCCATGCCTCCCCAGTCCTCCCTTCAGTCTGTCCTCCCTAACATCCCCCTGGCAAGGGAGAGTGCATCATCTAAGGAGTTTCGGTCTGAGGAAGAACCTGACATTAGAGAGGGAAAAGAGATGCCATTTTTTCCCGGTGTTCGGGGTGACGTAAACGTTACTACAACCAAAACCATTGTTTTAGGAAAACACTAAACACTCAGACTAAATAAAATGTAATTTCGGCAGAAACGAATGTCATCCGTTTGTGCATTCATTTTCAGAAGAAATTCATCCATTATTTTTGTTTCCGAATGTAATTTGGGTGAATGAAATTTTGATCCATGATGCAGGCTGGAGTTGCATCTTGCATCCGTTTACTGCATAACTCCCAAAATTGGCACCTTTGTGATAACTACTATTTGGTATACTTATGGCAATCCCACAAGGATTAGGGAGCTATTTACTAAACTGAAAGACCAAAATTACATTCATATTTTGGTCTTTCAGACACATTTACTAATACAAAGTAAAAATTTTTTCAATTTTTTTTCAATACTTTATTATAAGGCTACTTATCACAATAGTTCAAACTTTTTGAAATTTCCCAATTGGATCCCCTGAGTGCATTGTATTATATTTCACTAAATGTTCAGTCATGTGTGGTTGTTTAGAGTCAGCTTTAGACATCTTCATACATTTTTTTTTCTGGAGGGGTTAGGGATTATCCTTTGTGCAGCATCTACAGTTAATACTATATGTTAGTGTATGTTAAAAATGTATCCAGTTATACCTCTACAATCCTATTTTTAAGATATTTATATTGCTATGCTTTGCACCAGAAATATCTTTAATTTATTAACGTTGAGTATTTTGGGAATAACATGCAGCACTATGTATGATGTAGAAAAGGCACCGCATACAAGATGAAAACATCATCCCAATAGTTGCATATGGAAGGGGAAGTATCATGAGTTGAGGCTTTTGGGCTTAGAAAAAGTGCCATCATCAAGGGAAAAATGAATTCTCAAGTTTATCATGAAAGCCTACAGGATAATATCAGGGTGGCTCTGTAGTAGCTGAAGCAATGATCCTAGACATCGAAGTAAATCCACTACAGAACGGCTTAACAAGAGTAAATCGACCTTATGGAATGGTCCAGACTTTAACCCCATAGAGATGCTGTGGGATGACGTGAAGAGAACAGTTCATACCAGACATCCTAAAATTATGATTGAGCGGAAGCAGTTCTGTAAGGAAGAGTGGTCCAAAATTCCTCCTGAATAGTGTACAGGTCTAATCTGCAGATACCAGATATGCTTGGTTCAGGTCCCAAAGGAGGATCAACTAACTATTAAACCCAAGTGCTTACTTACTTTTTCCATGGCACTGTGAATGTTGAATGGGACGTGTTCTATAAAGACATGGTATAAAGCACATTGTGTTTGTCTGTACTTGTGACTTTTGGTGAAGAAGAGATGACATTTTATGACCAATTCATGCAGAAAACCAAATCATTCCAAAGGGTTCACATCCTTTTTCTTGCCTCTCTATTTTGTAAATTACAGGCAGTAATTAATATAGCATAAACTCTGGTTTATAAATAGCCACTAGACTTGCGCACAAATGCTTTCCAGGTGGTACTAACAAACCAACTTACTAACAAGCCAACTTACTTTTAATCTGCACTTAAACACAACAATCTGTTTGGAAATTACCTATGGAGTCTTATTCAATGATTAAGACCCACAAATAAATCTTGGATGGATTAATTTGCTTGGGTGCAGATTAAAAGGAATTTTATTTATCCATGCCAGCTGAAACAAGTATATTAACCACCATCAGTATGATTAGCACAGCATGACCAGAAACACCGACTCCATAGCCAAAGACAATGTAATGTGTGTAATGAATGTACTGTATCATATTATCACCCTTTGATCATATCTTAGCACTTCCAGTGACATCAAACATGCTCATCATACATACTCACCATATTCCCGAGACCCATGTATTACTTGTACCCCTCCCCCCCCCCCATGGTAGCCATGATTACAGCTTTAAGAGCATTAAGGTAAATGGTGTGCTGAAGATTGCCTACCTCGGCTCTTGATGGCAGGCTACCTAATTGCTAGCAGTCACTTTTACCTGCAGAAAACGACTTTGTTTAAAATGCAATGAGTAACATAGAAACATAGAATGTGACGGCAGATAAGAACCAATTGGCCCATCTAGTCTGCCCAATTTTCTAAATACTTTCATTAGGTCCCTGGCCTTATCTTATAGTTAGGATAGCCTTATGCCTATCCTACGCATGCTTAAACTCCTTTACTGTGTTATCCTCTATCACTTCAACTGGAAGGCTATTCCATGCATCCACTACCCTCTCAGTAAAGTAATACTTCCTGATATTATTTTTTAAACCTTTGTCCCTCTAATTTAAGACTAAGTCCTCTTGTTGTGGTAGTTTTTCTTCTTTTAAATATAGTCTCCTCATTTACTATGTTGATTCTCTTTATGTATTTAAATGTTTCTATCATATCAACCCTGTCTCGTCTTTCCTCCAAGCTATACATGTTAAGCTCTCTCTAAAGCAGGGGTCCTCAAACTCCTGCCCCCCAGATGTTGCTGAACTACAACTCCCATGATTCTCTGGCTATCTATGTAATTCAAAGAATCATGGGAGTTGTAGTTCAACAACATCTGGGGGGCCGGAGTTTGAGGACCCATGCTCTAAAGTATCAATATCCTTCTGAAGATACGGTCTTTAGTACTGCGTACAATACTTCAAGTGAGGTCTCACCAGTGTTCTGTACAATGGCATGAGCACTTCCCTCTTTCTACTGCTAATACCTCTCCCTATACAACCAAGCATCACTTATCCACATTAAATGTAATTTGCCACAACTCTGACCATTTTTCTAATTTACCTAAATAATTTGCCATTCAGCTTATCCCCTCTGGAACATCAAACCTGTTACATATCTTAGTATCATCAGCAAAAAGACATACCTTACCATCAAAACCTTCTGCAATATCACTAATAAAAATATTAAAGAGAATGGGTCCAAGTACAGATCCCTGATGTACCCCACTGGTGACAAGCCCATGCTTTGAATATACTCCATTGACTACAACCCTCTGTTGCCTGTCACTCAGCCACTGCCTTACCCATTCAACAATATTGGAATCCAATCTTAAAGATTGCAGTTTATTGATAAGCCTTCTATGTGCAACAGTGTCAGCATGAACTAGGTCATCTGTAACAATGTTTGTATGAAAACAGGCTTTCTAACTATTCTAACAGGAGAAAGTATGAAGTGTAGTATATTAAAGTTTAAAAAAGAAAGACGGGGAATTTTTCTAACACTTTGCCTAAAGCGATATGAAGGAGAATCAGTGACATTCCGTGACTCTGCGTCTTCAGAACTATAGTCAGTGATTTTGGATTGTGATTCCAGCAGTGTACCCAAGAGAGACAGACAGGTTTACTTACTAAAGTGAGAATTTAATGTGAATTCAAAGTCAATTTTACATTCTCGGCTGGGGTAGCTGAAGTTAAAGCATAGCTGACTTAAAGAAGTTTTGTAGCTCAACTATTTCGATAGATTGCAATACTTGTCAAACAGCTGGTTTTAATTACATTTTTTTTCCCATAACATTTAGTTTATATTTTCTTTTCTAAAAACAGATAACTATTTGTGCATGCGCAGGGTATAAATACTAATAATGATAATGAGGATCCAGAGCAGATTTCCCCCAACTCTGGTCTTCCAGATGTTGCTGAACTACAACTCCCATGATTTTCAGCCTATCTATTTCATTCATAGAATCATTGGAGTTGTAGTTCAGCAACATCTGGAGGGCCGGAGTTTTGGGAAGCCTGATCCAGAGTATAACAACAAGTAGAAAAAAAAGAGTCTAGCACAGTTCCAATCTCAGTAAAGCAGTCCTTGGTGTCAAATAAATGGATGACATGTGGCCTTTATTAAATTAAGCCTTGGAGGAAAGACGAGACAGAGGAAAGACGAGACAGGGGGGATATGATAGAAACATTTAAATACATAAAGGGAATCAACACAGTAAAGGAGGAGACTATATTTAAAAGAAGAAAAACTACCACAACAAGAGGACTTAGTCTTAAATTAGAGGGACAAAGGTTTAAAAAATAATATCAGGAAGTATTACTTTACTGAGAGGGTAGTGGATGCATGGAATAGCCTTCCAGCTGAAGAGGTAGAGGTTAACACAGTAAAGGAGTTTAAGCATGCGTGGGATAGACATAAGGCTATCCTAACTATAAGATAAGGCCAGGGACTAATGGAAGTATTTAGAAAACTGGGCAGACTAGATGGGCCGAATGGTTCTTATCTGCCGTCACATTCTATGTAAGCCATAATTAGATCAGGGTCGTGGGAGTCCCAATCTCAACAATGATGACGGACATCTATAATGATTGTAGACAAATCATGTGTTAAGTCACGTGGCAAGAGTCACATGATCAGGTGCAATACAAAACATATAGTGTAAAAAGTACAAATAAAGTGTAAGTCAAACAAATAAAGTGAACATATTACACATGCAAATGACAATACATTTGCTAAATTAAATGGAGTAAGAGAGATATAGAAAAGAGAAAAGTATAAATACAGAGTGAAACACATAGTAGATTGCTACATGAAAAGTGCTTTCAGATGCTACATTAAATCATGTTGAATACATTTGCAGCACACACTGCGCCACGAAAAGCTCCTTCCTAATAACGTCAACAGATAGAATATAGTGACTAAAAACATGCATAGAATCAATTAAATGGAATCACAGAGAAAGAAATGTAATCCAGGCTTTCTGTATATATCTGCAGTCATGGAATTAAACTGTAAACAAGAAAAAGAAGGTTAAAATCTATATCTTATAGAAAAATACTCAAGTCGTATTCTATGTTCATACCCCATGGTTCAAGACAATTAAATTAACGCATCCAAAATGTTTCGCTTTTCTTAAAAAAAAAAATAACCCTACCTCCCCTCCACTTGGGATAGAAATCTGCTCAATTACCTGAAAAAGCAGCTGCGTCACAATTTAGAGAGCTTCAATAAAATGTTTGGTGACAAGTAAATCTATCTTTGGTGTTCTGATGTGTGGCTCGCTAGGTGGTCTCTGATCTACTGAAATGTTTCCCCCATGCGGTTAACCCCACATGGGCATAAATAAACCTTGAATGTTGTATCTTTTATTGCAATGAGGGTGAACAAAAAATTAACATTAATATTATAATTGCAAGCTGTACAACAAAGACAAGGAAAGGTGCTGGCCTGTGGTTTGCCAAAAAAAGTAATCCCTACTTTACAATCAGATTACCTAAGGAGGTACCTTTTTTTAAAAGCCACTCAAGACGGAGAACAAAATTCCTTAATCTCTGGATGGCTTCTTCTTATAATGACCAATGTCTTTGAATGGCTTGCCTATCAATAAGTTAGTCACAAATGTAAGACGTTTGTCATGAATTTTAAGTTTTGCAATGAGCATAAATTTATTTTCCATATTTTTAGTTTTCTCTCTTTCCAATTCAAAAGCGGTTTGGGATAACCTGTCTCCTAAAATGTTATCACTCTCAAAAACTGGCTTTTAGAAGTCGACCTAAAGACATAACTTGGATGATAGCTATTGTACAGTAGCAAATTGCTTTTATCAGTAACGAAGATATCGGTCAAAAATATATTGGCATTGCTTCTCGCCAACATGTCTAAAAATGAGATTTTAGAAAGATCAAAATTCATAGTAAACTTGATTGGAGGATCAAGACCGTTAATACACTCAAAATTAATTGTTGTAATTGTTGTGTGGGGCCAAAATGTCACCCATCTATTTGACACCAATATAAAGAATTTCCTTATTGATAATGGGACTCCTTTTTCTACTGATAGGACATTATTATTATTATTATTATATTTATAGAGCGCGGTCAAATTCCGCAGCGCTTTACAATGGGTGGATGAACAGACATATAGTTGTAACCAGACAAGTTGGACACACAGGAACAGAGGGGTTGAGGGACCTGCACAATGAGCTAACATGCTAGAGGGAGTGGGGTAAAATTACACAAAAATTTAAGTATAGTATTAGACTAGTGACAGTTGCAGAAGAGGAATCAGTTGGGAGCTATTAACAGTTTAATTGATACGCTTTTATGAACAAGTGGGTTTTTAACGATTTTTTGAAGGAGTGGAGACTGGGTGAGCATCTAACGGAGGAGGGAAGCGAGTTCGACAGGAACGGTGCAGCCCTCGAGAAATCTTGACGTCGAGCATCAGAGGTGGGAGTACGGACAGAAGATAGACGTAAGTCTTCAGAAGATCGTAAGGGCCTAGACGGGACATACTTGTGTATAAGGGAGGATAGATAGGTGGGAGCAGCATTATGTAGAGATTTGAAAGCAAGAACCAGAATTTTAAATTGAGCTCTATATTTTATAGGAAGCCAATGTAGGGATTGACAGAACGGTGAGGCATGGGAGGTGCGGGCGGACAGGAAGATGAGCCTTGCCGCCGCATTCATTATGGAGCACGTTGGGAGCACGTAAGGCCACTGAGAAGCGGATTACAGTAGTCAAGGCGAGAAAGGACAGTGAAATGGACCAACACCTTAGTCGCATCTGGCGTTAATTGGGGCGGATGCTCGCAATGTTTTTGAGATGGAAATTACAGGATTTGGCGATAGATTGAACATGAGGCTTGAAGGAGAGGTCGGAGTCAAAGAGAACACCTAGGCAGCGAGCCTGCATGGTGGAGCTGATGGTAGCACTGTTGACTTGGAGGGAGGGAGACACAGGAGTAACAACACTTGAGGGAGGAAAGACCAGAATTTCAGTTTTGGTCAAGTTTAGTTTAAGGAAGTGGGCAGCCATCCAGTTAGAAACAGCAGAGAGGCAGTCAGAGACACTAGTCAAGAGGGATGGGGAGAGATCAGGAGAGGACAGGTAGATTTGCGTGTCATACGCATAGAAATGATTACGGAAGCCAAAGGAGCTAATGAGTTTACCAAGGGAAGCAGTATAGATGGAGAACAGTAGGGGACAAGGACTGAACCTTGGGGGACACCAACAGAGAGGAGTTGGGGAGAAGAAGAAGAGCCAGAGAAAGAAACACTGAAAGAGCGCTGGGAGAGGTAGGAGAGAGGAGAGGAGAGAGCAATATCTTGTAGACCGATATTGTGGAGGATGAGAAGAAGCTGTTGATGATCAACAGTGTCAAAAGCCGCAGACAGGTCAAGGAGAATTAGGATAGAGTAGTGACCACGAGATTTTGCAGCGAGTAAATCATTGGATACTTTGGTCAGTGCCGTTTCCACAGAGTGCTTAGCGCGGAAACCAGACTGAAGCGGGTCTAGCAGAAGGTCGGACTCGAGGAAGTCTGTCAATCTCGCATACACAATTCTTTCAAGGATCTTGGATGCAAAAGGCAGTAGCGAAATAGGACGATAGTTGGATGGGGAGTTAGGGTCAAGATACGGTTTCTTTAGAAGGGCGATGGAAATATACCAGAGGAGAGAGAGAGATTGAGAATTTTAGTGAGAGGTGGAGAAAGAGAAGAAGACAGAGTACGGATGAGATGCGAGGGAATTGGATCTAGGGAGCAGGTGGTGGGGCGGGAGGACTGGAGCAGAGCAGAAACCTCTTCCGATGTAGCGGGTGCGAATGAACATAGAACAGGAGAGGGAGTGAAGTTAGGGGAAGTATTGTAAGGGGAAGAAGAAAGATGAGAGATCTCTTCTCTGATTGTAGAGATCTTGTCAGTGAAGTGAGTTGCAAAGTCTGAGGCGGTCAAGTTAGTAGGGGGAGGAGGAAGAGCAGAACTAGGACAGGTGAGGTTTGAGATAGGTAAAAGGAGAGTTTGGAGATTAGTGGAGAAATGCTCTAGGTCAAGACATTGGAGGTTTCTGTGAGAGTGATGTTCAGACGGTGGTGTCAATTGGGTCTTAGGTATGCCAATGTCAAAAGTCAGCAGATGGTGGTCAGATAGAGGAAAATGAATATTGGAGAGATTAGAGGCAGTACAGAGTTTGGTGAAGGCAGGTAAATTGGACCATTGCATAAGGCCAAAGGAGGAGGTTACAGAGAGCAGACGAGAGGCATCAGTGCAATTGGGGTTATTGATTGGGATATTGAAATCCCCAAGTATAAGGGAAGGAGTGCTAGATGAGAGGAAGTGGGGAAGCCAGGAAGAAAAGTGCTCAATGAATAGTCTAGGATAACCAGGGGTGGGGGGTGGGGGTGGGGGGTTGGTAGATGATAGCAATTCTTAAAGGAGTGGGTTTAAATAGGCGGACAGTGTGAACTTCAAAAGACTAAAAGGATAGGGCAGGGGGAGTTACTGCAGATGGAGCGGGCATTCCAGAGTGCACAATGAATTTTGGTAAGTGAGGGTAAAGGGTGACAGCTCAAGGTATATGATGAGCATGTGGCTAGTAGTTGTGCAGTGACAGGTAGCAATGATAACAGGAGGGTTGATAGTGGGTTGGTAGGTCAGCAAGGATATCAACCATTCTTCCTCTTCATACCGAGGTGATAGATGAGAAGCACACCTCGTAAAACAAATACAATTAGGATAGTGGTACAGTTGGTAGGAGATGAGCCAGGTCCACAGGTGGAAATGGACTTTGTAGTCACTGTTGTTACACCGTTCCTGTGGAACTCGCTTCCCTCCTCCGTTAGATGCTTACCCAGTTTCCACTCCTTCAAAAAATCGTTAAAAACCCACTTCTTCATAAAAGCGTATCAATTAAACTGTTAATAGCTCCTGACTGATTCCACTTCTGCAACTGTCACTAGTCTAATGTGTGTCCAACTTGTCTGGTTACAACTACATGTCTGTTTGTCCACCCATTGTAAAGCGCTGCGGAATTTGATGGCGCTATATAAATATCATAATAATAATAATAATCAATTTGGGTAAAAGGCCTCAGCGACTTTTACTGTTCAGCTCATATCCTTCATCTATCAATACCCGTGAGGGACCTATTGTCCCCTTAGCCCCCCAGCCAAGGACAGCAGAGGGGAGTTCAAATTAAATATACAAGAGATGGTTGACATATGATTGTCCAACCTACCAAATTTTCTTTAAATTCCTTCTGGGTGGCTAGGAGTCCACTAGTTACTAGCTTCAACCCCTTCAAATAAAAGTACCCTACTTACACCCTCACCCTAATAATAGCGATATACTGTTTACCATCAGATGTCCTTTTTTTTCTTAAATATTCTTTTCTTCAGCTCACCCAAATTCAGTTATATCCCGTGGCTACTAATAAAAATAAAAACAATAACAGAAAAACAGAAAATCTGACTAACAAATTGTTAGCCCCTCTAGGGCTCCATGCAGAATGAGGTTTCAAGGTAGGCAAAGCCTATATTAAGGCTTTCTCATGCTTTGAAATATCAGTAGAGCGTAATGATTAGTTGGTTTGCAAGCCAACCAATCAGAGCGCTCTGAAAGGAAACTCTCAATTCTCTTGAGGCTCACCTGGGAATATTCTCATGGCAAGTCTCACGAGAGACACACTCATGCCTCCAGCACAGAAACTTATCAATGACAAGCCTCCAATTCAAGGGCTTGTCAAGGTTGCAGACAAGAGATCTGCAGCTTTTGCAAACTGTGGGATATACCACCAAACAATTTGTTTTTTATATATAGGGTATATCTGCTATACTGTTAAAAAAGGCAAACTTTTTCCTCCCAATAGAGTGTTTCTTAAATACTGATTTCCTCTACAGTCATACTCCAAGTCCATTCTGCCTTCCAACCACTTGACACTTGATTCATCCTGCTAGCTTCATTGCCAGTCTATTGGCATCAGCATAAAATGTGCGTGCTATAAGAGTAATCACAGCAAATACAGCATATGCACTGTAGTTGCTGTGAAGGAGAACAGGAGAAAAATCTACAAATTTGCAAGTGTTTCTGAAAGCACAGTATACAGGTCAAATATAGTGGGATATAATTTTACATAAAATACCCAGACAGGCATCAAGTGCTAGGGCTGAGGTAAGTTTTTAACATTTTATGTGAATCTGTGAATGACTTTACAGCTGCAATATTTGTCATATTTTGGAGCTAACATCCAGTTTCCTGTGAATGACTGTTTTGGCATTTCTGTCCATAATGACAACAATCCATTTCTCCATCATATTCTGGCAATCTGCCAACGTATGTCATTTTGTCAAATGCAAGTGTAGTTTTAGAAACCTGCCCTTGTGTGACAATGGTATTATGCTGTGTTTACTAATGCCACACTTTCTCTTTGAAAAAATGAATAATAAAATGGCTATGCTTGAATGCTTTGCAAAATACTTTAGGAAGATACTGCTAAAACAGTTTACAAGTTTATGTGTTTGTCTGTCTACTGGAATATCTAAAATGAGCTACATTCGTGATACACTGAACACAATTTTAAATGCAACACTTTTGTTTTTGCCCCCATTTTTCATGTGCTGAACTAAGATGTTTTTTATGTACACAAAAGGCCTATTTCTCTCAAAAATTGTTCACAAATCTGTCTAAATCTGTGTTAATGAGCACTTCTTTGCCGAGATAATCCATCCACCTCACAGGTGTGGTATATCAAGATGTTGATTAGACAGCATGATTATTGCAAAGGTGTGCCTTAGGCTGGCCACAATAAAAGGCCATTCTGAGGCAACAAAAGTGTTGCGTTTATAATTTTGTTCAGTGTGTATATATATATATATATATCATATATCCAGTATCTCACAAAAGTGAGTCCACCCCTCACATTTTTGTAAATATTTTATCATAACTTTTCATGTGAAAACACTGAAGAAATGTCACTCTGCTAAAATGTAAAGTAGTAAGTGTACAGCCAGTATAACAGTGTAAATTTGCTATCCCCTCAAAATAACGCAACACACAGCCATTAATGTCTAAACCGTTGGCAACAAAAGTGCACACGCCTGCTACAATGTCTAGTATCCAGGGCCGGATTAACATAGGGGCTAATGAGGTTGCAGCTTCAGGCCCATGCCCATGGAATAGGTCCATTTGAAAAAAAAAAAGAATTGTATTTTTTACTATCTTTTGTTTTTTTTTTACAACCTTGTGTTTGCGCACTATGCAAATGCTATTGCTGCTTCAGTCTCGATAACACTTTGGCATGTTACCTTTCTTCTACACTCACTATATACACCTTTTCTCTGTTCTGGACTATATACTAGGAGCTTTTGTCTGTGTCACGTATTCATCCGCACATGAAAATGTGGTTAATGGCATTTAGTGTCCTGACATGAAAAGTTGTGCCGAGCAACATTACCGTCCTGACATGAAAAGTTGTGCTGAGCAACATTACCGTCCTGACAGGAAAAGTTGTGCCAAGCAGCAATCATGCAAACCTGGTAATTACTTTTGGGGTCAAAGGTAATGTGCATTGCTAATCAAATCCACAGGTGGGTTTGTGCTGAGCAACAATCATGCGCACCTGGTAATTGCCTTTGGGGTCAAAGGCCGGTTACAGCCAATCGGATCCCAAGGAGGGATACTTAAACAGAATTCTCCTCTTACTCATTGCCCTGTCTTGGTTTCATGTATATGGATATCAGAGGTCCTGATCTTGATTTTCTGGTATTTGACTTTGGCCTTGTTTTGACTTCCATGATATCTGGTATCCTTGACCTTTTGCTTTCTCTCATCTTTGTGTCTAATTCTGTGTCCCTGACCTCAGCTAGTAATTTGACTATTCTTGGAGACGTTAAGTCGGCCATTCTAAGGTCCGGTTATAAGTTATCCTTAGTCTTAGGTGTGACACAGTACTGCGTGCTGGATCAACTTGTAATCCTGACAGTCTGCTAGTAAGAAGGTAAGGATAGGAGGGGAAAAGTGAGTGTCAGGTCCTAGTCCTTAAATAGCGTAGAGCGAGCGCACTATTAGACACATTAGTGCCAAGCTTGGGTGCTGTCTGCATGGTATGCCCTTTGCTGGCCAGCATGCATAATTGGCAGGCATTCACACCAGGCTGACCTAATTGTTCTTTTTCGGCATGTTCTAGTTATGTGGCTCAAACAAAAAAGAGAGAGGGACTGCGCCCCGGGTAGTAATTTATAAAATATACGTACACAGAGATTTTTTTATTTATTTTTTTAGTTACATGGCTCGCATCAGTGGCCCACCCTTTTATCCCACCCATCGACATTAAGCTTCACTGGACCTGCTGTGAGGGAGTATGGATTTACTTTAAAGATGAAAGCAAGAGATTAGCATAGGGTATGTGTTTTCTTATAGCTATATCTTGTGAGTTTCCCTCCAGAACCATCTCCGCCAGATATACGACGCTTGCGTGTTATGACTTTTAGTGTTTTCTGTTGATAAGAATTTGTGATTAGGCCCATCATAATTGTCAGCACCAGGCCCAATGGGCTCTTAATCTGGCCCTGCCTCCATCTTAAAGTATTTCTTATAGAAATACTATTGTAAAAAAGATATCCTAGCAAGAATTAGCTCAACAAGCAAAGTTTTCAATTTTTTGCATATTCTAAAAGCAAATATCCATGTAATATACTCACTATTTTTTTTTTATTCTCTATTTAAGGGAGGCAGACAGGTAGACATATATAATACAACAATTCAAAATTCTGAAGAATAAATCTGGTAAACATTACATCTTCCCATTAATTGTTCAAGAGTACATTGCAAGTAGCAACAACAGATTGTAAAAATGGTTGGTTATACTATATTCAGCAAATCATAAACTGTTACACCATAAGATAACTGAAAAAGTAAGATAGAAAGAATGGCAAGTGCACAAGTTAATTTTAGAATTAAAAACAATTGTGCACAGCATCAGAACATAAATTCCAATCGAAGATATTAGATCAGTCGATATTGTTATATGTACTGACCTCCTACCTCAAAAGGATTTTTAGTGTTGAATGGTAAACTGGAAACTCATACAAAGGAACAAGAATGTGGGGGTAGAAATATACCACAACATACCACCCCTGACATTGAAGGAAACTGCCTGGCTAATTACTGCTACTGAACTATATTCCCTCCTAGGGTCCCCAACTTTGGAAAAGGAAGAAGAACAGCGATTGACTTTAGAAGTCAGTTCATCCATAAGAAAGTTGTCCCTTATATTCAAAATAACTTATTTCAACAGTAGTGGGGCAACTAGCAACCAACACCCTACGACCCACCAGGTTTATTAAATTCTGTAGTTTTTAAGAATGTTAAGGTAAGCCATCAATGTAGCATGAGAGGAGGAACACTCAGGTGGAGAGGTCAATTAGCCTGTGCAGGACTACAGCTGCAAGATCCTTTACACTCTTCCAGAATCCTTGTAATTAGTCCCATAACATGTGGAGATACATGTCTCTATGGCCACACAGTTGCCAGCACACGTCAGTCAGATTGCTCCCCATTATACATAGCAGAAGGGGCTGACATGCCAATAAAATAGTATTTTGTACATTTTTGTCCTGAGAAAGGACACATACAGATATTTTAGATGCTGCTTCCCAAATCTCCTCCCACTCCACC
The DNA here is from genome assembly GCF_036172605.1 of Pelobates fuscus. Lineage (NCBI taxonomy): Eukaryota > Metazoa > Chordata > Amphibia > Anura > Pelobatidae > Pelobates > Pelobates fuscus. Next base: position 132,722,580 of record NC_086324.1, on the reverse strand, counting down.
CCTTCCAGAATCTTCCCTAAGTCCGACTTACAGTCCTTAACATATTTCAAGGGTCCCCACTCTGAGGGCTTCTCACTAAAATTTACTTAAAAGGGAGAAATAAGGCCCTTACAATATTCTCCAACATTACAAAAACTCTCAAAGGTCGTGAGGGGGGACACTACTGATGCCCAATGACTAACTATTATTTTTTTATAGATAGTACATTCATTATGTTTTGCAAATTGTTTTCTAAAAATGTTTTCACTAAAATAACTGTAATAAGCACCACTTTCTGCATTATATACAAAAAAGGTTATGTGTGTCAGACGCACTCCTATCATCTCTGACTGGCCAGAAAGTCAAACGGCAGAAAGAAGCAGCAGTTTAATGCATACCCAAGTGCTTTATGAATCCAACAACTACGGTATCCTCACAAACAAATAATCCAGCTTGGTGGTTGTCACCTTCCCATAAGCAGCACATTTCAGTGGGCTATGCACACACAGACATGTCACTCAGTGGGAATTGGATAATCACCCCTACTCTTACAATGTATTAGGTAAAGTACTGAAGAATAAAAAAAGGGCAGAAGATTAAGTACCATGAGGAGAATGTACACGTAAGGCATACGTGACACTTAAAAGGACATTCCACTGCCCAAACACAATATAAATAAACTGTTTACTAGAGATACCCCCATGCATTTAATTATGCATTTTTTCAAAACCAGATCACAACATTTACAAAGATGTCTTGTCCACAGCCTTTGCAAGCCCTCCCCTTCTAACCCCTCCCAGACTTTCTGTGGCTGTCCAATCACAGTCTTCCCAAAACAGCTCAATGAGAAGTCTTTGCCAGGCAGGTGCTCTGGGCTATTGCTGCCTCTTGAGCTTAGCTGCACTGAGCTAAACAACCAGGAAGTAACAGGATTGGTTGTCTGATTGATAGCCATGGTGGTGAAACACAGTTAATTTATGAAAATTCAAATTTCTATTGGAATCTGCACTTTTTGTAAAATGAAAAAAGAGGACACAATCTTCACTATAAAGCATTTCAGTAAGATAAAATGTTTTAGCGGCCTGCAGTATCCCTTTAAGAAATTTGTTACATGACAATACCAACCAATGAATCAGGAAGGAAATATTAAATTTTAACAGTGATTATAAATTGTAGGGCATCTTATTATTGGGATTGGACTAAGGGATACATGACAAATTGATTGGATAAACTTTTTTTCTTATTTTACATGAAGGACAGATATGATACTGATGTATGAGGGCAAGAGTGGAACGTTGCTCTTTGTTGTAAGATGGAGGGTAACCCCTATTTATGACAATTAGAAAAAAAGGATGGAATAGGGATAAAAGAACATAGGATATCCCTAAAGGATCCCCTCCAAAATATAAAACGTAACTTTTATAAGTTCATTAAAAAATCAAGTACTGATTATAAAGAAATCCATTTTAGTATGAGTAAATATATAAAGAAAATTATTACCACATACAAGCTATAGCTATCAATTAGATAAAAAAAAATCTATCCACGTATGTTAATAGGTGAAATAACAAAGTGTCAAATCACTGTGTTTCAATATCTGGTTTACAGCGTTTGATCAATATGCAGCGCTACATCAATAACCTCCTAAAGAGTGTGTGTACAGGTCAAAGAGACACACTCCAGGGGGCAATAAAATAGAAGGGGGAAGAAAAGGAATAGGGTATATGAAAAAGGAGAAAAAGGAGAAAAACCCTAAAGGTAAACACTTATTCCTTTAAGTCCTTTAAGAGATCCCTCTCTACATACCTCAAAACAGAATGTACCTGTCATGGTTGATTATATATTTCCTACCTGTTCTATGTTAAATTTTGTATATATTGTATATTAATATTGTATTTGTATTTTATTGTACACTAACTGTAACAATGCAATGATTTGTGGACCCAGGACATACTTGAAAACGAGAGAAATCTCAATGTATCTTTCCTGGTAAAATATTTTATAAATAAATTCCCCCATGCAGGTAGATGTATAAAACTGAATGCACTTGTCTAGTTGGTAATATAACATATAATATATATGCACTTACAACAGACTGTTAAAAACGTGTCAAGTAAGAAAATGGTCAAATATTGCTTGGGATGATTTTGTGTTGGAGTATGTATGAGGAATATAGCATTGTGGCAATGCTTTGCATGAGTAAATATTATTTTAAATCTTTGTTTTTATTTTAAGCAACACACCAGTATAAATTCAGGGCTATTCGCCAAACTGTGAATTACTGAGAATTCAAAGTGAATTTCAAATTGTCTGCAAAAATAGCAGAATTGAAAACATTGTCTCCCCCCCACCCCCCACCCCCCGATTCTGCTAATGTTGCCTAAAAAGTGAAAATAATTTTTAAAATGTTAACAGTTCCCACCTTAGTATATTACTCGGAATTGTTTTTAAAAAAAATTAAAATTCACCATCTAATGTGAAGAATAGAGTGAATCTCTAATCAATTGACGATGATAAAGACAAAGCGACTCTTCAGAGAAAATGAATTTATTGTCCTACCCTGAGGTTAGGAACTGTATAGGATTACTTAATTCTAGCCACTTGCTTTTATCAATCACTACATCAGACATATCAAACAATATAAGAGAATAGAGGCCTTTTTTGATGGTGAGTTGGTTGTTTCTCTGATCATTGATAATGCAATCAAACATTTTGCTAACAACTTACTTGTAATATTCAGATCAAACAAACAGACAAAGTGCTATACATAAGAGACAAACAGGTCTATTCCCTAAAGTAAGAAATGCTAGCTGAAGTGCTTTACGTATTTAGAGTGCTGCTTTAAGATTGTACAAATACCAGTCTTACAAATCTTATAACAACTAGATAGACCCCAAATCTTTAAAAATAAAAAACAAGCAAGCAACCGCCCCAAACTAAGTCTGAGAGACGCTATAAGCAGAAATATATGTATCAATATTAGGCTTGTGCTGGTTTAGCTGAATCAATTCGTACGAAAAAACAAAACAAAAAAACCTACTGGTTTAATTATCACATAAACCCTAAATTAATATGGCATGAATACAGTTTTATTTGAGTACGTTTGGGAATTAATCCTTTAAGGTGCTTAAAAGCTGCGAAGTAATGAAACTAATAGTGAGGATTTCTATGTACCACAATAAAATTCTGAAACTAAGGAACCAATATATATTGCAGTTCATGTCCCCCACTAAATGTGAAAATCGATAATTGGTACGTGTCAATAACTTTAAAAAACGGAAAAGAAAAAATATAATCAAAATATTAAGCTTTCAAAATTATTCAATACTTATGGAAAAACTTTCTGAATTACTTATCTGCAAAAATTCTCATATACTTTAGTGGTAAATTCTTTAGATAAATTATGTCGAAGGTTTTTCTAACAGTATTGAATCATTTGGAAAGCTTGTGAAATTGAGGCCTAAGTTGGACAAAATTGGCCCTGTCTGATTTTACTTACTAATTTCACATTTCCAATCTGGACAATAGGGGAGAGGTCTCCAGATGCCTTTCAGAATGCAGATTTATGTCAAACTGTCCTTAAAGGGAAACTATAAGGCCAGGAAAACCCCTTCTGTCACTTACCTGGGTACAGCGCCAATGTCCCTCGGCGCTGGCTCAGCTCTGCTCTGCTGGCACAGTTCTGCTCTTTCCTATGGGGATTCTGGTGACTCTGAAAGTCCTCATGCAGAGCATGAGGATGTCCAGCGTCATTTTGGCGACCAAAAGTCGCCTATCTACCCAGACGTCCCGCTAGTGGCTGTCTAGCAGACAGCCACTAGAGGAGGAGTTAACCCTAGCAGGTAATTATTGCAGTTTATTAAAAACTGGTGATGGGACTTTGTACCCAGACCACTTCAATAAACTGACCTATAGTGTCCCTTTAAACATTTTGATAGTAAACCAGAGAATGGTACCTAACAATATACTAAAACAAACTGTAATGGTTATACTCTTTAGAGTATCCCTTTAAGGAATATTTTCTGTGTTATGAGGGCTGTCATAAAGTCTTATCATGAAGGATTTAGACATTTTGTGTAAATAAACATGGTGACTGTGTGACAGAAGAATGATTTAAACAAAAATCCTCCTCAATTAATTAGGCTTAAATTACGTAGGTAGAACACATTCTAAAATCTAAATAATTTGCTGCAAAAAAAGATTGCCTTAATCATAATAAAGTAAATGTAAATAATAAAATAAAAATACATTACAATAAATACATTATATATAAATATATGATATGCATGCATTCATGACAGTATTGATCTGGTCTGTTTTGCTCTGGATTAAAAACATACATTTACAAGACACAAACTTGAAACCCGACAGTCTTTTGAAAAATTTGGTGTTTGTTAACTCTTTTTTTTTTTTTTTTTTTAAAGCAAACTAAAAAGTTATGTTTTCTTGCTAAAACCTAAATAGCTATTTTCCATTCCATTCTTGGTTTTGTGCCCAAGCAGAAAGCAACAGAAAACATAATTTCCTCCAGGACCAGTAATATGGAGAAATTTTGTTAGCCTCATTTGTGCAGTTAATAGCCTGCAAGAAAGCCATTATCACCATGAAATTTGAAAGTAATACTCTGGAGAAAATACATCTGGAGTTCTGTAATTCTTAGTAATAACACAGATATAGGAAGAAAGTACTTTCTTCTGTTCGAGAATAAAAAAAAAAAATCTATTAAAAAGTTTATATTTCTTTTTAAAAGGCCACTATCATCATTTTTGTTACTCTCTAAAGCTTATAAACACTTTATGTATTTATAACAAGGGTTTCAGGTCAATATAAAGTTTTCCCAACCAATACATACAAAGAGTCTCATTTGTTCTTTTAATGTGTCTGTGTTGTTAGAACCAAAGGAATTAAATTTAGCTTTTCTAACATACCTTTTTTGATGGTATTTTTTATTTTAATCAACAAACATTAACCATGTATTGCTGTAGACCAGTGAAATATAGATATTAGTATAAATGAGTTGATCACACAAGATAGAAGATGCAATTACTGAGTCCAAATTCATCACAATAAGGGACAGAACAATCAAGAGAATATGAGCCAACGCTTTACTTTTTAATTTCAGTGCAAACACATTTGGTTATAAAAGACCACACCATGGTCAAAGTTCTCAACAATACCAAAAGCTGGTGGATGGATAATGTGTAGGAATCAATACGTTTAGGGTGGTTAGATGAGGGGGATAGACTGGTAAAGAATATGAGATTAAAAATGATAACAATTGTGATTCAAACTTGTGTTTTATCTTTTGTGACATTCTATACTGTGGTCTTTAGTACTTACAGAGTATAGTAAAGAAACTAACTAAAGAATATGTGAGCATCTATTGAATGTATATCATAATAAAAAGTCTCCCATTGATGCACATTTTGAAAAGCACAATGGAAGAAATATGAAATAGATCTCATTTAGGGGGATAGAATATTATAAAGTGGATGTGAACACATATTCAAGCTTCTATGTAAGAGAAAGGTGTATTGGAGAATTACCCTTCAAACTAGAAGGTCATCCTGGTTAGATAAAGATTGGGATGAGTCACACAAATTCTTAATATGAAAGAATTGCATATGAAACTCCTATTAACTTGCTGAATGTTGCACTTTGAAATAATGTAATGGTGGAAGGGATATTTTATATCTCATTATATATATATATATAAAAATACAAAAGTTCCTTGCACTCACGCTTAATGTATAGAATAGTGCCTTAAGAGGCTCGCCGGGTGCCAGTCTTTTAGGGAGGTAAATTGTAGTTAGTAGAGAAAAGCAGGCTGCACTTACGGACTTTAAAATTTAAATGGTGTTTATTCCATCAAAAATAGTAAATAGAAAATCAACGTTTCGGTCCACACAGGGACCTTCCTCAGGATCAAGTGATACAGTGATATATATATACTTGTTGTCGGGCCAATATTGCCGTGATGATAAGGTAAAATAACATAATTCATAACCAATAAACATAGTTAAAATAACACCAGTCGGTTGTGGTGTGCCAGAACCGACAATGCAGTAGGCCTGTAAAAAAGAGGGCCCACCTTAGAGGGTAATGTGAACAGAGGGAGTGGTGGGAGGGGTAACTTGCCAGACCAACAACGGTAAAGTGGGTGAGGCTTGGCAGCCCTTTAAAGGAGATTCAAGCCCCTCCTACAACTACACACCCAGCCTTAAATTTGTAGTCAGGGCTATATTGCCGTATGATAAGGTAACATATCATAATTCATAACCAATAAACATAGTTAAAATAACACCAGTCGGTTGTGGTGTGCCGGAAGCGACAATGCAGTAGGCCTGTAATAAAAGAGGGCAAAAAGAGGTGTACTATACACAATTTTATTCATATTACAAAACTTCAATTATTTGGACAAGACACGAAAAGCTTGCCGTAACTCTTTAACTGGATTTGGTATGTATAGAGTATAGGCAGAAGATTTCCAGCATCCCATAGTTTTGATTATATGGAGGAAGTGGAAGATGCTGCCTCTATACGGAAGGAATGTCCTGAGAAAAGGTTTTCATTTAGGCCGAGTCTAGTTAACAGAAAACGGACATAGAGCAGGATTGAGCCGTGAAGTTAGTTATTTTATATCTTTATATATATATATATATATATATATATATATATATATATATATATTTTTTTTATAGACATACAAAAGTATGTATTGGGGACAAAATGTTATAATTATTATTATAAGTCATGCACCAACATATTCTGCAATGCTGTATAATGGGTAGACGAACAAATAAGTTGTTGCAACAAGATAAGTTGGACGGACAGGAACAGAAAGTGCCAAAGGCCCTTAAAAGCTGACTTACAGTCTAAGGCAGGGATAGTCAACCTGGTCCCTACTGGCTGGGCAGTTTGGGATTTCAGGTGGGCGGTGGTGGGTTCTGCAGAAAATGCCCAGTGGGCCTCGATTGCAATGGATCAAGGCCGGCAGGGGAGAGCCTTTCATTTCCCCTACCAGCCCATTCAGAGCAAGCCTTGCTGTAAGCCCTATTGGGCTGGTGAGGAGAAAGATCTCACTCACCAGCCCGCTGGCACTTAGTTTCAGCAGAGGGAGGAAAGAGCCTGGGAGACTCTGTGTTCTTACCACGAGCAGGCTGGTCGGAGTGTTGCTGCTGTTATGTTACCATGGCAATGTGCTCATAGGAGGATAGGAGAGTCAGCCTGCAGCCGGAGTAGCTGCAAGGTAAAGTGAACATGCCACCACTGGACCACCAGGGCTTGCAGCATTATGTCCCACCTCCCTGGAAAATGTAAGAAGAAAGGAGGGGCAGACATTAAGATACATTTTCACATCTCACCCATCTACACACAGCATAGACCTGATGCACCCTTCACACCCTTCACACACACTACACCCCTCACACACACAACACACCTCACACACTGCCCCCTCACACACAGACTACCTCCTCGCCCACTCACACACAGACTGCCCCCTCACACACACACACACACACACAGAGTGCCCTCTCACACACACTGCCCCCTCACACATGCACTGCCCCGCCACATATGCACTGCCCCTCTCACACACACACTGACTGCCCCCTCACACACACACACACACACACACAGACTGCCCCTCACACACACACTGCACCCTTCACACAGACACACAGACTACCCTCCTCGTGCGCGCACACACACACACAGACTGCCCCTTCACACACACACAGACTGCCCCCTCATACACACACAGAGTGCCCTCTCACACAAACTACACCCCTTACACACACACTGCCCCCCTCGTACACACACACAGACTGCCCCTGTAACAGATGCCCTGTTCCTGGAGATTATTGTTTACTTTACCTGCATCAGTATACGAATCCAACTGAACAGATTTGCCCCAGCTGGTTCATATTCCGAAAAATGTACCGAACATTTGGATCACCCAGAGCAGTCGTGTGCCGCCACTTGACCCAAATGACCTAACCAACACTTGCTCTTACCACAACACTGAACGAAAGTGGTTCACTGGTGGCCACCATTCGTTTGCACGAACACGTCGTGGCGACCATCTTGTTATATCAACTGCGTCCAGCGGTTTTTGGTCGTCAAGTGTATGGAAATATTTTCGGACACTCAATGGCCCGAACACCACTGAGATGTCCAGAATCACCTCCAGAATCACCTCCAGAAGTTCATTCCAAAACATTAGAAAGAGGTGGCGTTCAGTGAAAAACAACTTCCGAACGAGGGGCACATGACTAGCTTTCCCACGAACAGTTATTTGTGACATTTTGTGTAATTGAAGCCCCCCAAAAGAGACCGGCCGCACAACCTGAAATCTATAGAACTATTCTGGGCAGGAGTCTTGTATGCGGTTGGTCAGAAATAAGACTTTCATGGAACTCCCAAACCCCTGAACTGATCTGTGTGATTTTTTTTAAATTTTGCTCACCCAGATCGGGGCTATCAGGGGATATACTTTTTGTGGGGTTTATATGACTTTTTGGGGTACTTTTATATTGTCCATAAATTATATTATTTTTTGCTTGGCGATAATTGAGTGGATACAGTAATTGACTCAATTATCTCCCAGGCAGAGGGGAGGGATTGTATGCTATGTGTGGGAGTGTCATACATTGTAACCCTGTTGTTATTGGCTTATAATTTTGTATTGTAGTCCCCAACAAGGTCCATGTGGGAGTGCCCCTTGCATGGGGACTGTCATAGAAAAGGCCAAGTGTGGCACCATTAAAATCAGTCCAGCTTTACCCTCAACATAGAGCCTCACCTTGTGTTTGTAGGGGCCTGCTATACAAGCTATAACCACTAGCTCTTATCAGAGCTTCACAGCTATACTTACTTCTTCACTGCTTGGATTGATGCTTGGGAATACTTCAGCGCTCTTCACTCTGGGGGGAAGGGACATCTCTGACGGTGGAAACCCCTCCACTAGCGGGGTGGCCGATACAGCCCCCTCACACACACTCCACCCCTTCATGCACTGCCCCCTCACACACACACACTGCCCCTTCACACATGCACATCACCCTTCACACACACACACAGCAACCCTCACACATGCACAGCAACCCTCACACATGCACAGCACCTCTCACACACACACTGCACTCTTCACACACATATAGCACCCCTCACACACACAGCACCCTTCACACACACACACACACACACACACAGCACCCTCCATACACACACTGCACCCCTCACCCACATACAGCACCCCTCACACACACATTGCACCCTTCACGCACACACACTACACTGTTCACACACACACTACACCCTTCACACACAAATATACACATACACAGCAACCTTCACACACAGCACCTCACAGACACACATAGAAAAAAAGTAGAATTGAAAAAAAATGAGATACATTTCAGTACATACCCTTCACACACACACAGCACCCTTCAAACATATATAATATTACTAGGGACCCCACAGGTCCTGTATCCATGGAAAACCTGGAACTGAGTGCCCAAAGTATACAGTGCTCAGTTCCCACAAACTTGGCACTGGGGTAAAGTTTTGAATAACGGCATACGTGGCGTCTGCCCAAAATAGTTCCAGAAAAAAAGTGGTAGCGGTTGGTCACTTTTGGGAGTCCCAGAACGAATGAAATACCAAACAATTTCCCTGGCTAATAGGTAGCGATTGTTCATCTAGTTTGTGCATACCTTTTCACCGAATAGCACTCTCCTGACTTGTTGGGAATAGAAGCAGGTGTTGGTACAAAGTTACTGGTATTCACGGGTTAGAGTGTCCGGCTTGGAGTTCCAGACACTCAATGACCAAGTACCGCTGCCTGCTTTCGGGAGACAAGATGGACATTTTCCAGCACATGTGTTGTTCAGTTATATGAATGGCGGTCGCCCAGGGAGAGCACTTCACTTTGTGGTTACTTTGAAGTTAATGAGCCAGGGGAGTGGTCAGTGTTCGGTAGATCAAACTATCGAATGCAGGTAAAATAACCTGGGAAAAGGGAAATCCCAGGGTTTTCAGGGTGGTTTGTCATACCTTAAAGCCACAGCTCCACTTTTTGAGTATTTGGGGGTTCCAGTCTCTCCAAAAAAAGACAGAGGGACTTTGGTTAACTTCCTGGGCATCACACTCCATTCTAACCAGCATCAATCTATATATTTCAACGGGATCATGCAATAGTAAAGAACTGCAATTACTTCTGGGTTCCCTCAACTTTGCCATAAAAATTATTCCTCAGGGCCAGGCTTTCATATATAGACTGCTCAGCTTTTTCCCCTTGCTTTCAGTCAGATACTTCCCGTATTTCACTTGACAGTCATGCCACTCCCGATTTGTGCATGTGGCGGGAATTTCTATTGAAATGAAATGGGAAGAGTATGTTTATTCCATTACTGACCACTGATTCCCTTACAATTTGGACAGACGCAGCCGCCACTACTGAGTTCGCTGCAATTTTGATCAGTGGGTATGGGGCTGTTGGCCTGACGAAGAGTATCCTGGGGTTTACTACCACTTCGGCCTTAATTGAACTTTACCCAATTGTTGGCAGCATCAGTGGCTTGGGATGCATTATGGTCCGGCCATGCGGTTAAATGTTTCTCAGATAACCTGGCCATGTGCCACATAATTAATAAAGGTTGTTCTGCATTTATGACCATAATGTGCTTCCTGAGGAAATTGACTTGGCTTGCTGCTAACTATAATTTCTTCTTGTTGTTTGTCCATGTTCCTGGCATTCATAATAAGGCTATCTCGCTCTCGGTTTCAGGAATTCCACAGAGCATTACCAACGGCAGCCCAGTTAGCTACCCCGGCACCGTTATTGCTAGATATGACTTTGGACTAGACAATCTGTTAACTTATGGCTGGCACCTCTCACAGCTGGCTCTTTCTGATAATACCAAAAAATCATATGATAGGGCTTTCCGCATTTTCAACAGGTTTTTGTTAGAATTTCATGTTGTAAATAAATATTCCATGGAAACTATTGTAGCTTTCACTTCTTTTTTGCCACCTTAAATGAAAATTATCCTTTAACACCATCAAATGATATTTAACTGGTATACAACATCACATACTCACACTGGCCAAATGCACACAGTTTCTTGTCATCCTATCAAATTAAAACTATACTCAAGGGCATTAAGAATTCAATCCCTACCCCTCCATCCACTAGGTTACCTATTCATAGCCAACTCTCCCAATTACTTTCTGACCTCATTGACACGGCACCTTTTAAACCTCACACAAACCAAATCATTAAAACTGCCAGCTACCTAACTTTCTATGGTTTTCTCAGATCAAGAGAATTTACCACCATAAAAATCACTTCCCCGGAAAAAATACAAGACCACTATGTACTATCCCTCAGCCATACTAAAACTACCCAGAGGGATCAGGTGGTAAAGATCCCCTATTGCCCTACAGACAATGAATAATGCCCAGTCAGAATCCTAGATAACTTCCTAACCTCTGTTCCAGTTTCTTCTGACCAACCTCTACTAGCTTTTCACAACAATTCTCTCACAACAAATGCATTAATGCTCTATGTCAGGGCATTACTGGTCAGATTAGGCCTTAATCCATCCAATTACTCAGGCCACTCCTTCTGAATCGGGGGAGCCACCACGCCTCTAGCAAAAACATACCAGTACATATTATTAAAACATTAGGATGATGGAAATCCTCTGCCTACCCGTGTGGGAATTGCACGAAGCCTTCTGTAATATGAATGTATACTATTTGGTATATGCTTGTTATTTGTAGACTGAAAATCCTGTATGATATATTTATTTTTGTCCTCTTTATTACAGGCCTACCGCATCGTTGGTTCCGGCACACCACAACCGTCTTTTTCATATGACTGTATTTTACATATTGGGTCCTTATTTGCTACGTTAATCTGCTTTCATTATGGCTTTTATGCCCTAAACACTAATGCAAGCGTAGGCCTGTAGTTGTGGGAGGGGCTTGGTTTCCCTTCTTAAGAGACGCCAGACGTCTCCCCATTAACATCACTGGTCTGGCGATTTGCATCTCCTACCACTCCCTTTTTCTATCATCAATATCTAGTGTGGGCCCTCTTTACCACAGGCCACAACCAACTTTTTCGTATTACTGTATTTCACATATTGGGTCCTTAAGTGTTACTTTAATCTGCTTTCGTTATGGCTTTTATGTCCCGGACACAAATAAATATATATATATATATATATATATATATATACACATATACTGTAACAAAGCATTGATGTTGTGACAGGCTTATGCAATATATGATCATATAATGTAACTAAACCCCCACTATTATTTTCCTAGGTGAGGTGTTTTAAATAAAACTATATAATTCTGTAATAGTTTGCTGTTGCTAATTGCTGTTTAGTGAATAAGTGCGTGCTCTGGATCTTGTATATTGCATAAATTGGCCCCCAGCAGCACCCTATAATGTATGAAAGTTCAGGTGAGTGCAGTCTTATGGTTTCATATATTTATATTTGGGAGTCCAGGCCAACTCCCCAGCTTTGCAGCCTTTCCTGTCACTGGTACCTCATTCAAGGGCCCTTTAACCTTGACCTGCAAAGAGTCCCAGGAGGAAGTAGTAAGTGGATTCATCTCATAAGAGCAGACATTGGGATGATAGGATAGAACCTGCCAAGAATGGGGTACATTGACATTGTGGCAGTCTTATGCAATGTATGACCATATACTGTAACTAAACCCCCATTATTTTTTGCCTAGGTGAGGTGTTTTTAAATAAAACTATTACATTCTGTTAAACTTCTAATTGCTGTTATGTTATATATTTTTCCATATATATATATTGGTTTCCATGGTACCATTGTTTCTCTATACAGGTGTAAACTGGAGGTGACATTGGCATCCGGACATTTAATTGTACACATTGTACACAGGGTTACAAACGCTTTAAATTTGAAGGTCCAAATAGACCATGTCTATTCATATTCTTACATTGAGATACCAACACGTTAAAGAGTACAAGAGTCTATCTTTCACTTTATGTCTGCACCTCTGGGTGACTTGACAAGATTTTAAGTTATTCCCTGCAATTATCACCATTGTTAACTACATCATGGAGATGGTTTATAATGAATGTCCTGTCCATATGCTCTTATACTAAATATAATTCTGGCAAAAGTTGTACAGATAATTAGCAAGAGGGTGATATCCTAACAAGGCATCCCTATCATGCCTAGAAACCAATAGTATATATGCAAAAGGTTGCAGACCAATTTAGTAATGAAAAATCAATACCTTTATTATGCAATCACATAATGAATAACAACTAACAAATACTATGATATAACAGTCATCAGGGCCGAGCTGGGTCGGGGGGCAGGGAGGCAATTGCCCCCCAGGCCGCCCTAAATTCTTTTAAGACCGACCTCGGCGGAGCGGGCCTTTAAATACTGCAGCCGCCTGAGCGCTCTGTAAAGAGCCTCAGGCGGCTGCAGCTGCTTCTCTCCTCCCCTGTAGAGTGGCCGAGCTCCTCTCCGGTCCGCGGTGCCCGGCCGGAGTGATAGGAAGGTGCACACAGGCGCGGAGTTTCTGTTTCCTGTAACCGGCTGGACTGACAGGAAGTGCACACCTGTCAGTCCAGCCGGTTACAGGAAACAGAAACTCTGCGCGGAACTGGAGCTTTTGTTTCCTGTAACCGGCCGGACTGACAGGAAGTGCACACTGAGTGTGCACCTTCCTATCACTCCGGCCGGGCACCGCGGACTGGAGAGGAGCTCGGCCATGCTACAGGAGAGGGGGTAAGAAGAAGGAGGGGGGAGTAAGAAGAGGGAAGGAATAAGAAGAGGGAAGGAATAAGAAGAGGGGAGGGGGGAGTAAGGGGAGGGGGGAGTAAGAAGAGGGGATGGGAGGAGTAAGGGGAGGGGGGAGTAAGAAGAGGGGAGGGGGAAATAAGAAGAGTGGGGAGTAAGAAGAGGGGGGAATAAGAAGAAGGGGGAGTAAAAAGATGGTGGGGGAGTAAGAAGAGAGCAGGGGAGTAAGAGGAGGGGGGAGTAAGAAGAGGGGAGGGGGGAGTAAGAAGGAGGGGAGATAAGAAAAAGAGGGGTGTAAGAAGAAGAAGGGGTGAGTAAGAAAAAGAGGGGGGAGTAAGAAGAAGAAGAGGGGGGAGTAATAAGAAGAGGGGGGTAAGAAGAAGAAGGGGTGAGTAAGAAAAAGAGGGGGGAGTAAGAAGAAGAAGAGTGGGGAGTAATAAGAAGAGGGGGTAAGAAGAGTGGGAGGGGGAGTAAGAAGAGTGGAGGGGGTAAGAAGAGTGGAGGGGGGAGTAAGAAGGAGGGGAGATAAGAAAAAGAGGGGGTAAGAAGAAGAAGGGGTGAGTAAGAAAAAGAGGGGGGAGTAAGAAGAAGAAGAGTGGGGAGTAATAAGAAGAGGGGGGTAAGAAGAAGAAGGGGTGAGTAAGAAAAAGAGGGGGGAGTAAGAAGAAGAAAAGTGGGGAGTAAGAACAGGGGGAGTAAGAAGAGGGGGAGGGGGGAGTAAGAAGGAGGGGAGATAAGAACAAGAGGTGGGTAAGAAGAAGAAGGGGTGAGTAAGAAAAAGAGGGGGGAGTAAGAAGAAGAATTGTGGGGAGTAATAAGAAGAGGGGGGTAAGAAGAAGAAGGGGGAGTAAGAAGAGGGGGGGTAAGAAGAGGGGAGAGGGGAGTAAGAAGAAGGGTGGATAAGAAAAAGAGGGGGTAAGAAGAAGAAGGGGGAGTAAGAAAAAGAGTGGGGAGTAGGAAGAAGAAGGGGGAGTAAGAAGAAGAGGGGGAAGTAAGAAGAAGAAGGGGGAGTAAGAAGAAGAAGGGGGAAGTAAGAAGAAGAAGTGGGGAGTAAGAAGAAGGGGGGTAAGAAGAAGGGGTAAGAAGAAGAAGGGGGTAAGAAGAAGAAGGGGTAAGAAGAAGAAGGGGAGTAAGAAGAAGTGGGGGTAAGAAGAAGAAGGGGGAGTAAGAAGAAGCAGGGTAAGAAGAAGGGGGGAGTAAGAAGAAGAAGGGGGGAGTAAGAAGAAGTAGGAGGGTTAAGAAGAAGAAGGGGGAGTAATAAGAAGGGGGGTAAGAAGAAGGGGGAGTAAGAAGAAGAAGGGGGGAGTAAGAAGTACAAGGGGGGAGTAAGAAGTACAAGGGGGGAAGTAAGAAGAACACAGGGAGAAGGGGGGTAAGAAGAACACAGGGGGGGGAATGAGAAGAACACAGGGAGGGTGGGGGGGATGAGAAGAGCACAGGGAGGGTGGGTGAGTGTGAGAAGAGACCGCTAGGGGAGGGTGGGGGAGAGGAGAGACCACTAAGGGGCAGGGGAGAGCTCTAAGGGACAGAAACACACAATGCATCCCTATACATACACAGAAACACACAATGCATCCCTATACATACACAGAAACACAGCATGCTTCCCGTACACACAGAGAAACACACAATGCATCCATTACACACACACACAATGCAACCCTTACACACAAAGACAATGCATCCTTTGCACGCATACACAGACACAGACAATGCAAACCCTTACACACACATGCAAACACACACACTGCTTTTCTTACATACACACAGAAACACAATGCATCTCTTACATTCAATGCACACACATACAGACACACACCTTGCATCCCTTATGCATACAAACACAGATTCACACAATGCATCCCTTACACACAACCAGAAACACACAATACATCCCTTATACACAAATACACACTGCTTCCACTACACACAAACACACTGCATCACCTACAAAAACTGGTATCCCTATACACTACATACCATAAGCACGCATATTAGATCCTTTACAATAACACATAAAACATCCCCTACACACTCCACTCCCTGTGAGCGAACTCATGAGTGGGTGGAACATATAAGTGGACTTATAAGTGGGCCTTATGGGCATACTCACCGTCAGGCCCTGGGGCCCAGACCTTGAGCTGTGTAAGGGGCCCAAAAAAATGGAGCTGCTTCCAATTCTCCCAGAACATTGAATTTTGTGACCACAGTTGCAAACAGCCTCCAGAGATCCTGTTCTACACCAGACCCGTGGAGCCAAACTGCAGCCCATCATCATCATCCTCATCTCGTTGTAAGTAGGCAATCTAGTATATTATTAGTGACACTAATCTATAATTTACCTCACATTAAAGGGACACTATAGCTTAATGAAGTGGTTCTGGTGTCTATAGCCGGTCCCTGCAGGCTTTTTAATGTAAACACACACTGTGTACAGCACTGGCGTTAGTTTATATGGCAGATCATATGGGTGGGGAATTGTCACATGGGGAGGAGGGCAAATTTTATTTTGTCTAGGGTGGCAAAAATCCTTGCACTGGCTCTGATCCTGGGCGGGTGCACCAGTCTACTGGTGACCCACAGGAGGGGAGTGCACTGACCTGTCTTTACCGCAGTGCAAGTGCTCTCTGCCCCAAATTTACAGTGGCTCACACTCACAACAAGCAGTGCCTGGAGCCCTTTGCAGAGACGGGAATAAAGAGGTTCTGCGGCAGCTGGCCGTCCTGCAAGCATTACATTAAACAGCTGTTCCCCATGCAGCCACAGGTGGCACTGTGCTGGGAGAATGTGATTACTCTTCACTTCCTCCCAGCCTACAAAGCAGCGCATGGGAGAGAGAGAGGAGGAGGCATGATTTAATCTTACAATAAATCCTCTAAGCAAACCTTTATACATTTGGGGGGATCAGCTCTGTTTCCACAGTTTATTGGTGTTTACTCTGATGTCTGTATTAATATTGAGGGATATCTAAGTAGTAACGTCAGTGTGTGTCAGCAGGGCCAGCCGTTGGGGTGTGCACGCTGTGCGGTCACGCAGGGTGCCATGACAACAGAGGCGCCCGGCGGCCAACACAGCTCACAAGTTGGGTACACCAGCATATTTAATTTAAACGATTCACTGGTGGTCCACTGGTACGCACCAGCAGTAGGTGAAGTCAGATCATATCCTCTCCCTCGTGGTTCCGGCGCTCTGTTAGTGAGTCGGAGCACAGGCTCAGAGATTCTCAGCCTGCGCTCTGACAACATTGAAAGTCAGAGCCGTGAAGGAGCGGGTATGGCAAAGAGCTACTGATTAGCATAACATCAATATCCGTTATAAAACCAGGAAAAGGTGGGCATGGATGGTGAACTGATTTGGTGGTGCAATGGGCCACTTGACTGGTTTTGCCCCCCAGGCCTAAGGCTGCCAGTCCTCCTCTGACAGTCATAGAGGCTAGTGACAATACATCACACGAAAATATTCCATTAAACACTTACATAGACCCTCAAAGGGCTGGACACATGTACCACTAAACCTCACAATGTTTTAGCACCAGCAAAAAGTGCCTTTCTCAAGGGGCAGCATGTCAATATGTGAGAAAA
Source organism: Pelobates fuscus (assembly GCF_036172605.1). Taxonomy (NCBI): domain Eukaryota; kingdom Metazoa; phylum Chordata; class Amphibia; order Anura; family Pelobatidae; genus Pelobates; species Pelobates fuscus. The sequence continues at coordinate 132,705,206 of NC_086324.1, read as the reverse complement.
GGGAAACAAAAATGTATGTGTTCACTGTTTGTGAAATTAACAATATGGGGTTTATATAAAAATCACAAAATGACAGTGTGTTAAAATATGAAATGCAAAACTAAGACTTAAATAGGCACGTCAAATTTAGCCTTTTCCGTACATTTTGCAATTTATTTTTTAATATATTATAATTTGGTGTTTAGTCATTACATTTTATAATTGTGTTTCTATTTTTCTAATATCACAAACTACAATATATCTTTAGGACACCTTTTTTTTTGTTTATGGATGGAATTTTTATATGACCCTTACTTTCAAATGTATATATATATATATATATATATATATATATATATATATATATGTATATATATATATATATATATATATATATATATATATATAAATTTGAAAGTAAGGGTCATAGAAAAAAAAATATATATACACACATTCACCATAAGGGGACTACCTGGGGTCCAGAACATGGACCCTGGAACCATTAATTAGCTTAGCCTTCTTCAGTATTCCTCTGGGAAAAATTAAAGGGGGCCCCAAACAGGAAAGCTGTTTGATCTTCTTTTCTGCATTTATTTATTCGTATTTTCCCATTCAAGTGCATTCTGGGGACTACCTTGCTTTTTCAGATTTTTTTTTTCCTGATTTTTAATTTAACATTTTAAACTATATTTTCCAAATCTTTATCTTTATCTTTATAAGCGCTACAGAATATGTTGCCTCTATATAAATGATAATAATAATAATAATAATAATAATGATAATACATCTTTCAAACATTTTAAGGTTTTATAAGCAATTTTGGGTTTCTTGAGCTTCTGCTCACCTTCTTATTTTATTTTTTTTTTTTTTTAAGAGCTAGTAGCAACAGTCTGTTCTAGGTGACAATATAGTGCATTTCAAAAAGACTGCAGACTTTAAAATGTCCTTGTGAATTTGGAGACAGCATATTAATCAACACTGCGGCCAGTGTCATTGCCAACCGAAACGTGTTACAGTTCATCGTGGCTAATAAATGAGAAATCTGGCAGAGAGATAGCTGCAGTATCTATAACTGCTACTTTATGCATCTGATAAGTTTTTAGCAGAGGTACTTATATACGTAAGAACATAAAATATGATTTATTATACTTAGTATTTGTCATTAGAAAGTCTTCCATGTAAATAAATGCATCCTTTTTATCTATTTTTTTTTTGTTAAAGGAACTCTGTCTTGCAAAGAAAACCCATTTTTTGCTGCTAATTTGTTTTCCTGAATGTATTAGTCAAACAGCCAGCAGACTGTAAACCACAGTCTTTCTTAAAGTCAAGTGGTCATTGGAACTTCCAGTTCATCATTGCAGTGACCATGATATTGGCACTAGGCGAGTGCTTTTATTTAATACTAAACTGATACATGGAGAATACTGCATGCAGACACTATGATGAAGCTACAGGATAATGTGGACATGGAAAAATACATTGCATAGTGAAAATATGAAGAATGGAGGAAGGTGGCATGTACAATACTTTACAGGCTTCATGCAGTGGCGTACACAACCCATAGGGCCCTGGTGCGAAACTGATCCATGGGCCCCTTCTTCCCCCCTCTATCACCCTCCCCCTTCCTCCCTCTTCCCCCCTCTAACCCCGTGACCCCCGACAGACACACACACATACAGAGACACAGACACATACATATAGACACATACATACACACACAACACATACTAACAAAGATACATACAAACAGACAGGCAGACATACATACAGACACACACAGATACATACAGACATACAGACACAGACAGACACAGACTACAAACATACATACAAAGACACATACATACAAACAGAGACAGGCATGCATACATGCAGACAAGACACACATACATACATACAAATAGACAGACAGGCACACATACATACAGATACACACATACAGATAGAAAGACACACACACACACAAGACACACATACATACAAAGACACACACATACATAAAAACAGACAGGCACACATACATACAGACAGATAGATAGACACAGACACATACAAACACACACACACACAAGACACATATACATACAAAGACACATACATACATACAAACAGACAGGCACACATACATATAGAAAAAATACAAAAAAACAAGTCCTGCGCTCAAACTCCCATCACTCCTGGGTGGCAGCAATGGCCATAGTACACACCAGCCCCAATACATACAGTAAACACCAAAGAAAAAAAAATACTGGTGCTCTCTCCTAAATTCCTATGTATATTTAAACAAATGGAGGTTATTTAGTTACTCCAATGGCCATTGGAGGGAATGCTTGCCTGCCATGTCAAGGCAAACCCTGTAGGTTGGTCCTACACTGACCTGTCACCTTGCTTCCTTAAGCTTCTGGCAAAGATATCTCTAATGACAGGTGACAGGTCAGTGTAGGAACCGCCTACGGGGTTTGCCTTGATGTGGCATTTAAACCGCCCATAGGAAAGCATTTCTCAATGCTTTCCTATGGACGTCCAGCATCTTCTCACTGTTATTTTCACAGTGAGAAGCACAGAAGCACCTCTAGTGGCTGTCAGTGAGACAGCCAATAGAGGCTGGATTAACCCTAGTGTAAACATAGCAGTTTCTCTGAAACTGCTATTGTTACAGCTGCAGGGGGTTAACACTAGATGGACCTGGCACCCAGACCACTTCATTGAGCTGGAGTGGTCTGGGTGCCTATAGTGGTCCTTTAAATATTCTCTGCAGCACAACAGAGTACTTAGTTGTGTGTTCACAGTTCTCCAGTTTACTTGTTGAATGGGAACCTTAGTCTGATTCCCTGGTATTCCGACCTCTTGGCTATTTAGTTGTCTAAGAACCTATGCTGCCTGGACTGACCTAACTTTCTGCCTGACCATGTTTTTGGATTCTTTCTTCCTGTACTTCGCTATTAGTGCCACTCTGCATATTGGGTTCCTCGCATTCCAAAACCCAGACACGGCTTCTGATCACCCAGTATTTGCTCATGTAAAGAGATTTTTTTTGTCTATTTAGGGCCAATCCTGGTTTAGTTCCTCTAATGCCTTGTCTATCAGACTTCCATGTCATCTGACTTTTAGGCTCTTGCTACCAGTCATTTACTGATTATGCGTTGCTTGCCTGAACTTTGAACATCGAATTCAGAACTGTAACGGCACCCCTGGCATAAAAGGGTTAAACCACCGTTTAGAAGATCTTCCCCTTCCAGAGATACAGGCACAGCTACTGCAGAACACCAAACTCTCAAACTGAATACAAGGGAATGCTCCAAACTCCCGAACTGCATACAAAATAGCACTCCAAACTCCCGAACCAGAACCTCACGAATAGCTGCTAGCAGACGAACAGGAAAAGTACCCAAGCGGCTTACACTCCTGGCAATCAGTCTCTAACAGCATATAGTAAATCCCCCCAAAGACGAGACAGAGCTCCATGTTGTGGGTCAAGCAGTGGTCTGGTTTATTCAGGGCTACCTGCCCAGTATTTATGCAGGTCTCCCACCTGGTGGACACTCCCCTAGGGGACCAGATGGAAGACTGTAACACAGACAGACATGTATCACATTCAGACACACAGAAGTAAAACATCCCCACAATGCATCCTAATTTCCCTCCCTCTATCCTGGAGATAATTGGGAAGTAATCCAATTATCTCCCAGGACAGAGGCAAAACTCCATTATACACGTGGGGACACAAAGACAGCAAAACCCTTTAAAATATACAAAGTTACATTTTATACATAAAATACAGCCATGTCACATATCCCCAGATAGCTGGGATCTGGGCACACATAAGTATTAAGGCCTTTTGGCCTGTAATTGTGGGAGGGGCGTATGACTCACCTTCTACCTACTTAAGGGACACCCCTTACCTGGCTCCATACCGTCCGAGGTCAGCGCTGCATCCTGAATCCACTTCCGGTTCACGGACGGCGCCATCTTGCTTTCGGGAAAACTCTGCGTTTCGTTGGTGTTAGCTGTGTCCAGGAACTCCTTTCAGGTCTTTCCTCCCGGCCAGCCACGCACAAAAACCCGGTCTTCATTGTTGATTGAGTCCTCAGGTCTTCAAAAACGTAAGTCCGTCGCCCGGATCACTTCCCACGGCGTCACGATTTTTCACGGCCTTACTTTACGGCCGCACGCTTTACGGCCAAGTCACAGGCGAATTAACCCTCTGGTTTCCGGAAACCTATGTACCGTGTATGTAGCAATCGTATGCATCCTTATTCAGTATTCACAGTATGTTACCATGTTTCTATTTATCCTTATAACATTTTCTGTACTTGGCAATTATCCTGGTAAATAAGCTTAATTATAGTTTTATTAAGTACCTCTGTATATATATTTTCATCTTGATACTTCATCTATTTTATACATACACACACACACAGACTGTATTTTATATACATGTGATGTTTAAGCATATCCTCCCTATTCATGTGTTATAAATTATACTTAAGTGAGGGCTCAAGGTATATTATTAAATTAGGATATATTAGTATAACATCCTGTTATACAACAGTTATGGTTAGCCTACATTACGGCTCCTTTTTCTGTCATGCTCGTACAACATACCACAAGCTCAAGGACACGGTCCTATTTTCTAAGAGTATAATGGAGATGTTATTACAACCATGTACACTACGATTACATGGCACTAAATATTCAGGCCATTTCTTATCATACTCATACGAAATACCACGAGTATATAAGAACACGGTCCTACCTTCCACAGAGGGTTTCGGGTTGAATCACACGCATTGGTTCAACCACTCATACGTCACAACATTTTCTGCATAGATTGTCATTTCACATAATTTCACATGGCATTTACAAACTCAGGCCTTTTCTTGACACACTCAGACGACGTAACACGAGTATTCAAGAACACGGCATATACGTCTCACAAGACTTTCGGTTTTGAATCACACGTTCTGGTTCATACATTCATACGTCACTTTACAGCAACATTTATGATTCTGCATATTGTCATTTTCACATTAAAAATTCCCTTACATTCCCAGATCAGTTTAGTGACATGCATATCATCTGATCACCTTCCATATATACACATTACACGGCCAATCCCCTGCTGCCAGGTATCGGACTCAGCATAACGCTTGTCACCAAGCATGGGCAGTCATGTCACTATCCTACTCATAGACTTTTACACCTCCCACACATACTGCTAGAAGCCCTAATCCCAGCCTATACAGATTACACAGGTCTCACGGGATCCATTCTCACTCTATCCCTTTTTAGGTTTATCCAGGTTTTCATACCTGTCGATTCTCAAAACTTTATACATACTACCAGGTACGTAAGCCTGCTCACGTTGTAGTTCACATACGTTTCATTCTTCTAGGCCATAGAGTACTGGCAAGTTAGGGGTATAGGCCCAAATAGGTATCTCCCTTCTTGGCATTTCTGCCTATCGTTTAGTGGTCCGCGAGGCCAACACCCCGCCTCCAAGTCTCGGAGGCAAACGCCATCGGGCCACACGTGAGTTAGCCGCCTCGTAATATTTATAGAGAGGGCCTCACCTGTCACTCCCTCCCCCTGTTTTCTTTTACTATCACCGAGAGGCCTACGATTCCTGCCACTACGACGGGTGGCCTCAATAACCCCTCGCGCCAACTCATAGACAGAGCCTCTCATAGCCACTTGGCAACTAGCAGGGCCTCACCTGTCACCAAAGAACAAGATTAATGGTTTCGCCTTACCCGGCATAATTAGCCTGCCAGTACATCCCCTAGGATTTTTCCAAAGTGTCTGGCGCATTCTCACAGTACGGGACAAGGTCCAACTGGAGCAAGATTGATACAGTCATTTTCTGCAGACACTTTGCAGGTCTGAGAACACCGGCCCGTGCATACTGCTCCTCCATGGCCATACTGCCAATTTTGTCCTACCACTGCAAACGAACCTACTACCTCACAGGGCACTGGTTCCGCTGGTTCAGCAGAGGAAACGCCCAAAGATAAACTGGGTCGTCCTATCAAGTTTTTGGGAAAATCCCAAATATGTAATAATTTCAATGTCTGTGCATGTAATTACAGTGGATGTAGGTTATTGCAGATATGTTCAAACATGCTTTAGAGCACAGGCGGAAACTATGTGTCCAATTAAAATGTACCCTAAGCAATACTTAACGGATATAAAGGGAAATCTTCCCACAAACAAAGATTTATCATCGATCTGTCTGCACCTCACACCTCTGCCACACCGAGTCTGAACTCCCTTATCCCCTCTGAGGAATTTTCTCTTCACTACTCCACCAATAATCACGCCATTACGGCTATCATGCAGGCAGGTGTCGGAGCACGGCTCAGCAAGACTGACATAACACATGCTTTCAAATTATTGCCTATCCACCCTACACTATGGCACCTGCATGACATTAAGTGGGCCGGGCACTACTACTTTTTCTCACGTTTAACGTTTGGTTCAAAAGTAGTCCGGCCATTTTCGACGTATTCGCCGAAACACTATGCTGGTTATTGTTAAATGTAGCCAGATGCCCTACAGTTATACACTACTGGATGATTTCTTACTGATCGAAGAGAATATTTCTCCACCCAGTAGCCTCATAGAAACCATCAGTCTTTTTAAACAGGTGGGCGTCCCAGTTTCCCCCACCAAAACCGAAGGACCAGATACAGTTATCACTTTCCTAGGAATCATACTAGACTCAGCCACAGCCAGCAAGCCAGCCTGCCACACACCAAGATAGAGAACATTCTTACCAACATCAACCTTTACTTACACCTCGGTACTTGCAACCGCAAGAATTACAATCTCTACTTGGGTCACTAAATTTTGCCATGCGCATTATACCCCAAGGCCGGGCTTTAATCTCACGACTCCTAAACATGTTCCCACTGTTTAGCATGATGCACACAGGTTACCCCTGGATACCCAGGCCACGGCAGACCTACTTATGTGGAGAAACTTTTAACCACCTGGAATGGGAAAAGCATGTTCCCCCCTGAATTGTCTGACTCTTCACCTACCATCTGGTCAGACGCGGGTCTACCACAGGTTTCGCAGTAATTTACGGGAATGAATGGCTTTGGGGTAGTTGGCCTCCAGAGGTTCAGGACCTGGAGAGTTTTTCAACTACTTCAGCTCTATTTGAGATATATCCCATTGTGGCAGCTGCCGTGACATGGGGGCATCTATGGGCAGGTTCGTCAGTACGTTGCTACTCAGACAACCAAGCAACGTACCACATCATAAACAAAGGTCGATCCAAATCACTGACCATTATGAGGTTCTTGAGGAAACTCACCTGGCTGGCCGCGTGTCACAATTTCTTCTTGTTTTGTGTGCATGTCCCAGGTGTATGCAACACGGCTGCTGACCATTTGTCTCGTTTCAATTTACAGGCTTTTCTACAAATACTTCCGTCAGCTGCACGCACAGCCACGACCACTCCACCTTTTCCACCAACTAGTCATGGACTAGACGCTATAATGCAACATAGCAGGACATTGTCACAATTAGCGCTATCCGCCAATACCCGGAAGACCTATGACAGGGCTTTCCTTCTATTCAAAAGATTTCTGTCATCACACAATATCGCACAACCTTTCATTATGACATCCTTGTTGGGTTTTGCTTCCTTTTTGCCACCTCAAACTCAATTATCATACAACACAATCAAGCTATATCTAACAGGCATACAACATCACATGTTAACATTACAACCAAACAACACAAGTTTCATGTCCTCCTACCAGATCAAAAAATATCCTTAGGGGTATTCAGAGATCCGAACCCCCACGTACTGCGCAAAGGCTACCCATAGACGTCAATATTTTCAAAGATCTATCCAAACTACTAGATTTAAAACCCTTTGCCAACAAAACAAACCTTGTTATTAAAACCGCCATCTATATGGCTTTTATGGGTTTTAAGACCAAAAGAATTTACCGCCATCTACACAACCCAGTCCACTCACATTCTGCTTCACTCACACTTAACAAAACACATGGATTACTATATCTTGCCTCTGCATCACTCCAAAACCAATCCACACGCACCTCCGGTAGAGGTTAGATACTATCCTACCCACAACGAGTGGTGCCCCGTCACATTACTGGACACATACACCCAGGTTTTACAAGCATCATCATCTCAACCACTTTTGTCTACAAGGTTCGGTACTCACTACCACCACCTTCATGACCCACGTCAGGTCATTACTTACACAACTAGGCCTAAAAGCAAATAACTATTCGGGCCACTCCTTCCGCATAGGAGCAGCCACTACAGCACTGGAAGTCCTCTGCATACTCTAGATACACACCTAACCCAGTACAAGAAGTTAGAAATGCCTTTCAAGATATGTCTGGTTAAAGTATGTATATTGCTCGTTTCGTAATAAATTTTGATTTTCTACTTTTGCCCTCTTTATTTACAGGTCTACCTCATCGTCGGTTCCGGCACACCACAACCGACTTGCTCTTGTAATACCATCCCACACCTAACAGTGTTTGTATCTTCTGTACTATAAGGAGCCCTTAACACAAGTATTAAGGCCTTTTGGCCTGTAATTGTGGGAGGGGCGTATGACTCACCTTCTACCTACTTAAGGGACACCCCTTACCTGGCTCCATACCGTCCGAGGTCAGCGCTGCATCACCCTCCCACCCACTCCTCTTTATCAACTCCTTTTTCTTACATTTCTTCTTGGTGGGCCCTCTTTATTTACAGGTCTACCTCATCGTCGGTTCCGGCACACCACAACCGACTTGCTCTTGTAATACCATCCCACACCTAACAGTGTTTGTATCTTCTGTACTATAAGGAGCCCTTAACACAACTACCGAAAAGCGCTCAGATCCTATACACACAGTTCAATTGCCATGGAGCCGAAGTCTTTAATTACACGAATAGGCTCCAAGGCATAGCTATCTGGGCAAACAGTCGCATAGAAAAAGTCCCGATTAATCCAACGTTCGACTAAACCACCACGAATAGAAGCAAGGAGGCTGACGGCTCAGCGGTGTTCGCGCAAATAAGTGTCCATTTCCAGTTCCATAGTTTGGGCGCTGAACACCGCTGGCCGTTTGGGACTTTAAAATGGCCGCCGCCACGTGTTTGGCAAATGAACAAAGGCCACCCAGTATTCGTAAATTAAGCTGCAGTTAACCGCAGCTTCTGGGAGGTAAATTGCCGACACACTCCAGCTCCCAGGTGGTCCAGTCATTCGTGCGTTAGGTCGGTAGATTGAATCTACCGACCGCCGGGCAGAAAGGCCTGAACAAGCCTTTTCTGCAGGCGAAAGGAAGACTTTTAAACATGGGGCCATAGTCCAGAGGCAACAGGCGGGCAACCAGGCTCCTCCAATGCAATGTGGCGAGATTGGTCTCGTCACAAGAACGTATAATGTCAGTCCTGACTTTTGGACTATTTCATCTGTTCTACTGTCCACAGTCCTTATATATCCAAAGGTCTAAATATAAGGGCCACGGTTCTAATATTTTCAAAGTCTCATCAGGCAAGGACAAGTGTGTATTTAGGTGTTTGTTGTCCTACAGTGGCAATAAACTGGCTTGACAACAAAGATAGACCTGTTTGTTACAAAAAGAGAGATGAACGATAACGACCAGCCACAGGCCTGAAGACCAACGAAATTAAGGATTTTTCAAATCCTTGCACCTGCAGTCCTTAGAGAATATTTAGCTTCAATAACCATTTTGATGCCATCCCTCGCTGCATCTCTGCATGAATTCCTCTTTTAGATATCTCACCGCATGGCAAGAGATATGAAGAGAAGATACTGCACCTTCTAGCTATGCCCGATCTAGAGAAATCATAACTATTGTGTCTGTTATAACTTTAACTGTTAATAGTTTATTTGAAATGCCTATCTGCAACGTCTATTATGAACATGTTTCATCTGGAATATATACACCCCTGGGCTGTCACTTTCATTTCATTATACAGTAACAAGTTGACAAAGCTGAAAAAATACATACATTTGTTAAGTTCAAACTTCCGTATACCTCTTTTTCTGTTGCTCCGAAAGGCAACAAAAACTAATTTGGAGGCATTTTCAATTATGTCACAAAATGGGAAACAATTCCTTCTTGACTCCAAATTAGCTGTTTAATTAGATGTCACCCCACATATGAACTATTATGCCTTTTAATACTAAATTTTTTTATTATTATTATTATTATTAGATTTATCTGTAAATCTAAATCTAATAAAATAACAATTTTGACATATCTTATTGCTCCTACAGTTAAGAACCATTTCCTTTGCCATAGGTGAAATCTCATTTCTTAGTTTAAATGGGTGACATCTTGTCGTTTGTAAGTCCAACTGATGAATAGGCTACCAGATAGCTGTCTGTTCGGGCCCAGTGTATATTTGTAAAATGCTGTTCCATCCTCTCTGAGATACCATACACATAACCATATGATATTCCATTTCCATTTTAATTATATAGCTCTTCACTACACTTTTTCTAGGTCCATCACATCCTTTTAAAAGTTGGTCTCCAAAATTGCACCTTGTATATAAGGTGGGATTTTACCATTGATTCATAAAGAGGTAACATTATATACAGACATACAGATCTAAATAGGTATTCTACTTATTATGGTAAACACTAGACCTGAAAATGAGACTCAAAAAATGTGTTTCTGCAGAAACACTTAGGGTGAAAAATATATAAATAAAATATTTCGGGATGGTAACATTTGGTCCATGCTACCATCTTTGACCAATATCTATTTCCTTCCTTTTCTGAATTCTGGCTTCCCTTGACGTTGACTTGTTTAGGCTTTATTCTATTACTCTATGTAATGTTAAGACTGTCCACCTCTAAAGACAGGTAATACGTTCTCATTTATTCCTGTCTATCTGAAGGTGGGTTTACACTCTGCATGTTGGGGTTTGACATTGCACAAACTAGACTGTACACAATCTGAAAAAAAATAAAAAAGGATTTTCTTTCTCTAAACAGATAACCAAAGAAAACACAACAGTCAAACTGTATGTTAGTGATTCTAAGTTGGTGTTGGTGTTAAGTGGTGGTGGCAAGTAGTGCAGCACCACTCTAGACATACACAACAGTGTAACACTAGGATGAATGAAGGAGGCTATCTCTACTCACTGTGTAAGTGTGAGTACGGGAGTAGCTGTCAGGATTACTAGTTGATCTAGCACGTAGAATTGTATCACAGCTAGGACTAATAGGTAACGTCTTACCGGGCCTTAGAATGGCCGGACTAAACGTACCAGAGAATAATCAGAATACTAGCCGAGGTCGGGGATACAGAAAGAGACACAATGATTAGGGAAAGCCAGAAGTCAGGGATACCAGAATACAAGGAAGTCAATACGAAGCCAAAGTCAATAACCAGAAGTAAACGCTCAGAAACACACTCTCAGATAACCACTAGGGAAACCACAACAGGGCAATGATGAAAAGGCATAAGGAGTTTAAATAAGCCTATTTCAGCTCTGATTGGTCAAAATCTGCCTTTGACCCCAGAGAGTGCGCGCGCATCTCCCGCGTGACGTCACACGCACGCCGTCGTCATCAACGTGGGCGGACGTGGGGCTATAATTTGGCGTGGATCCGCAGCGGCCGGCGTCCATCAACATGTTGCAGGGGTCAGGTATACAGACGCACGCCCACTGAGCGCAAATGCCGCAAGGTGAAGCTGAACATGTTACAGTAGCGAGGTATTTTTGCTTTTGCTTTTTACTAAACAACACAATCCCCCAAACAAGGCATTTCTTTCTAAAAACGGTTAACAAAAACAAACTGTTGTCAACTGTAGATCGGTGTCAGGTAACAAGTAGTTATAATAAATGTATAACAAAAGGATCAACTTGAATTGTACTTTTTGAAGCCTATGGTTGAAAGGCCAAGTAAATGATTAATACGTGACAAAGTATCATAAAGCAATATAGCTTGATTGGGAATTTCAAAATTAGTAGGAGACAATATAAAGTTGATGCATTACTACTTTGTTATAACAGATGTACATATGCAACATGGTGCTCATATACCTTTAAACAGTCCAGGGTCAGGAGTCAGTGAGACAATATAATCTAGGAATAACAAAGAAGAGAAGTCAAGGGTGAAATATGATTTTGTTTACTAGTAGATCTGTCAATAGTTAAAGTCAGATTCATAACTCGTGTCCATTGCTGTTTGACAAGTAATCCATCTGGGGAGTAAGAGAGATAAGAGAGCTATGTCCAATGTATGAAGCTAGGTAATCCATTTGTAGAGGAAGAGAATAGCCAGTGATTATTTCCGAATCAGCCAGAGATCTGTCACTGAAGTTTTCCAAGATGAAAGTTTGTTGATGTTAGCTGGGGTAAAATCGCTAGGTAGAGTGGATCTTCAGAAGGGAAAGGGAGAATTAAATTCTGTAGAACAGGAAGAGACTCTAAGGAGAAATTGAACAGATGCTACATACTCAATAATTAAGCTTTAAACCTATGGATTTTCCTGTTTAAATAGAAACATGAAACAAAAAACAAAAAAAAAACAAAAAAACTCCTTAAGGGGACAGTACAGTAATAATGTTAGAAACAGATACCTGCTATGAATATGTTAATTGGTCATTCCATGTTGGTACAGCACTGCACTAGACAGAAACAGTAGTGTTACACTAGAATGAATGAAGCAGGATATCTCTATCACTCAAAATGTGTATGAATGTCACTGTGGGAGTAGCTAGGCAAGAGGGACCTTTATCTGCGTCTTCTTCTTTTTTGCTCAGAACTGAAGAACAAACTCCCTAAAAAGAATTTCCTTTCTACAAACAATTAACAAACAATATGCAACAATTTGTAACAACTGTGTATTGGTAACCTAGTCTCAATCTAGGATCAATGACAAAATGGCAATTATTTATCTAACACTCAAAGTTGTTTCAATTGTCCACGGTAATAGCCAGCTATCTAGATACAGCACTAATCTAAACCCAGTTTCACACTAAATTCAATGACCCAGGCTAATCTAAACTTAGTCTCCCACTAAATTCAATGATCAAGGCTAATCTAAACCAAGTCTCCCACTAAATTTGATGACTCAGGCTAATCTAAACCAAGTCTCACACTAAATTCAATGACTCAGGCTAATCTAAACCAAGTCTCACACTAAATTCAATGATCCAAGCTAATCTAAACCAAGTCTCAAAAACAAGTCGCAAGAGTGCACTGAGGACGGACAGCAGCTGAAATAGCCTGCCCTTCGGTGGGTCCCCGCTCAGAACTCAAGCTGGTTTGAGCACATCTTGTGCCATTACAGAGAGAACATCTCTGAAGCATATCAGACTGGTCCCACCCATACGGGCAGTCCAGATCCGAAATGCAAGCAAGTTCCCTCTGCACGAGAGATACAGCAACCCCAGACGATCGTTTCAACCTTGTTAGGCATCCTCAGTGAGGAATAGCTGATACCTCTCTAGGCACCGTGAGCAAGGGGTCCACGTCTGGATTACCCTTTAAAATTGTGGAGAGCAAAAACAAGTCGCAAGAGTGCACTGAGGATGGACAGCAGCTGAAATAGCCTGCCCTTCAGTGGGTCCCCACTCAGATCTCAAGCTGGTTTGAGCACATCTTGTGCCATTACAGAGAGAACATCTCTGAAGCATATCAGACTGGTCCCACCCATACGGGCAGTCCAGATCCGAAATGCAAGCAAGTTCCCTCTGCACGAGAGATACAGCAACCCCAGACGATCGTTTCAACCTTGTTAGGCACCATCAGTGAAGCATAGCTGATATCTCTCTAGGCACCGTGAGCAAGGGGTCCACGTCTGGATTACCCTTTAAAATTGTGGAGAGCAAAAACAAGTCGCAAGAGTGCACTGAGGACGGACAGCAGCTGAAATAGCCTGCCCTTCGGTGGGTCCCCGCTCAGAACTCAAGCTGGTTTTATCTCATCTTGTGCCATTACAGAGAGAACATCTCTGAAGCATATCAGACTGGTCCCACCCATACGGGCAGTCCAGATCAGAAATGCCAGCAAGTTCCCTCTGCACGAGAGATACAGCAACCCATTTCACAAATCATATTTATAAGAAAATGTATTCAAATTATGCTGTTTACCAATACACATATTTCTAAAGGCACAACACAGGACATACACTTAGAAGAAGAAAAAATAAATTGGTAAAATTACTTAACAAATCAAATTAAAATTCAGGTTTTCTGACTGGTAGCAACATGCATCTGATTTATTTTTTATTTTTTTAATGAACTCTTGTTACAAATAATATCCAAACTGTAACTTTTGTTACACATCTTTTCAATCCGACCATTGGAACATATAAACACATTTTCTTTTTACCGCTATGGAAAAGCTGCCTCATCAATCATGTTCAGCAATATACGTGACATCAAACAGAAAATAAAGAAAATCTATCTTCAAATTCTTTTGCCAGCTGAGCTGTCCACGATTTTTATATCGTACAGAAATGTGGTATTCCTAAAATAAATGCCTTTACCAATGGGTACAGCAATAGCATCTTCTCAAGCTGACTATTGTCTGATAAATAACACTGTATCACATTTTTCTTTTTAAGGATTACAAAGGCCTTTTCATCAGGCACACATTTTATCTGCAGCAAGATTTGCTTTGTCTTTGGGCTGTTTTTCTTCCTTTATGAATTGTAACCTCCAGCCATTTATCTTTGTCTTTATACACTTTTTTCTCTATTTTTTTTAATTATATCGCTGCTTGCTTGCTTATTGTTTTATGTGCACATTTAAAAAAAACTAAATATTGCTCAAGAGGTTAGGGTCCTTCGTGCTACAAGCAGTCGCTCATAGACCAAAGAAGCTTTTCTTTATAGTGTATCGATAACACCTTTCAGTGAAGGAAACAATAAAAAATTTTTAAAATACTCTTTTTATTATTGTTTTTCTTTTTGTGTTGTCAAAAGGGCATCTGACAAACGTAACTGACATGAGTTCTCTTCAAAGTGAACTAAAGTGCAATCCAGACATTGTGCTATTCAACGTTTATCAACATTTTCAGTTTATGTCTATATTTCTTTTTTCATACAAATATAAAAAACGTGTACCCGACACAGTACCCATCACTTCTGTTGCCTCTGACACACAATAATGACTTCCCCCCAGGCCTTGACCCGAACGCCTTCAGGGACATACTTCGCACATCCAACCCCAGATTACACCATATCCACATAGTCCTGTAAAGGGCTGACCGACCTACCAGGAGACAAGTCCCCAACATTTATACAGACCTTCAAATATAAACAGCTAACAAATTTCATTGACACCCTCCCCAGGGGACAAGCCCGCACTAGGAACCCGACCATCATTGAGGAGTGTTGCATGCACCCTGACTCACAACCCCATGGGATCTCATTCCTGTACTCATTGCTACAGAGGGAGACTCCAACAGAGCTACTTCAGGTACACACACTGTAAAGAAACCTGAGACCGGTGAGCCTTACAGGCATACGCCAACATAACGGAAGACCACACAAACACCGGGAGGTAATATGTACCCGTTGCCAATGTTATAGGGGACCTGCGAGTCCACCTTGTCAACGCTCACTGCACCACGATAAGACACTTGAACCAATGTTATACACGAACAAGATCAACATACCTAGCTAAGGTTCTTAACACTGAGAGGAAAGGGACCTGCGGGTCCATCATGGTAATTTTTAATTTACTAGAGGGTACTACCTATTTGTCTACCTGCTACAGGACCTGCGAGTCTGACAAATGAATAAAATATGTGCTATGCTGTGACCTGCGTGTCACCAATGTATGATTGACTGAACGCCACTTCCTTAATATGATTGTTAATGTTTCATACTGAAGGGACCTTCGTGTCCTAACTGACGTTTACTCAAAGATATTGGACAAATTGAACAATTGAAAACTACAATAAAAATATATTTACAAAAAAACAAAAAACATGTACCCTCGATGCACCTTGCATTAACCCATAATGCATTGCTTGTATTGTTCTACAGAAACATGTATTGTGCTACAGAAGATGCAGAGGAAGTATAAATGGTTGTTCATTAAATCCAGAATTGACTGGGATTATTAAGAAATTTAATTTTTAGGCTAAAATGACAAAATGTAAACATTTTTTTCCAGATTAATATTTTTGTCTGACGTGCCAATTCACAGCATAGTAAATAGTCCCGAAAATGTGTGATTGACATAATTTATGCGCTACGGAATATGTTGGCGCTATATAAATGGCAATATAATAATAAGAATAATTGGCTGTCCTCTAAGATCAATCACAAAAATCTGCTCATTTCATTGGACAGGGAATAGTGAAACCGAATTGGGCAAGCAAGCATTACATTGCACAAAAGGAATTAGCTTGTTGGTCAAGATTCCTGTCATCATTCACATAATTTTTCCTCTCTCTCTCTTGTTTTGCCACTTTTCAGAAATCCAAATCACTTCGGCACTTCGGAGCTTCGGCGCTTCGGAGCATCTGCACTTCCGAACTACCGAACTTCGTCACTTCGGAACTTCGTCACTTCGGTGCTTCGGAGCTTCGACACTTCAGCACTTCCGAACTACCAAACTTTGTCACTTCGAAGCTTCGGCACTTCGAACATTCGTAAGCATCTGAATGTCCGAATGGCATGACATTTGTATGAATATACAAATCGCAAATGTCTAGCGTGTATGTGACTGTTTATTGTGTATATGTGCAAGACTGTTTACATATTTGACTGTATACATGACTGTATGTATGTGACTGTGAGTAATTATGCATGCAGTGAAGGTGTGTGATTTTGTGTAACTGTCTGTGCATGTGTTTGCCTATGCATGTGATTGTGCATATGTTAGTGTGTCTATGTATGTGATTCTGCTTATCTCCATTCCATGTATGCATTTAACTACATGTATGATTGCATGTCTATGTATGTATGTATGCATGCATGCATGCATGTGACTGAACGTATGTGTGCAAGGTGGTTAAGAGCTACAAGAGGTAAGGGCAGAGGGGAGGGTTAAGAGACTCACAGGAAGTAACCTTGGGCTTAGTGCAGTGGGAGTAAGTGTGTTTTTTAAAAATTTTTTATTTATTTTCATAGTCAACCCAAGCAGTGATATACAAATCCTGTCTGCATGTCTTGTCTCAGATGATGTATGTCTCTGAATAAAGTAAGTAGCTGCTCAGATACTTACATGTGTTTGGTATTTCATGAGATCACTTTGCTGATAACCTTATAAGTGTTGTTCATTACTGCATTTCACATTGACAAATTATGATTAAGTGTTATTCCTATTGCCCACATCTTTGTATGTGAAAGATAAAGGTCAAAAATGGACCCTCAACATGTTCCTAGATTTTGTGTATTACAATA
Source organism: Pelobates fuscus (assembly GCF_036172605.1). Classification (NCBI taxonomy): domain Eukaryota; kingdom Metazoa; phylum Chordata; class Amphibia; order Anura; family Pelobatidae; genus Pelobates; species Pelobates fuscus. The sequence goes on along the minus strand of NC_086324.1, from coordinate 132,687,838 downwards.
CGTTTTGAGCAAAAATGCGGTGAATAAGCTTAGTTGTGGGACTTACAAAACATGAAGAAAATGATTTTAAAATCGAATAAATGCATATGTTTATTATTTCAACTGCACTGTTTAAGTGCATTAAAATATATGCATTTTTAACTTAGCCCTCCCCTTTCAATATAAAAAAACAGTAGATGGAGTAGTGCTTTTAAGTGAAAAAACATGGTTCTCTTGACAAATATAGAACTTGAGGCATAAGATGACATATAAATCTTTAATTAGACTAAAGAGTAGCCAAACAGTGCAATGACTTTCTTTGTAGGTCAATATGCGTGTAACATGTAATTGTGAGCTTTGAATCAGCTGGGCTTAATTAGAAGTGAATGCTATGAAAATATTGCATAAATTAATTGATCAATATATGGAATGTTTTGTCTCATTAACTGCAACACTAGCCTTTGGTTGCAAAATGTCAGTGGCTCGTGTTTTGTGGTCTTGGAGGCGGATCAGTAAACGACACGTACAGTGAGATTGAACATCTTTTTGTCAGTCAGTAACATTGATAACTAACTCAACATACATATTAGCTGTGCTTATGGAGATCTGGGTATTTAAAGACATAGAACATAGAAAACATAGAAACATAGAATATGACGGCAGATAAGAACCATTCGACCCATCTAGTCTGCCCAGTTTTCTAAATACTTTCATTAGTCCCTGGCCTTATCTTATAGTTAGGATAGCCTTATGCCTATCCCACGCATGCTTAAACTCCTTTACTGTGTTAACCTCTACCACTTCAGCTGGAAGGCTATTCCATCCATCCACTACCCTCTCAGTAAAGTAATACTTCCTGATATTATTTTTAAACCTTTGTCCCTCTAATTTAAGACTATGTCCTTTTGTTGTGGTAGTTTTTATTCTTTTAAATATAGTCTCCTCCTTTACTGTGTTGATTCCCTTTATGTATTTAAATGTTTCTATCATATCCCCCCTGTCTTGTCTTTCCTCCACGCTATACATGTTAAGATCCTTTAACCTTTCCTGGTAAGTTTTATCCTGCAATCCATGAACTTGTTTAGTAGCCCTTCTTTGAACCCTCTCTAAGGTATCAATATCCTTCTGAAGATAGGGTCTCCAGTACTGTGTACAGTACTCCAAGTGAGGTCTCACCAGTGTTCTGTACAATGGCATGAGCACTTCCCTCTTTCTACTGCTAATACCTCTCCCTATACAACCAAGCATTCTGCTAGCATTTCCTGCTGCTCTATTACATTGTCTGCCTACCTTTAATAATTGATCCTGATCATTCACTTCAGTTTCCATCTGGGTTTGTTTTTAGTTATACAACAGTATGTTTATGATGGAACCCAGAATCACACTCTGTTGGAATATGATGGGGTATTTAGTCTAAAATAGGGAGACCACTAGGTTGTCCTATCAATGGTTTACAGACACTGTAGAACCTTTATAAAGCTTCCTAGCATTTCTATAATAAAGTGATTCATTTCCTTAGGGAGGGTCTAATTCCTTTGACCCCATTGAAATTGTACTCTGCCCAGTAGAGGTTCTGATGACATCACTACCCAAGTGGATAACCAATTGGGACGAAGAATTGGAGTTATAAAACACCAGAGCGATTGGGTATCTTCTTGTACTACTGGAGTTAGAACCAATAGCAATGCAATCCCTGTTCTATTGATAATTGGACCAGTAAACTGGGGTATCCTGATATAGCATTATTACACTCTCAAAATGAGTGAAAGGGATACAGACCATTTTCTGGTCTTCCAGCTAGTATTGCCTTCCTATCCTCTAATCACCAAATCTCTGTATGGTAAGTTTTTTTTTGTTTTTTTTAAATCTCCCTCTTTTTTTGTTTTTGTTTTTAAGGATGGAAGAGATACTCAGCTCTATAAATTCTAGGGACTAGTCGAAGTGTTTTATTATAGCTTAGTGTTTGGGTTCTTTCACCACTGCAGAAGAGAAAAATGCTCTGCTGGACAGGTATCTCGTCTGTGGAGCTGAAATATTAAGGACCACTATAGACACCCAGACCACTTCCGCTCAATGAAGTGATCTGGGTGCCAGGTCCCCCTAGTTTTAACCCTGCAGTGAAAACATAGCAGTTTCAGAGAAACTGCTATGATTACACTGCAGGGTTAATCCAGCCTCTCTGACAGCCACTAGAGGCCGCTTCCATGGCACTTATTTGATGCTGGAGGTCCTCACAGAGTCCAGCGTCAAAAAAAGATCCCCATAGGAAAGCATTGAGTAATACTTTCCTATGGGCGGGTTTGGAGGCAAACGTTATAACAGAATCTGTGTGAAAAATAATTAATATCTTTCCAAGGAGTCTGTACACCAGTGGGACACTTCAGGTATGACCCTAGTTTAATATGAAAAATAAACCTTTTTCTTTTTAGTTGTAGGACTAGTATTCTCTCTCTCTCTCTCTCTCTCTCTCTCTCTATCTATATATATATATATATATATATATATATATATATATATAATGCCACTGATAAATAAAATGTTTTTAAAAATCATAATAACATAAAAATACATAATATAAGAAAGAAAAAAAAACAATAAATAGTGCTTTTACATTTATTAATAAATAGGAAACAATAATACCATAATATAATTGATATGGAAATAATGCACTTTAATGGACTATAACTATCTGATAGTCATCATATTAATAATACGTATTTTTGTGTATTATGTTATTCTTTAATAGCATATAGTTCTAACCAGATTCTCTACAGTACAAGCATATCTCTTAGTTAGGTTGATGTTCTTGGTTAATTGGATAAAATCAATATAAAAATTATAGACAATAAAAAAGAAAGAAATACAAGATAACTATTTACTATAGAGATCGTTATTAGTTTATTAATCTGGCAATTGAGAGGAAAAATCTTTGATAGTATCTGTTAAATGGTCACAGTGTCTCTAGTGATAAAACGATTTTATTTTTTCTTTCCTTTGAAGCTAACAAGATAACTACAATAAATGAGGGTTCTTTGCGTTAGGCAAACATTGTTCAAAATTTTGTATTATATATTGGAAAATATTTTGTAACATTGGAATTGATTGTACACATTATTATTATTATTGCCATTTATATAGCGCCAACAGATTCCGTAGCGCTTTACAATATTATGAGAGGGGGGATTTAACTATAAATAGGACAATTACAAGAAAACATACAGGAACAATAGGTTGAAGAGGACCCTGCTCAAACAAGCTTACAGTCTATAGGAGGTGGGGTATAAAACACAACAGGACAGGAGATAGCAATCAAACAAGGTTGGAGTTAAGCAGAGCTGGAGGAGAGAGTAGAGTGGTGGGAGAGAGCAAGGGACATGTGTGTGAGGTAGAGGTTACTCTGAGAGGCTATAAGCTTTCTTCAAAAGATGGGTTTTAAGGCACTTCTTAAACAATTGTCTGATGGCGTTAGGCAGGCTATTCCCGCGAGAAGTCCTGCAAGCGTGAGTTGGCCGCGCGCTGATACGTTATGACAATTATCATGTTTAATACACACAATTAAATGTTGTTGTCATTAGAATGAACCATATATTTCAGAATATCTCTCTCATTAGATTTTCATATACTGTAAATCATTAGCACATTTTTTTATTTTTTTTTATTACATTATTGTAGTGTCTCCACATAGTATTATTATTTAGACACATAAACTTGTTGAGGTGAATTTATTTTCTTAAAATATTTCGGTACACTTGTAGGATTTCTTTGCTCTTAAAAGGGATATGTCCCTTTAAGATGCAATACCCATTTTTCATTTTTTCACCTTTATATCAGGAATGAGGTAGTTAGCACCCAGAGCACTTCAGTTCATTGAAGTAGTCTGGGTGCAGTGTCCCATGTCCCTTAATCCTGCAACGGTCATTTTAGCAGTTATTCAGAAACTTTAATATTTACCTTTGAGGGTTAACTCCACCTCTAGTGGCTGTCTACGCTATGCATGAGTACATCCAGTATCACTCAAAACCCCATAGGAAAGCATTATACAGCACCGAGGGGCATCGGTTCTGGAATTAGGTAAGTGACATTTATCGGCGCTGGAATCAGATAAGTGATATTACTATTAAGTGGTGGCCGCAATGGATGGGGGCCCTATAAGGAGCTATAGTGCCAGAAAAACAATTTTGTTTTCCTGGCACTATAGTTTCACTTTAATAAGTTAGCTGTGCATCTCTTATGTCAACTGCATCTTATACATCATTTTTAATTAACCCCATAATGACCAATAACATAACATGAATGTTGCAATAAAATGAGATTTACCTAATTCCTTGTCATGAGGGAGTTAACATTTAGAACTCAATAGTGAAAGCAGTTAAACATTTTGCACAACACAAAGCACACATTGGTTTTATACTTAGTTCTAAGAAATTTCAAATTAATTTTAGTTATTATTATTATTAACATTTCTTTTCAGCATTTTAATAATAAAAAGAACTAACAGCGAATGTTTTTTTTTTTTTCCACCGACAGGACATATTTAGGCTCTGGCAAAGGTCTACAATTATAATTATCAGGGATTTGTAGTGATGAATGGGCTGCAAGAAACAGGGACAAATTGAATTACTTCGAAGACGATGACTCTTGTGTTTCTAATTCATTAATGTCCTGCGCCAGTTTATTTTCAGTAATTTACATGTGAGCTAGTAATTTATGAAGCTGAATTAAAAACAAATCTTCCTAGAACCTATTACAGGTTATGTCAGGAACAAAGTACTGATATACTACGTATACCGTGTTTAGCTGTTGAACTTGAAGCTAAAATCCCATGTTTCCACATTACGTTGAAGTGCGTTTAATTCTTTTAATGCTTGACATATGTAAGAGATAGCGATACAAAGTGTTGCTCCTATGAAGGGATTTTCTGTCTGTCAATGAATCTCAATTGTAACGTACATCTGGTAGATGGTAATAAGCAGAAAAATTTGTTGTTTTTTTTAGAATATTTTTTGTTCATTTTTACACCCCACTGTAGACACACCACTTAAGATGGATGTAACAATTGAGATGTTTATTTTACAATGCTTTTATATCGTAATATAATATTGCATATCCATAAATTATTTGGCTTTAATTAGTTTTTAAGTATATCATTGGCTATAGATTTGTTTATTATAAACTCAATAATACTATTTTATCAAACTCTGAAGGAAGACAGTCAGAGCTGACCATGCAGGGATTTGAAGTGACTCTACCCTGTTTTTAAAAAGCCGATTATACTATAAACAGTTTAAGTCCACAATAAACTTAAAAGTATTTATATTTAAAAATGAAAATAAATATTACATATTATTTATGTGTATTATATATATATATAGTATATATTATTATTGATATTCCTGAGCACTGTGTATGCATTGCTTTGCCCCTATTTACTAAAAAAAACAGTGACTGTTTTTTTTTTTTTGGACCGATTCATCTTAATCGAATTTCTTTTAATCTTCACCTGAACTAATCAATCCGTCTGGGAAATACCTGTGTAGTCTTATTAATTGAATAGCACTTCACAGGTAAATCCTGGATATATTGATTAGTTCTGGTGTTGGTTAGAAGAAATGGGATTCGGACAAACCAGTACAAACACATTGTTGCACAAGTCTTATAGGTACCATAGGATGTTCAGGACCCTGCAATATGGTATGGCAATTTAGCAGTTATACATTAAGATAATAAGTGAGACCACTTAACTGTCATTCTGGATTCCCACCACGTTTAATGATTTTGGCTACAGTCATCTTGTTTTAAAGGGATGCTTTAGCTTTCTCCAAACATAACTCTACAGTGACACATTACTCTTTTTTCCATTGCTTCAAGAAGTGAACAGGATGCTGTGACATAAGTCACTAGTGTTCCTACTTTCTACTCTAACTCCTTCTCAATCTCTACTCTCCTAAACTTTTAATCTATGTTACTCATATTCCTCACCTGCTCTGGGTTCCAGAGAATATCTGTGCTAAAATCATGACAACTACATGTGAGGGCTCTCACATGTAGTCTATTGCCGGCTTGCCAGTTATCTCCCTTCCCCCACGCTTGCCCCACTGGTTAGGGGCTTTGCCTGACCTCCACAACTAAGGATGTATCCAAGCGCCTTGTCATAGTACGATAACTGTAGACTACTATGATGTAAAGAAATTTGTTAGTGATTATCTTTTTCTTTTAGGTTATATTATTGTTTTACATCCCGACAAGCCACTTAAACTCGACTACATGTCAACCCGACGAGTCCTTTCTACCTGACCATAAGTCACTGTAATATGACTGTTGTGTGAGGCACTGTTTAAACTGTTTATGACATAGTCTAGTATAAATGAAAAAATACAGGTGATACTAATGCGACTACAATGTTAGTAATGTATACCCATTGCAAACCGACTTTGCATAATTGTCTTTAGCATACGTGTAATAATACATCATCTGCAAAAATAAGAATTAAAAAAATATATATATCTTGATGGCAAAAGTAGAGGATCATAGTGACATTGGGTCCTCCAGTCTTTCAGAATTATTTGGAAAGTTAAAGAAAATTATGAAAATTGTTGTATGTGTCACCATTAAAATTGAATAATATTATCCCTAGAAAACCTAAGATTTACAAATTTAAATTGAGTGCAACTAATAATACAAAATGATTAATACAAAACATATGGTTCAAATACAAAATGATTAATACAAAACATATGGTTCAAATCACTAAGACTTCGATATAATATATTTGGATACATTTTTTTAAACGATTTAATATTTTTGTATAAACTTTTAAAATGCTTTAATATTTTGAAAAATGTTTTAATATTACTGATAGTCCCAGCACTCGATGTTCCCGGTCTTTTTGTGCTCCGGTGCAAAATCTCCAACCAAAATATATATATACCTAGTAGAGAGCACTCTGGAGTCTTGATAAAGTAAATTAAAACTGCTACTTTATTAAGCAAACACAGTGATAAACACAATAGTCAACATTTCAGTCTATGTATGCAGACTTTTTCTATCTTCCTCTAAATTAGAATGAATAAAAATAAGTTATATCTGGCAATTCAATTATGTAGAACTTAGTCTCATTTGAAAATCTACTTATTAAACATAATCATAAGGTACATTTCCATGTTTGGGGGACCTAGATGAACACATATATGAGAATATTACATTTACAATAAAAATGCCATATTCTTGCATGTTATTGCCTGAAATTTTGGCAGAGACTGGCATGAAGGTGGCTGCATCAATTGTGTCAAAAGCCACATTGTTAAACATCCATTGGTGGCTAATTTTAAAAAACAAAATCTATTCTTGTATTTAGAAATTTTGGATTAGGCAAAGTAAAATTTGCCAAATATCAATATTTGAAAACATTAATTAAAGCGGGAATGCACCATCTTTTTATATGACTTGCAAATGTCAAAAACATTTGAAAATCCTAATCATAACAGGTATTCTTTCCTTCAAGACAAATTGATTAATGTACAGTAAGGGGGAAAAAAAAGTATTGAACGTTTGTACACTGACAAAGAAATGATGAGTCTATAATTTTAGTGGTAGGTGTATTTTAACCCCTAAGGACACATGACATGTGTGACATGTCATGATTCCCTTTTATTCCAGAAGTTTGGTCCTTAAAGGGTTAACAGTGAGAGACAGAATAACAAAAAAACAATCCAGAAAGGCATGTCAAAAAAGTTATACATTGATTTGCACGTCAATGAGTGAAATAAGTATTTAACCCCTTCGACTTAATACTTGGTGGCAAAACCCTTGTTGATAATCACAGAGGTCAGACGTTTCTTTCAGTTGGCCACCAGGTTTGCACACATCTCAGGAGGGATATTGTCCCACTCCTCTTTGCAGATCCTCTCCAAGTCATTAAGGTTTCGAGGATGACATTTGGCAATTCGAACCTTCAGCCCCCTCCACAGATTTTATATGGAAAATTGGCTAGGCCACTCCAGGACCTTAACATGCTTCTTCTTGAGCCACTCCTTTGTTACCTTGGCTGTGTGTTTTGGATCATTGTCATGCTGGAATACCCATCCACGATCCATTTTCAATGCCCTTTCTGTGGGAAGGAAGTTATCACCCAAGATTTGACTGTACATGGCCCTGTCTATTGTCCCTTTGAGTCGGTGCAGTTGTCCTGTCCTCTTAGCAGAAAAACACCCCCAAAGCACGTTACTTCCACCTCTATGTTTGACGGTGGGGATGGTGTTCAACACGGCGAGTTGAGTTGATGCCAACGAGCTCTATATTGGTTTCATCTGATCACAACACTCTCACCCAGTTCTCCTCTGAATCATTAAGATGTTCATTGGCAAACTTCAGACGGGCCTGTACATAAGCTTTCTTGAGCAGGGGAACCTTGCGGGCGCTGCAGAATTGTAGTCCGTCACGGCATCATGTGTTACCAATTGTTTTCTTGATGACTATGGTCCCAACTGCCTTGATATCATTAACAAGATCCTCCTGTGTAGTTCTGGGTTGATTCCTCACTGTTCTCATGATCATTGAAACTCCACTAGGTGAGATCTTGCATGAAGCACCAGACCGAGGGAGATTGACAGTTATTTAGTGTTTCTTCCATTTGCGAATAATCGCAATGTTGTCACCTTCTCACTAAGCTGCTTGGCGATAGTCTTGTAGCCCATTCCAGCCTTGTGTAGGTCTACAATCTTGTCCATGAAACCCTTGGACAGTTCTTTGGTCTTGGCCATGGTGGAGAATTTGGAATCTGATTGATTAATTGCTTCTGTGGACAGGTGTCCTTTTAAGAGAGTGCTCCAAATTTCAACTCATTACCTGTATAAAAGACCCCTGGGAGCCAGAAATCTTGATGATTGATAGAGAATCAAATACTTGTTTCACTCATTGACATGCAAATCAATTTATATATTTTTTTTAACGTGCATTTTTCTGCATTTGCTTTTTGTTATTCTGTCTCTGACTGTTAAAATACACCTACAATTAAAATTATAGACTGATCATTTCTTTGTCAGTGGACAAACGTTCAAAATCAGCTGGGGATCAAATACTTTTTCCCTCACTGTATGTTCACACAGTTTTCTTTAAAGGGACTAAATATATTTAAAATACATTATTCTTTTACATTCAAAGCAGCCCATGTCATGAAGGGGTCTATTATTTATTGCTTACAGTATCAGATTGTGGAAAGTTATGAAGAAATAGCCAAAATAGAAATGATGTTGGGAATGTGTACGAATTTTATATTATCCAATCACTGGTGGGTATGTGCCAATTTCTGAATGGAGAGGAAATCTCACAGGCGTAGGAAGTGTTACTAAGATTAAAGACACAGTTCTGACTTACCCAGACTGCAAGTCATAAAAAACTCCAAGACTTAAAGTTCAGATCAGGTACAGGTGCCTCACTTGATATTATCATGATTCCATCCACCTCTTTTTTAATTGAAAGGGAAGCGGAGGATACTATATACTTCCACTGAACAGTTAAAGTGCAGTGTGGATTAAGCTTTTTTTCTCTTCTATCTTGCTCTTCTATCTAACACTTTATTACCTTAAAGGACCACCATAGGCACCCAGACCACTTCAGCTTAATGAAGTGGTCTGGGTGCCAGGTCCATTTAGGGTTAACCCAGCCTGCTGTAAACATAGCAGTTACTTTAGGGTTAATCCAGCCTCTATTGGCTGTCTCATTGACAGCCGCTAGAGGCGCTTCCGCGCTTCTCACTGTGATTTTCACAGTGAGAAGACGCCAGCGTCCATAGGAAAGCATTGAGAATGCTTTCCTATGGACTGGCTGAATGCGCGCGCGGCTCGTGCTGCGCATGCGCATTCAGACGATGACGGGGAAAGGAGGCGGAGAGTCCCCAGCGCAGAGAGAGCCCGGCGGTGGAGAAAGGTGGGTGTTTAACCCCATCCTCAGCTCAATCTACCCTTTCTTTTTTTTTCACTCCCAATCTACCCTTTCTGACCCTTCCTGTGTTTTTCCATTTTTGTTTCTCTACGGCTGGATGACCAGCCGTTCCACATTGTACTTTGTAGTCTGGGATCCCCTTTTTTTCATAGAACAGTTTACAGATGGCAGATGGTGACCTTTCTTCTTTGTGTTTTACATTCCAACTCCCCATGGACTTTTTCCCCAGAGGCGGTTATTGCAGCACCTAAAAATATACCCCAAATCACTCCAATGCTGCCATTTAGCCAGTCAATCACTGTTCCTTCTACTCGTTGACACCAAGGATGCAGAGCGTGAAGAAACAAGCAAGAGTTGCAGATGCATCTCAAGCATTAATTTGTGCTACTTAATGTTAATGGAAACAAAAGCAAGCTGACTTTTTTTAGACACAATGCCCATTATCAATGTATAATGCATTGCTCTGAAATCAAACAGAGAAAAGAGAGAAGGCTCAATATTTCATAATGCATGGGCTTCAGAAACCACATATTGTAGATATAGCATGGTCTTGTTAAACAGTAGATATACCATCAAAGGGACATGCATTGAATAGAATGCTTAAAATAAAACTTACCAGTTGAGAACACAGAACATTTTAATTGTTTCAGCTTAAGAAGTACTACTTGCAATGACAAAAGAACCCACGTAAAGCAAATAGGATATGTACAGTTGTGCTCAGAGGTTTGCATACCCTTGGAGAAATGGTAATATATGTACCATTTTTCAAGAAAACATGAGTGAGCAGGCAAAATATTGGTATTGGCCAATAATCACTGGCAATACCGATAAAGAATGAAAGGGCCTGCGCGTCCATAAGGCGGCACAAGCGGCCATGGGGGGCGCTAGATCAGAGTGACCAGCAGGAGGTAGGCACACAGAGGGGAGTTCCTACCGCACATTTTTACACATAAACACACTGCATCCACTACACAAACACACACACTGAATCCACTACCCAACTACGTGATAATAAATGGTTTCATATGATCACTATTCTTCAATAAAATATTTTTTTTTGCATGATCAGTCATATTTTCAAAATCAATGCAAACATTTCTGACAGGTTATGCAAACTTTTGAGCACAACTGAATATTTACCAAAAATGTGTACTACTAGGTGCAAATAATATATGATTCCCATATCAAGCTACATTTCTCTCTATTGACTTTATTCTATTAACTCTATAATAATACAAGTACAGTAAAGTATTTTCATAGTTTCTAGTTAATTGTGAATATGCATTTTTCTTCCTTTACGCTTAATCCCATTTTGACATAAATGTCAATTGCAGTATCATATTGCAGGCATATAAATTAGCAACCTCAAGAGAAACTAAATGCATTAGACATCCCTCAAAGGATCATCAAAATGTTGAAAACGCGGTTTTAAATCATCATAAAAAGGTGCGCCAAGTGATGAGGAGAGAAAAGAATATGGAAAAATCATGCTCTGACAGTAAATGTGCCACGAGATACCACTTACAGGGAAAGTATTGCATCTTTAACTCAACGACTAGTTAAAGGTAGTCAGATAATGTAGATACTCTAAGCCATTATGTATACAGATATATGAAACTAATGACTATTGAAAGCAATCATCACTCAGTTATGATGCTGAGATCAGCAATTTCAGTTATCCGAATCTACTTTTTGAGATTTAAAATTGAAGCATTTCTTTAATCTGTACATTGTTGTTATGCATCAACTGCATATCTTAAATTGAACTTTGGAAAGTCCTCCTTGGGCACAGAAACTTGAGGGATCATGTTTCCACAGATATTCCCAAAGTTCTCAGCTTGATATGCAAATGAGCACAGACAGATGTTGCGTTTTAGACTTTATTCTGCATTTTTGGGGGTACCCTTAGCAGTGGAGGATGTTTTAAACATAGCTTTTTTGATTTTTAGCATGAGTTGTGTTGGCTTCGTTGTAACAGGAGAGGTGTTAGCAGTAGAAAAAGGGAAGTGCTCATGCCATTGTACAGAACACTGGTGGGGCTCACTTGGAGTATTGTACGCAGTACTGAAGACCGTATCTCCAGAAGGATATTGATACTATAGAGAGAGTTCAGATAAGGGCTACTAAACTGGTTCATGGATTGCATGTCCCATAGTGTTCTTCACCCCCCCTTCCCTGTCCCATAAAGTTATTCACCCCTCTTCCCTGTCCCATAATGTTCTTCACCACTTCCTTTACATAGTGTTCCTTTCCATTCCCCCTCCACCATAGTGTTCCTTACCACCCCCACTCCTGTCTCATAGTGATCTTCCACCATCGTCCCATAGTGATCCTTAACTCCCCCCCATCCCATAGTGTGTTTGTCCCCATCCCTTAGTGCCTCCCTCTACTTGGTTCCCGCTCCCCGGTGTGTCTCCTGGTAGCATGGCTGAGCGTAGCAGTGCACACCGCGGTACAGGAACTTATGTACAGGAACTCTCTCAGTGAGCACTTCCTTGCAGGGTAAAGCTTACCAGGAAAGGTTAAAGGATCTCAACATATATAGCTTGGAGGAAAGACGAGACAGGATCATATGATAGAAACATTTAAATGCATAAAGGGAATCAACACAGTAAAGGAGGAGACTATATATATATATTTTTATAACTCTTTTATTTTTACCACTTGTGGCGGAGTCGTCAAAACAGTACATTACTTTTATAGTAACATGAAAATAGACAGTTTTACACATATCAGTATTGGGGTACAATCGATACATGGTAAACATAACTTCGTTTCAATGAGTATACTATAAACATGAGTACTAGGTGAGCATTTAGAACCGGACATTAGGGGGCGTGGCCTGACCGCGGAGCTGAATGGCTGTGCACTGATAGCTCCCTGCAGCTCCCTGCAATCCGTTGGGCAATCCGCATCAATCCGAGGCAATAAGCGAGAATGGGAAACCCTAAAAAGAATCAAGGTACACAGCGCACCCCAGGGAAGCCCTGTGGGCATAAATTGGGCACATTAACCGGTTATTTCACCGAGTCGGCAGAACGCGAGACGGAGGCCGCAAACCACAAAATGGCGCCGGCCGACACTCACACTAATTTAGACTCCATACCGCAAAGCCCAGCGGCATCGGATACCTCCGATAGATCCAACGAGCACCCCAGGGACCTGGAGTTAAGAGAACTCATTAAAAGCTTACCTTCGAAAGCTGACATAGCCTCCATGATAAACAAAATGGAGTCATCCTTCCAAGTTAAACTAGATGCGATCAACTCCAATCTGCAACAGATAAACCACAGAGTTACTGACCTAGAGGAAGAGAAAGATGCACAACAAGCCCAAATGGTCCACTTTTCCTCAATAATGGACTCTCAAATGCATTTTATGTCTGATATGCAGAGACAAATCGATGACCTAGATAACAGAGGACGGCGCAACAATCTGAGGGTAAGAGGGCTACCAGAATCCCAAGGGGAAGACCTTATAGCCACGCTTACTGACTTATTTAATCTAATACTTGGAAAAGAGTCTGATAACACTTATATCATCGATAGAGCGCATAGATCTTTAAAGCCCAGAGGTCCAGCAACAGAGCTACCACGTGATGTTATATGCAGATTACATTACTATACAGAGAAAGAGAGTCTCTTGAAGGCATTGAGAGATACTAATCCTCCCTTACTATACAGAGGACACGCAGTACAAATATTCCCTGATTTGTCCTGGCTCACACTACAAGCAAGACGGGTCTTGAAACCGGTAACAGAACAATTACGCAACCGTGACATACGATACAGGTGGGGTTTCCCCTTTGCCTTAATAGTAACCCACAAAGGCACTACGCACTCAATCACGTCACACCTGGACGTCCCACCGTTTCTAAGAGCTCTGGAGATTCCCGAAGTGCCAGTGATGGATTGGTACGTCCCCTATCCACACCAAGATCCATTGCATCGTCCAAAGGGGATTACACCACTGAAGAAGAGGAGAACAGACCCAAGATTCACTTCCCCAATGAGGACGCCGATGCGAGAGAAGAAGTAGCTGGCCTGATGCAAAAATGACCCAGTCGCTGTGCCCAATCACCCAGAAATTTGTTCCCCTCCCCCGCCCCCTCCCCCATTTCTTCCCTGCCTCCTTTTGACAGACCATCCTTACCCACTATTCTCCACAATCTCTATTAGGACATACAACACTCTACTAATCCCGCCCGAAATACCAAGACAGAAGCAAGATCAACTGCTACTCATGGGACATCACGATTACTCATTCAGAGACTGAAACTCGTGCCCACAAATCGACCCCAGAGACCGACATCCCTATCAGAGACAATGCTTCAGAGACTTTGATGAGACTTTGTTGCCAATACAACACAGTTACTAGTCCTTACTTCAATCCACAATGTCAGGTCGTATGTTTATATTAATTTTCTGTAACCCACCATGGTCACCCACAGTTATGGAGGGGGGAAGGAGGTTATCTAACCAACTATGGGGAGGAACGTTAACATTACTTTAGCTTGAGTTGTTATAATATGGGGTCACAATGTGAAATGTCTCAGCTTGATGTTGTTATTGTTGCTGATCCTTACTCCACAAAACCCACACTTAAGCCAAGCTCCAAATGATGTGCCCCGCTATTAACCTCTCCTCTGAGTACCCGCAGGTTCCTACTCCTCCTCCCCCCCCCCCCCTCCACGTCTTACCCCCCACCCTCCACGCCTCACCCCTCCATATCTTACTCTGAAATAATCTACACGTTACAGTCAAATTACAGACTTGTGAAGACACTAAGTCTATTATCCGAACATATATCATGATTTTTGTCTCATGCAAAGATGCCTTCGGGTATCGCCTTGTCCAACAGTAATTCCAAGAGTTTTCAACGTTTAACGATATGCTTATCAGCGCTACTATTCTAATGACATCGCTGGGGAACGAATCTAAAAAACCTAGAGTCCAATCCCCCCCCCCCCCCTTTTTCTAAGCCTCACCCTTCCCCCCCCCCCCATTACCCAATACCAACAAGTCCTTAAATACAGACGAGACCTTAGGTCTTGTCAGCCGTTACATTTACATTTCATATAACGGATAAAGCCCACCATGGATTGCTCTCAGCCCATATACCCCTTGTAAATTGTCCCCATCTCTTGCACAGAGATTGGAGACGCAAATCACCGCTTAGGTGAACGTGCGGGATCATAGCGGGGGCTATATACCTTCGAACCTCACTTAACTACTATATTGTCCTAGTCCCCTTGCCTTGACCCCTGCTTGACTCTCAGGTTTTGTCCGTGAACGGGCGGCTCTGGGCGGTGGCTGTAGTTGGGACTGGCACTCTGCTGGTGCCCCTGCAGCCTCTGCCGGGAGTGGGCCCAGGAGCGGATATACTCTCTCCTCGACCGGGTCACTTGGTCGGGGGGGTGAACGAGAGACGCTCATTTACTCAAATATTTGAATTGTTTAAACTGTTTAATATTGTTATAACTGTTTTATTTTATTAACGACATCTGTTGTACTACAACATCTACCACTCAGATACTATTTGGTACTGTGAACCCTTTCGCTTTTCTTCTTAACGCTTAACTAGTCATACTCACAAGATTGAAACAAAGTGACACAATTTACTTGCACCCTGACTGTATTTTACTCTATTGTTATCCCATACACATCACACATACCATGACCACCATTCGCTTCATATCTCAAAACGCCAAAGGCCTAAACACCCCAGAAAAAAGGTCTCTAGCCTTGCAAGATTTCCACAGACGCAGAGCGGAAATTGTATTTTTGCAAGAAACCCACTTTCGAAAAGACTCAGCCCCAAAGCTCCGTAATAAACACTACCCAGTGGGTTATTTTAGTCATTTTACTGGAGCTAAAGCAAGAGGAGTGGGTATCTTGATAGGTAACCAGGTCCCCTTCACACTACACAAAAAAGAAACAGACGATGCTGGACGCTATATTTTTCTTGCAGGGACCATAGGTAACACAAAGATTACACTAGCCAACCTCTACCTCCCAAATAAGAAACAAAACCGCACACTAACTAGAATTCTGGGGAAACTCTCCAACTTCCAGGAGGGCCAACTCCTGGTGGGAGGAGATATGAACATCTCCTTAGACGGTTCTCTAGACTCTACAGCACCCTCCAGCACCTATCTGTCCACCACAAGAGACAAAATTAAGCAAACCCTATATGACGCACAATTATTCGATTGCTGGCGGATACTACATCCATCCAGTAGGGACTATTCATTCTTCTCACCCCCCACGGGCACTTACACACGTATTGACATGCTATTTACACATCACAGATTCCTACCTCTGATAGTCTCGGCATCCTATGGTGGGATCACCTGGTCGGACCACGCCCCCCTAATTCTTGAGATGACTATTCCCTCACTACCCCAGACTAAAACACAATGGAAACTGAATGATCTCTTATTGAATGTGCCAGAAATTAATGAAAAGATCCTAGAGACAGCAAAATCATACTTCCTCACCAACACAGTCCCAGACACACCACACCCGGTAATTTGGGAAGCCCATAAAAGTGTACTGCGGGGAGAACTAATCAAGCTGGCTTCCATTCAAAGAAGGAAAAGAGATGCCGAGATAAAAACCTTAACTACTGACATTAAACGCTTAGAGAACCAACACACCCCAGACAATAGCCTAGCGACGTACAAAACCCTGATAACCAAAAGAACGGAACTAACCACTCTGCTACACTTACACGCGAAAAAGAAAATCCACTTGACCAAACACTCATACTATACCCGTGGAGGCAAGTGTGGCAGACTACTAGCACAATCCCTTAAACCAGAAAGACAAACGACCTTTATACAAGGCATAAAAAAACAGGACGGCACAACAACTCATTTCCTGCCTGAAATAACTGAAGGTTTCAAAAACTTTTATACACAACTTTACAATCTTCGAAAAACCCCACCATCACATGCCGAGGTTCAGGCTTACCTTCAAAATAGGATCAAACAAACTCTCCCTAATAATCTCAGTTCGTTCCTAGATGATCCGATTACGCAAGATGAATTTTTTCAAGCCGTTAAACAAACTCCACTAGGTAAAAGCCCGGGCCCTGATGGCTTCACTATCAAATACTATAAACAATTGGCCCCCGTTTTAGCTTCCCCATTCCTCAATGCCTATAATGTTATCTCCCCTAATACGCCTTTACCCATACACACTCTAGAGGCCACAATTGCACTCATTCCAAAGCCAGGGAAAGACCCTCTTCAATGCAGTAGTTACAGACCCATATCGCTAATCAATGTCGATGTTAAAATATTCACTAAAATCCTCGCAACTAGACTCAAAAACCTTCTCCCAAACTTAATCCACTCTGATCAGGCCGGCTTTGTCCCCGGCAGAGAGGCAAAAAATAATACCACAAAAATCCTGAATCTAATACACTGGGCACAACAAGACACATACCAGAGCTCCCTCTTATCAATAGACGCCGAGAAGGCTTTTGATAGAGTGGACTGGTCCTTTATGCTAACAACACTCAGGGAATTAGGATTCGGACCTAGATGGCTAGACTGGATGTCAGCTATATACTCAACACCAACAGCAAGACTACGAATCAATGGTCAACTCTCTACCCCCTTCGTGATTACAAATGGAACAAGACAGGGATGCCCTCTCTCGCCCCTGCTCTTTATCCTAACGTTAGAACCCTTCCTACAAGGCATAAGAGAAAACCCCCTTATCCAAGGAATTAGAATAGACAATTCGGAATATAAAGTATCGGCCTTCGCCGATGACATCCTTTTCTCGATCATAAACCCCACACAATCTATCCCAAACATCCTCCAGGAAATGCAAACATATGGGGAACTCTCCAACTTCAAAGCCAACCTCACGAAATGCGAATTGCTTCCAATCCAAACCACGCAAGCAGTGGAGAACCAACTCAAAAATGACTTCCACTTCTCCTGGGCAGCAATTTCCATTAAATATCTTGGAATACACATTCCCCGACACTTATCCCAAACCTATCACTTAAACTTCCCGCCACTAATGACAAACATAAACAGAGACCTGTCCAAATGGCGAAATTTGCAACACGGATGGTTCGGCAGGTTGAACGTTATGAAAATGAACATCCTTCCACGCATTCTTTATCTCATACAGGCCCTGCCCATTCAAATCCCAAGAAAGTTCTTTGTCGACCTCAAAAAAACTTTCTCCTCCTACCTCTGGAAAGACACACACCCAAGGCTAGCATATCCCCTCCTTACACACATAAAACGCGATGGAGGTATTGGCCTCCCTGATATAGAAACTTATCACAAAGCCACCCATTTAGTGCGAATCTATGAATGGACTAAACAAACTCCCACTCATCAATGGGTCACAATAGAGGAAGCATCTATGAAGGCTCCCATCTGTACAATCCCCTGGCACGACAATGGGCGGTCACTCCTATTACATAAACAACATCCCACCATAACAGCCACGCTCAAAACATGTTCATCTGGACCAATCCGCCGTATAATAGCTCCTTTTCCCTCACCCCTATACCCATTAACTCATAACCCACTTTTACCGATTGATACCCCTCGCTGGTCACGACAAATCCAGGGGACAACCTCGTATCTAACACTACAAGATATCACACAAAACGACTCGATCAAACCCATACAAGACACCCTACCTGATTCCACCCTAACAAGCACACACTGCTTGTTTCACAACCAAATTTGCCACTTTGTCCGCCACCTATCTCTCCTCCCTAAGGGAGCAAGGGACCTCACACATTTTGAAAGACTATGTCAATCACACCCACTAAAGAAAAAAATCTTGTCGACAATGTATAAACTACTACAGTCCAAACAATCCGACAAGCTCCCTTCATACATCCTCAAATGGTCATCGGAGCTACCGATTTCACTGTCTAACTCCCAATGGCAACAAGTTATAAACAGAACACATACATCGTCTCAAAATTTAGCGATTCAGGAAAGTAACTACAAAAGGTTGACCCGCTGGCACTACACCCCAGCAAAACTTAACCTTATGCATAGGAACTGTACGGACAAATGCTGGAGATGCACGCTTCCCGAGGCCCACTCATCACACATGTGGTGGACCTGCTCAGTCATATCTAAATTCTGGACACGGATCCACACACTAACTCAAACTATCACGAAAATACAGTACCCTTGCGCCCCAGAACACATGCTGTTCCTGCTACCTCTCTCAAACAACACCACAGAAAAACCCAAACTAAATTTACTTACACACTTGTTGCTGGCAGCCAACCTCTTGATCCCTATCCATTGGAAAAAAGCCGAGGCCCCTTCAATCAGGGAGTGGATCCAAAAAGTAGAATGCATCAGGCAGATGGAAGAAATTTCGTCTGCCTATCGCAAAAACATGACGACACACAAGCAGATATGGGAAAGATGGATTACTTTCTTAGCTAAGGGACCTACTTCTCAATGTTCCCAGTTGGGACTACCCTAAGGCAAGCCAGGGACCCTAAACCCAATTATAATATCTATTGAATTTCCAATACGAGATATCTTTTACACTAGCGTAAACACTTACTAATCTAGGGTTTGGTTGGATTAAGTTGATCAGTTTAACTTGCCTCAATTGTTATCCATTTATATTACTCTGTACACTTGTACTCTATAGCCTCACAATATAACACCACACCACCCACGAGCTACTGACCAGTACGCAGAAACACCTAGCCGAATGCATATCTAATTTCCTATTAGTAGCCAGCACGACTTACCTTTGTTTGAGGCGACTTGGTGGATATATCCTATTATTCCACTATTTTACTATGTTAAATTTCTACACGTCTACAATCCTATATTCTATACTATTTAATACGGTCATTTATGTATACACATCTGGTCTTATACTCCCTGTTGTGCAATGTACTCCTTTTAACACAATGTAATTGTAGAAATTCTTTTGTGACACGTCTTCACCATTTTCGACTAGAATTGCCAAATGTATCTTTTTTCATATGTAACCTTATACCTAGTAATGTACAACATTTATTTACTTAATAAAGAAAATTTTGAAACTTAAAAAAAAAAAAAAAAAAAAAAAGAACTGAGAATGGAGAACCGGACATTAATAGTGGTTTCTATTCGTGCGAGTATATGCATTTATGCAATGGAACGGTTGTAGATAGTAGTAACTGTTAGCACCATCCGGTCAGCCACTGAGAGGTAATATTGCGCTGGAGAATATGCAAGAGTGCTAGTTTTATCGACTAGTATATCCCCATATCATGTTTAATGTAGATTTGCCCCATGAGGGTTTTTATTTGTCTTTCTTTGGATGCGTAATCACATAGAAAATAGTATTATAGTAGTAAATGTATAGGAAGGGTCCCATTATAGATGGGAGAAATAATATAGAAGATCAGGAGAGGGAGAGTGAAAACAAGTGAATAGAAGAGTCAGATAAAGGGAGAGAATGAGAGAAATTCCGGGTCGTCATAGGCAGGGCGCGTTGGGGCAGTGGGCAGGGGACATTTTTTTGGGGGCGGGAGGGTGACCGCAATTGGCCTAGCACATCCGTACTGGGGTACCAAACAGAAAAACTGTTTGAGTGGAGAAGTGGCGGGGTATGGCAGGTTCAAACCTCCTGCTCCCCTACACAGTTCCGGAATAAGTCTCACACGATTCCCAAACCTGTTCAAACTTTTCATGGTCCCTCTTATGTGTGCTATTGATCACTAAGGACATAGATTGGTTAGTGGACTGCAGCCAAGTCTTAACTAAGGCTATGCGCGCCGCCAATGTGATGTTGCTGAGTAGGGTTGTTTCTGCTCCCATCCAACCTTCAATAGTCTTAGATAGGATTAAAACACAGGGAGTAGGGTTAATTTGTTTTTGCAGAATCTAAGAGGCTAGTGTCCCCACTTTCTTCCATAAAGTGGTCACCAACGGGCAACTCCACCACATGTGGTGGTATGTTCCCTTGCCTCCACACTGTCTTCAGCACGGATCATTTGGGGTTTAATGCATGTGGTACAGCTTAACCGTTGTTGTGTACCATCTGAGCAAGGTTTTGAAGGCCTGTTCCTGCATCTTTACTTACATGGACACTTTACTATTGGATTACCATATGTCCTGCCAGTCTTCAACTTCTAAGACCTCTCCCACTTCCACTTCCCATCTATCAGTATAGTTTAATTCTCCACAGTCTGTGGTAGTGGAGCAGAAGTGAAAATATATGGTGCTAATCATCTCTTTCTGGTCTCAGAATCACATATTCATTCATAAAAGGTAGGTCATGTACGGGTTGCCTTTTTTATGTTGAGTAGACTCACAAAGTCCTGCATCTGGAGGTACCTAAAGAAGTCTGTGGTTGTGAGGGTGGACCTAATTTTGATTTCATTAAATGGGGTCACGTTGTCTCCTCTATAGATTTAGTGAAAGCATTGTAATCCTGCATGAATTCTCATGCCCTCATGCCCAGAGAGAAAACTCTATTGCGAAGTAATGGCATCATTGGGGATGGAAAGGACATCAGCTTATGTTTTCAAGCGGAGTTATCCTAGACCCGGATGTAGTTGGTGATAGATGAGCAATTGGAGCAGAGAAGTGCTCTGTACTCACTAGGGAGCCAGATGTAGAGTTGTGGGAGGTCTGTCACCATCATCATTGACTCTAAGTCTACCCATCTCCTCTGGTCTGGGGGTGTGTGCCATAGGACTATCTGTCTTAGTTGGGCCGCTAGGTGGAGGAGACTATTTAAAAGAATACAAGCTACCACAACAAGAGGATGTAGTCTTAAATTAGAGGGGAAAAAATAAAATAAGTATCAGGAAGTATTGCTTTACTGAGAGGGTAGTATGTGCATGGAATAACCTTCCAGCTGAAGTGGTAGAGGGTAACACAGTGAGGGAGTTTCAGAATGCATGATAGGCATATGGCTATCCTAAATATGAGAGATTAATGTAAGTATTTAGAAAATTTGGCAGACTAAATGGGTCGAATGGTTCTTATCTGCCATCACATTCACATGTTTCTATGTATCTATGTGATCCAAAAAATACAACCATTGCCAATACAAACCATTGTGTGGAAATCTATTCACAAACCGGACTTTACATAGGACACGAGGACATGTGTTTAGACTGGAAGAAAGAAGATTTTGTCTAAGGCAAAGGAAAGGATTTTTTTACTGTGAGAACAATAAAGATGTGGAATTCTCTGCCTGAAGAAGTGGTTTTATCAGAGTCCATACAGACGTTCAAACAGCTACTAGATGCATACTTGCAAAAACAGAATATTCAAGCATATAATCTTTCAATGTAGGGTAATAACTGCTTGATCCAAGGATAAATCTGACTGCCATTCTGAGGTCAAGAAGGATTTTTTTTCCTAGCTTGCTGCAAAATTGGAAGTGCTTCTAACTGGGTTTTTTTTTTTGCCTTCTTTTGGATCATAGCAAAAAAACAAATGTGAGGAAGGCTGAATTTGATGGACGCAAGTCTCTTTTCAGCTATGTAACTATGTAACTATGTAACTTTATAGATACATTTGTTTAAATCAAAGAAGAGTGAGTGACCCCCTCCTCCCCCCAAAAAAAGACTGACATTAACATGATGGACAATAGAGTATATGCTATATGGATATACTATAGTAAGATGGTATTTTGATGGAATAAGAACAGTTCTTAACATTCTAACAAAAATGAAGGTTGCAGTGCAGGCCTTAGATAAATTTCCGTAATCAGATTAATTGTTCTTTGCAGCTTCTAATTGCGATGCAGCTGACACAGCCTGTATCTAGCAGTCTTGCTGATTTAAGTGTGTTGTTTATCCTGAAAGTCAGAGGCATGATGGATCTGTATTACCATAGACCTTAAGAGGTTAATGAATGTTATTTATAGGAATTTGTGATAGATTCTGTTTTCTCAGTTTTTTTCTCTGTAACAAAACCAATAAACCAATGTCGATGGAAAAAGTCAAATACTTTCAATAGCTCTGCTTTCCACTATTCCAATATATCAGTAGGGTTATTTACTAAAGTGAGAATGTAAATGTAAGGCCAAAGTAGAACACTTGAAAACACAGCTGACTTTTTCACTTTGAAAAATTTGAAATTCACTTTGACTTAACTTTGAAATCTTTAGTGAATACCCCCATACATTTTGGTAACAAAACTGTTGAGCTGTGGTGATTTTCCTAGGTTTATGCAAGAACATGTTTCTTTTTTGCCTTGTAATGGCCTTCAGTTTGAAACATGCATGTCCCAAATGATGTACAACCTCTTAAAGTAGCTATTGTGACTATTACAACTGTTTTGGAACCTTGAAGGTCCCACTGTGTTTCAATAATAGTTGCATAACTTTATTCAAAATGTAATTTCTCATTTTTGTTCAGGCTTATTATATTTCATCAAACAAAAAGGAAAAAGTATATTCCAAAATAGTGTAAACAGCTCAAACACCTAGTGAGGTATCCCCTTCACCTTCACACATACATATATACTATACACAAAGAAAAGGTGGAGCTGTACAATACTTCCCTCTCTTCAAAATACAGCCGACAAAAAGCTGAAACAGAAACAGAGGGAAATACAATAGTGCAGATAATTTTTAAAATACAGAAAATTCTGGTATCTTTAAATAATACACTCACAAAAGCAGAGCCATAAAGTAACCTGGCTCTGGTCTGGATGTCAGTAGGATCCTTAAGGGGAGATCCCAGCCCCACTCCAGATGATAGGGAAGGTTGTTCAAATAATATATTGAGGAACAATAAATACTTAAAATATTTTAAAAGTATATTATTTATTAAAAAAAAAAACAGGTATGATAAAAAGCAAAAGCAGAGTATAAAGTCCAATAGTCACCAAAACGCGTTTCGCCTAATAGGCTTCCTCAGTTGGTGTATGCTGTACATCAAAGTTCTTCTAATTCTTTTATACCTGTCCGTTTTGGCAATTCACTTCCGGTTCCGCTTGGTGGGTTCGTTATTCTGTTCCTCTTTTGCCGATCATGTGATCGGATATATCGTCTGTGGAACGCACATGCGTTCCACTGAGCGCACACATCCGCCCCCTGTACTGTATGCAAGCGGATATGGCGGCCGTGGAACGCAGATGCGTTTCACCCACGGAAAATAAAACAAAAGCATACTACATCAGAACAGATACATATATATGTTAAAAAAGTCCATATTAAATAGAGAGAGCAAAAAAATAAAAAATGAAAATGAGGGGAGTGGTTACAAACATATATATTACCACTCTCACAGAGATACCGTAGGAAAGAGCTAAAAATTACACTATGACTAATTGTACACCTAAAGTTTATATCACAACTTATGTAAAGAGTACTTCTATAGAATATATGTCACTGCTCCTATAAAGGGGACATGGGGAAGGGTATATAAGAGATGTAAATCTTTTCTATAAAATGTATACATAATCATAAATCTAATACATATACACATAGTTATAAATCTGATATGTGTTTAAAAAAGATAGCTTACAATTAAAAAATTAACATAGAAAATGGCATAATTAAAATCTTGGTTCAAACCATTAGGAATAAGTGTGTTAAAATTATAAATACATCTCATTTCTTCCTCACCTATTTTTTTTTACATCACCTAAGATTTCTACATCCTCGATAGACCGTTTTAGGATTATGAGGTAGAATTTTATTTAGTAAAGGGTCTTCTTTTAAAATGGGCCAATATTTTTTGATAATTTTATTAATTTTATTATTGTTACCACTATGTATTTTTTTATTTTTATAACATATAAGATCTTTTCTTTCAATTTTCTTAACTTCTTCCATGCAATTTTGTAATATACTGGTATCATAACCTTTTTCTGCAAACTGTTCTTTAATTTTTTCTGCCTGAGAAACATATTCGACATCTTGTGTGCAATTTCTCTGTATCTGTAAAAATTGACTCTTAGGTGCATTTGTTAACCATGGTGGATAGTGGCAACTGTTCATCTCGATGTAGCTGTTCGCATCAACATCTTTAAAATTATTCCTAGTATGGATAGTAGAATTTGAAATAAAAACTTCCAAATCTAAAAAATTGATTCGGTTTGTACTATACATGGAGGTTAAAATAATCCCCCAATTGTTATGATTCAGTTCATCTAAAAATAAATTAAGGCTATCTTCTCCTCCTTTCCAGATTAAAAATATATTGTCAATGTATCGATGGTAGGACACCAAATTCACCGCCGCTGTAGGTGAAAACACTAGCTTCTCCTCCCAGTATGCCATAAAAAAATTGCATAACTGGGGGCGAACTTGGTGCCCATAGTTGTTCCTGTAATTTGCATTAAAAAAAAAAATGAATCTTTAAACCAGAAAAAAATATTTTCTAAAATCAATAAAATCCCTTCAAGTATAAAATCTATTTGTGGTTCTTTAAAACCCGATTTGTCCAAAAAATATTGCACTGCTTTTATGCCAATATGGTGAGGTATGATGCTGTATAAAGAACTGACATCGCAGGTCACAAGTAAATAATCGTCTTGCCATTCAATATCTTTAAGAATTTGTAATATGTGTATTGTGTCTTTAAGGTAGGAAGAAATCTTCACTACCAAAGGTTGTAGTAGGACATCAATATACTCAGAGACCCTAGACGAAACAGAGTCTATGCCAGCAATTATGGGTCTTCCCGGTGGGTTTATTTTATCTTTGTGCACTTTCGGCAGATAATAAAAGACAGGAATTTTAGGGTATTTTATAGATAGATATTCTGCTTCTTTTTCTTTTAGAATATTAATTTCTAATCCTTTATCTATATACGCCTTAAACTTAGTTTGTATATTGAGACTTGGATTATTAGGTAATGTTTTATAAGTACTGGTATCTAACAGAATTCTTTCTGCCTCTTTAACATAATCTTCTTTATTTAAAATCACCACACCTCCTCCTTTATAAGCTTGCTTAATTATGTGTTGATCATTATTTTGTGCTTTTAAGGCCTTCTGTTCTTTTTTAGACAATTTTTTTTGAAATTTATTTACTTTCTTTATCTTTTATACATCTCTCATAATCATTTTTTCAAAAGTTTTCATTTCATTAGAGACCATAAATTTGGGATAAAATTGTGACTTCTGTTTCAATTCGGTTTGTATCTATTCTGTGTTTAATATCTCAGTTTGGTTTGAATCTTTATTAAAAAGAATTTTGTAAGAGACAAATTTCTTATGAACTTATTTAAATCTATAAAAAAAATTGAATTCATTAAAATCCGTAGTGGGTGCAAATTTAAGGCCCTTATTTAAAACTTGAATATGGTCCTGTTCTAATTGAGACCCTGTAAGGTTAAAAATACCGTCTGAATTTAATTCCTTCCTCTTTTTTCCTTCTTCGGTAGTGCGTCTTTGTTTATTTCTCCTTCTTCTAATGATCTTCTTCGTTTTCCTGGAGACTCCCACGTCTGAGGGTGTAGGAGTCGTTTCTGGTGGTGTTGGGTCAGATCCTGTTGAAAAAAAGGATCTGTCGAGGGATTTTCCAAACATTGAAATCTATTTTTAACAGTAGTTTCTTTTGGAAAAGTTGTCCTATCATCATTTCCTCGAGATCTTGAATTCTGTCTCCTTTCAGTGGGTCTCCAATATTTGTTTGTGTTTCTCACCACTTCACTGTAACTCCTGTTTGTATTCGTTGCCTCATTGAAATAGCGATTTCGATAGAATGGTCTATTTTCCCTATCTCTCTGAGTTCTCATCGTTTGGAGTTCTTTTTTCTTTGGAGTATATGTCCCATATTTCTGAGCAGTATTAGTGTGATTCATATTTCTTCTATTGCCATTATCATGATAGATTTTTGGAATAAATAATATACTTTTAAAATATTTTAAGTATTTATTGTTCCTGAATATATTATTTGAACAACCTTCCCTATCATCTGGAGTGGGGCTGGGATCTCCCCTTAAGGATCCTACTGACATCTAGACCAGAGCCAGGTTACTTTATGGCTCTGCTTTTGTGAGTGTATTATTTAAAGATACCAGAATTTTCTGTATTTTAAAAATTATCTGCACTATTGTATTTCCCTCTGTTTCTGTTTCAGCTTTTTGTCGGCTGTATTTTGAAGAGAGGGTGTCACGTCTAAACATTTGTTATGAAGGAACACAACTGCAGATTTCTTATAGTTTGAATATTTATTATAAAAAGTAAAAGGTATTGACTTTAATTCCAATTTACAGGTACTGTAGCTTTAAGTAATAAACGATAACTGAAGTCCACAATTATAGGCACTGTAGCTTTAAGTAGTAAACGATAACTGAAGTCCACAATTATAAGCACTGTAGCTTTAAGTAGTAAACGGTAGTAATTAGCAGACACTGAATCAGAAAGAGTCCTTTAGTAGTATTAATGATTTAGGTGAAAGAAGTTACAATAGCTATTCCATAGACTTTAACTGAAGCAAGACAGATGCAGCTAACTGAGACAAAGTATGAGTTGAAGTTAGCTGTAACGGGTTTGTTTTAACGAAGGACCTTGGAGACAGGAAATAACAGCTTTGAGATGCAACGCTTATCACAGAGGTTTTACTTAGCTTCCGGCACATAGAACACTGGTTCCCGAGATCTCCTCAGAGGCGGTTTATCCTGAATGGAGAGAGTTCAGCTTTAGTCGTGGATGAGGAAAGGTGAAGGGAACTTGAAGTCTTCCAGTCCGGTCCGGTAACAGAGGGCTTTCACAACGATGTTGCAGCCGGTTCGTGAGTACGGAACGTAGTTCAATAATCCAGCGTCGATCAGCTGGTGCGGTCGGATTAAATAGGGAGACCGTGTCATAAAGAGGTGTGGCTAAGCTCCGTGGAACCAGGAAGTAAGAGGATACCATAATTAAGGCATGACAGTATCCCCTCCTTAATGAGCAACCTCTGGGTGCTATTGATTTGGCTTAGAAGGGTAACGCTTGTGAAATTTGGAAATCAATTTGTCAGCATGAACGACAGAGGAGTTTTCCCATGTATCTTCATCAATTCCATATCCTTTCCATCTGATGAGGTATTGTAAAGAGCCACGATGGATCCTTGAATCCAGTATACTTTGAATTTCGTATTCTTCTTCACCCTGGACCAATATGGGATCAGGAGAAGTAGTGACATTTCTTTGGAAAGGGTCAGGATGATGAGGCTTCAGCAAGGACACATGAAAAACAGGATGTAGCTTTAAAGTAGGTGGAAGTTTCAATTTAACAACATTACGGTTGATAACCGATATTATTGGAAAAGGACCAAGAAAAAGGGAACTTAACTTCTTTGATGGACGGTTTGTAGAGATGTTCTTTGAGGAAAGCCAGACAAGATCACCGATTTTATAAGAGGGTGAAGGTTGTCTTTTTGTATCAAAAAACTTCTTTTGATTGGAGGAGGCCAATTCCAGATTTTCATGTAATTTCTTGAATAAAGAGGACATATGATTGGATCTTTGGCATACAGAACAAGATTTGACATAAGATTCAATAGTTTGGTCTTGACGAGGCCACCAATAGTATCTTTTAGACAATTCAAGGGTCTTTTTTATACCTGGATGACCTGCCAGAGGAGAATCATGAATAAATTCGAGTACTTTAATTCTGAAAGAGGGAGGTACGTAAATCCGGTCTTTAAAATAGTAGAGACCGTTTTTCTTGGATAATTTAATTGATTTAGGAAGTTCAAGAGCATCTTCACTGAGACCTTTAATGTCGTCAATAAGAGAAGATAGGATTCCAATGACTGTAGACGGAGGAGGTTCAAATTTAGTGTCTTTATGGATCCTGGAAAGGGCATCAGCCTTTTTGTTTCTAGACCCAGGTCTAAAGACTATTTGGAAGTTGAACCGGGAGAAAAAGAGATTCCATCTTACTTGTCGAGCAGACAGTGTTTTATTGGAGTGAAGATATTCGAGATTTTTATGGTCAGTATATATGATTAAAGAGTTCTGAGCACCTTCAAGAAGGTGTCTCCAGGTTTCTAAAGCCACTTTAATACTTAATAAGTCTTTTTCCCCTGTAGGATAATTCTTTTCGGCAGGAGATAATGATCGTGAGAAGAAGGCGACAGGATGAAGAGGTTCCTGAGGAGTTTTGTGTTGAGAAAGGACAGCTCCAATTGCAAATTCCAAAGCATCCATTTCAAGGACATAAAGATATGAAGGATTTGGAAGTTGAAGAACAGGAGCTGTTGTAAACTTTCTCTTTAATTCATTGAAGGCAGTTTGAGCCTTCTCGTTCCAATTGAAGGGATGTTTTTTACTGTTAAGTTGATTGAGTGGGTGAGCTATCTCAGAGTAGTTTTTAATAAATTTTCTGTAGAAGTTGGCGAACCCTAGAAATCGCTGTAATTCTTTTACTGTAGAGGGAACAGGCCAGTTGATGATACAATCGACTTTTGAATTATCCATAGGGGCACCAGGTATGAGGTCTATAGGACAATCGTAGGAACGATGAGGTGGGAGCGTTTCAGCTTCTTTTTTACTGAATACGTCTGAAAAGTCTGAATAACAAGAAGGTATAGTTGGTTCTTTGGAGATCTGAAGAATAGGAATTTGCTGTAAACATGTTTCTTTACAATAATGTGAGTTAAAGGTGAGAGAGAAAGGAGACCATGAAATTTGAGGGTTGTGGTTCCTTAACCAGTTGATCCCTATTATAACGGGATAGAGAGGTGATGGAATAACATCAAATACTAGAAATTCAGTATGAATATGATTGGTGGTTACCTTTAGAGGGATGGTTTCATGAAGAATCGGTCCCGAGGATATAAGGGAGCCGTCAATCACTTTAATAGGAACAGAAATGGTTTTTCGAACACAAGGAATTTTATTCTTTGTTACAAAGGTTGAATCGATGAATACTCCATTTGCACCAGAATCGATAACAGCCTTGGTTATAATTCTTTTATTGTCCCACTGTAATACAAGAACGATAGGGGACATTTGAGTATTTGCTGTAGAGGGAAGTACACTTAGGATGGAAGAGGCATGAGACTGCCTACTGCCTTTTATCCGTTTCAATAAAGGACAATCAGAGACCAGATGATCTTGAGAGGCACAATACATGCATAGGTTTAATTGACGTCTTCGGTTCTTCTCTGCAGGAGTGAGAGGACTTCTTATTACCCCTATTTCCATAGGTTCACTTGGTAAGGAAGTCTTTTCTGGAGCTTTTGAGGGAGTAAAAGGTTTACGGTCTTTAGAATGAAAAAGGGCTTTTTCAGCCTTTCTTTCTCTTAATCTTCTGTCAATGTTGATTGATAAGTGAATTAGAGCGTTCAAAGTAGTAGGGAGTTCTGTTCTAGATAGTTCATCTTTTACAGCTTCAGATAAACCAATTCGAAATTGGTTGCGCAATGTGATGTCATTCCATTGCGTTTCTACAGCCCATCTTTTAAATTCAGCAATGTAATCTTCAACGGGTCTATTTCTTTTTGTAGAGTTCTGATTGTTAAATCAGCTGTAGCTTGTTTGTTAGGATCTTCATAGAGAAGAGACATGGCTTCAAAAAATTCATCCAGTGAGTCTAAGATGGGGTCATCGTTTTCCAGAAAGGAATGGGCCCATGACATAGGTTCACCTCTTAGAAAGGAAATAACCGAACACACTTTAGTTCTTTCTGTAGGATAAGATCTAGGTTTCAAAGCAGTTAATAATTTGCAGGTGTTGAGGAACTCCCTGTATTTTGAACGATCTCCAGAGAACTTTTCTGGGTTACATACAGCAGGATCACTAGCCGAGTGCAGAATAGTATGAGGAGTATGAGTTTGTAGATCTCTGACATAAGTGAGAATTCTTTCGTTAGTAACTTGCAGGTCTTGCACACCTTGGGCTAGTGTATCAACTCTTTGATTCAGCGTAGTTATAGTAGAATCGAAATCTGCTGGATCCATTACAATGGCTGGATTATTCTGTCACGTCTAAACATTTGTTATGAAGGAACACAACTGCAGATTTCTTATAGTTTGAATATTTATTATAAAAAGTAAAAGGTATTGACTTTAATTCCAATTTACAGGTACTGTAGCTTTAAGTAATAAACGATAACTGAAGTCCACAATTATAGGCACTGTAGCTTTAAGTAGTAAACGATAACTGAAGTCCACAATTATAAGCACTGTAGCTTTAAGTAGTAAACGGTAGTAATTAGCAGACACTGAATCAGAAAGAGTCCTTTAGTAGTATTAATGATTTAGGTGAAATAAGTTACAATAGCTGTTCCATAGACTTTAACTGAAGCAAGACAGATGCAGCTAACTGAGACAAAGTATGAGTTGAAGTTAGCTGTAACGGGTTTGTTTTAACGAAGGACCTTGGAGACAGGAAATAACAGCTTTGAGATGCAACGCTTATCACAGAGGTTTTACTTAGCTTCCGGCACATAGAACACTGGTTCCCGAGATCTCCTCAGAGGCGGTTTATCCTGAATGGAGAGAGTTCAGCTTTAGTCGTGGATGAGGAAAGGTGAAGGGAACTTGAAGTCTTCCAGTCCGGTCCGGTAACAGAGGGCTTTCACAACGATGTTGCAGCCGGTTCGTGAGTACGGAACGTAGTTCAATAATCCAGCGTAGATCAGCTGGTGCGGTCGGATTAAATAGGGAGACCGTGTCATAAAGAGGTGTGACTAAGCTCCGTGGAACCAGGAAGTAAGAGGATACCATAATTAAGGCATGACAGAGGGAAGTATTGTACAGCTCCACCTTTTCTTTGTGTATATTATTATATTTGATGATGATATTTTTTCAATGATGTCTATTTATCTATTTTTATTATTTTTTTTGAAAAAAAAACACTTTTTTTTTAAATCTGGCTGAGCAGCCATTTTGGATCAGACTCTACTAGTATGTGACCAACTTGCTGCAGCAGTTTCACATAAAGCAATCGCAGCAGCAGGCAAGTTGATGGGTATCCCATTACACATTTTGCTTTGATCCAAAGTGCGAATTTTTCGATTAAAATAACTCCCTGTTCTCTTTCTTTAAGCATCATGTTAGGTTGCAGTGACATCTATGAACTTACATTATGAAAGATCTCACAATTGACTGGGCTTGTGCATATATTTGTGTATGTATTGTGCCTATATGTTCCAATACACTGTACATCTGTGAATAAAGTCAGAATTTAGTGGGTGTCACCTAACCATTAATTATCATTTTTGCCATTAATCATCTCTTTTTTGGTGCCACAGACGGAACTCTGAAACATAAAATGCTTGTCCAAAGCCCAAATTGTTTGTTCGTGTTTGTTCCTATGGCCCTTCGGGTTATGGAATTCCGATGGTGAATGAATCCTAGTTGTTTCAAACTAACTGCACAAAAAGTATAGCCATTTATTTATTTTAAAACATTGATAAGATACACATGTAGGCCAATCAAATATAGAATTCTAAATAATTCTGTTGTGTTAACATGTTCTCACCCTTCCACAGTCCTGCAGGTTAGGGGTGCTTGTGTTAGCTAGATGCCATTATAATGCTATATAATGATGTGTGTTTAAATGGTACATATTTAGTTTAGTTGCACAATTATAAAAATAAAAATAAAAAATAAAAAATGTGTATGTATATTATTTTTACCTATGAATATATCATGGTATATTCCACATGGTGAGGAACACAGAGGGTACTGATGCTCAGAAAATGTTTCCAGAGTCAAATACTCTTTTGTACAATAGCTGCCAGCATATTGGAGGAGGTGTAATATACTGTAGATTGTCTCCCATAAAACTTTTTCATGTTATATAGTTACTATAAATCATTTTGAGAGCAAAGGTTGCTCATAATAAACTATACCTGAGAACCTTGTCTTAAAACTGTATTTCCTTTCGCCACTATAGAACAATATTTCATTTTTTTTCTTCACATTTTTCAAAATGTAATGTTATTTTATTCTTGTGGAAGATCCAAAGCAATATAATGTACATGAAATAAGTGGTTTGTAATTCATTTCCTAAGGCTTGTCCTCAAGTCTGCATCGCGATTTTCTAGATACGAGACATGGGTTCTAAAATAATGTCCGAGCCTCAGCCAGACTTCATTTCTCTATACTACCTGCCTTAATGCTCTCTTGTGACTGGAATTATTTGATTTTCTGGAATTGATTTTACAAATCAAGAAGATTGTTTGCAGCTTATTATCTCTGTGAAATCTAGGAATTATTAGGGCATTTATCAGATTAGCATCCCCAACAAGAAGCCTTCATCTTTGACCAAAGACCAACATTTTTGTATATTTTCTAAGAGCCATCAAGTAGCTTCTGAAAGACCTTAGATACTCCAGACTAGGGATGAGCAGATATTCCCATGTTTTTCTTGAAGAAATTGTCACAACTTTAGAACATATTTTCACACAAAAAAAATAAAAAAATTCCCAGTCGACTGCTATGAACAAAGAATTCTAGAATTTCACAATGTAGATTGTGAACATTTCTGATATAATCTAAAGCACCGTAATGTAAATTTTGCCCAAAAATATTACCATATTCTGAAGCTCCATCCTAGGTGAGCTGTTCAAATTAAATCAACTGACTCGCTGATATGACTTCCTAAAAAAGCAGGATACAATGATTTTTCAAAAACTGAAAACAAAGGGAAAGTCTAATTAATCAGGGAAGAGGATTCATTTAAGGAGCAAACTGGTCACAATAGCATCTTCATCACAATGGACATATAAATAAACAAATAAAAATTTTGATTATCTGTCTCTCTTTCAGGTAATCATTCTACTTAGTTTATGTCAGGATCCCGCGGGCGGCTGCGAGGGGAGCCTGCAGTCCGCTCGCGGCACTCACCCTCCAGCCGTCCCCGGTCCCCTTCCTGGCGTGCGCTCGGCGGGCGGCATCCTCCCAGCCACGGATGCCACCCGCGTCTTCCTCTGCGTCCCCCAGCGGCAGCATGCATGACGCTGCACGCTGGGAGACCGCCCATTTTAATAAACGCCGGGGTCAGCCACCTGACCCGGCGTTAAAGGCACAGTGCCTCAATCACAGTGGGAGGTCTAGATATCTCCCACGTGTGATTGTTAGTTCTGATTGGAAATTATTCAATCAGAATTAACCTATGGATTTAAATACTTACCTTTCCTGTTCCTCTCTGCCCTGTTGTGGTCTTTGCTTGCTTGTATTGCTACTGAACTTGTGTTTCTGGTTACGTACTCTCTGGCTTGTTTATCTGACTTTGTGACTTTCTCCTACCCTTTGACCTCGGCTTGTTTCTCGTTATTCTGTCTTCTGGTTCCCCTTACTCGGCTTGTCTCCTGACTATTCTCTATGTGCTTAGCCCGGCCACTCTAAGGTCCGGTACTGCACCGTTTCTGTGTGTGTGTTAGCGTGTTTGGTTCCCGGAATCGTGACATTTTATTAGTCATTTTTTGAGAGTTTTATGTTTAACAATGACTAGGGACACGCAACTCTAGAAAACTTGATGCAATAGTAGCAGATTCCTAAAAGAGATCTTAAAAAATAGATGAATTCCTACATATTTTTGACACTCATTTATGCAAACATGTTGCAAATCAGTTGTCAGTTCATTTGTTGATTGTTGAATGGATTCTCTACAACCTGAAAATGGAAAATGTGTTTCTTTAACTAATCCTTAAGACTGTAATCAGTATACCCTTTATCACACCAGCTGGTTGGGGCAATATTATTTTGGCGTTGGGGGTAAACAATACATCCCATTGTGATTATTAAGAAACTGCATAAAAGCCCTTTCCATATTGATACCTATGGGTGTATTTTTTCAATATAATTTGTTCTGTCAAATGTATACATTAAAACATGTTTTGAAACAATGGGGTAAGTCATGTTATTCTTCTTTTTATGGATTGTCCAACTTGCTATTCCTGGGATCAAACACTATTATTTTTAGTAGTTACACTTCAGACGTAGATACTGACAAATTCAACAGTTACCTATTCCATCATAAATGCCTTCAGAAGAAAACGTTTTTGATGTCCTTGCAGATCCTAAAATAACCTGATATTCTGAGGAATTAAATAAAAACCCATACACTGTAAAGAGTAGCATCCTTGACGTAAGGCACTTTCTTCTATGTTCTCCGTGGTTAGCTTTTTTCCTCTAAGGTCACTCAATATCTTGAATTGATATTGCATTTAACTTGTTGTTATCTTTTATTTTCTACAGAAAAACTGCTCTTTGTTCATGTATATAAAATATATTGGCCCCTAACATCTGCTATTTCTGTTTTTTTTTTTATAAAGATTTGCAGTCTTTGTCTTGTTTCCATTGCCTGTAAACACATTACACAGTAATGGAGAGTGTCATTTTCAGGGATTTGCACAGTCCAATACCTATGAGTTGTGCTATTTTTGCTCCTGGGAGGAAGTGGTCACTTCCTCCCAGCTAACTCCGCGCGGGAGGAGCGCGTGCGCCAGTGAAGAGGAAGAGTCAGGCATTGAAGAGGGAGCCGCACCGACTCCTATCATCCCCAGCCACCCTCCTGCAAAGAAAAGGTAAGAGACAGGAGGGTGGCTGGAAAATGAGCTGTGTGTGTATGTCTGTATGCATGTCTGTCTGTATGTCTGTCTGTCTGTATGCATGTATGTCTGTCTGTCTGTATGTCTGTATGCATGTATGTCTGTATGCATGTATGTCTGTATGTCTGTATGCATGTATGTCTGTATGCATGTATGTTTGTCTGTCTGTATGCATGTCTGTCTGTATGTCTGTCTGTCTGTATGCATGTTTGTCTTTAAGTCGGTATGCATGTCTGTCTGTATGTCTGTATGCATGCATGTATGTCTATGTATGTATGTCTATCTGTGTATGTATGTATGTCTGTATGGCTGTATGTCTGTCTGTATGTCTATGTATGTATGTCTGTGTATGTATGTATGTCTGTATGTATGTATGTGTATGTCTGTATGTATGTCTGTATGTATGTCTGTATGTATGTATGTCTGTATACATGTATGTCTATGTATATATATATATATATATATATGTAATGTATGTATGTCTATGCATGTATGACTGTCTGGATGCATGCATGTCTGTGTGTATGTCTGTATGTATGTATGTCTGCCTGTCTGTCTGACTGTATGTCTGTATGTATGTATGTATGCACGTATGTATATCTGTCTGTATGTCTGTCTGTATGTATGTGTATGTCTGTCTGTATGTATATGTATGTATGTCTGTATACATGCATGTATGTCTGTATGTCTGTCTGTATGTATGTATGTGTATGTCTGTATGTATGTATGTATGTCTGTATACATGTATGTCTATGTATATATATATATATATATATATATATATATATATATATATATATATATATATATATATATATATATATATATATATGTTATGTATGTATGTCTATGCATGTATGTCTGTCTGGATGCATGCATGTGTGTGTGTATGTCTGTATGTATGTATGTATGTATGTATGTCTGCGTGTATGTATGTCTGTCTGCCTGTCTGTCTGACTGTATGTCTGTATGTATGTATGTATGCATGTATGTATATCTGTCTGTATGTCTGTCTGTATGTATGTGTATGTCTGTCTGTATGTATATGTATGTATGTCTGTATACATGCATGTATGTCTGTATGTCTGTCTGTATGTATGTATGTCTGTGTATGTATGTGTATGTATGTATGTCTGTATGTATGCATGCATGTATGCCTGTCTGTATGTATGTATGTATGTATGCATGTATGTCTGTCTGTATGCATGTCTATGTATGTATGTCTGTATGCATGCATGTCTGTCTGTGTGTGTCTGTCTGTATGTGTGTGTATGTCTGTCTGTATGGCTGTATGTCTGTCTGTATGTATGTGTATGTCTGTCTGTATGTATTTGTATGTATGTATGTATGTATGTGTGTATGTCTGTATGTATGCATGCATGCATGTCTGTATGTCTGTCTGTATGTAAGGTAGTGTATGTATGTGTATGTATGTATGTCTGTATGCATGCATGTATGTCTGTCTGTATGTCTGTAGGGCTGTATGTATGTCTGTATGCATGTCTGTATGTATGTGTATGTCTGTCTGTATGTATATGTATGCATGTCTGTATACATGCATGTATGTCTGTATGTCTGTCTGTATGTATGTATGTATGTGTATGTCTGTATGTATGTCTGTATGTATGTCTGTCTGTATGTATGTATGTCTGTATACATGTATGTCTATGTATATATATATATATGTAATTTATGTATGTCTATGCATGTATGTCTGTCTGGATGCATGCATGTCTGTGTGTATGTCTGTATGTATGTATGTATGTCTGCGTGTATGTATGTCTAATACAAAAAGAGAAGTCCTGCACTTAAGCAGCAAGGACTACAATACACATCAGCCCCAATATATAGTAAAAACCAAAGAAAAGAAAAATGTTACCTGCGCTTTCTCCTTAATCCCTATGTATATTTAGACAAATGGAGGTCATTTAGTTGCTCCAATGGCCATTGGAGGGAATGCCCGCCTGCCAACGTCAAGGCAGACCCCCCTAAGCGGGTCCTAACACTGACCCTTCATCCTGCTTCCTTGAGCTTCTGGCAAAGATATCTCTAATGAGACAGAAAGGGGTATTTTTTATATACACCCCTATACTTATTAACCCTTAATAGGGAACACATGGGATGGGCAGCAGCATTGTAACCAGGCTGTGTGATACAAAGTAAATACAAATACAAAAAGAGAAGTCCTGCGCTTAAGCAGCAAGGACTACAATACACATCAGCCCCAATATATAGTAAAAACCAAAGTGTGTGTATGTCTGTCTGCCTGTCTGTCTGACTGTATGTCTGTATGTATGTATGTATGCATGTATATCTGTCTGTATGTCTGTCTGTATGTATGTGTATGTCTGTCTGTATGTATATGTATGTATGTCTGTATACATGCATGTATGTCTGTATGTCTGTCTGTATGTATGTATGTCTGTATGTATGTGTATGTATGTATGTCTGTATGTATGCATGCATGTATGTATGTCTGTATGTATGTATGTCTGTATGCATGTATGTCTGTCTGTATGCATGTCTATGTATGTATGTCTGTATGCATGCATGTCTGTCTGTGTGTGTCTGTCTGTCTGTGTGTGTATGTCTGTCTGTATGGCTGTATGTCTGTCTGTATGTATGTGTATGTCTGTCTGTATGTATTTGTATGTATGTATGTGTGTGTGTATGTCTGTATGTATGTATGTATGCATGTATGTATATCTGTCTGTATGTCTGTCTGTATGTATGTGTATGTCTGTCTGTATGTATATGTATGTATGTCTGTATACATGCATGTATGTCTGTATGTCTGTCTGTATGTATGTATGTCTGTGTATGTATGTGTATGTATGTATGTCTGTATGTATGCATGCATGTATGCCTGTCTGTATGTATGTATGTATGCATGTATGTCTGTCTGTATGCATGTCTATGTATGTATGTCTGTATGCATGCATGTCTGTCTGTGTGTGTCTGTCTGTATGTGTGTGTATGTCTGTCTGTATGGCTGTATGTCTGTCTGTATGTATGTGTATGTCTGTCTGTATGTATTTGTATGTATGTATGTATGTGTGTATGTCTGTATGTATGCATGCATGCATGTCTGTATGTCTGTCTGTATGTATGTCTGTGTATGTATGTGTATGTATGTATGTCTGTATGCATGCATGTATGTCTGTCTGTATGTCTGTAGGGCTGTATGTATGTCTGTATGCATGTCTGTATGTATGTGTATGTCTGTCTGTATGTATATGTATGCATGTCTGTATACATGCATGTATGTCTGTATGTCTGTCTGTATGTATGTATGTATGTGTATGTCTGTATGTATGTCTGTATGTATGTCTGTCTGTATGTATGTATGTCTGTATACATGTATGTCTATGTATATATATATATGTAATTTATGTATGTCTATGCATGTATGTCTGTCTGGATGCATGCATGTCTGTGTGTATGTCTGTATGTATGTATGTCTGCGTGTATGTATGTCTAATACAAAAAGAGAAGTCCTGCACTTAAGCAGCAAGGACTACAATACACATCAGCCCCAATATATAGTAAAAACCAAAGAAAAGAAAAATGTTACCTGCGCTTTCTCCTTAATCCCTATGTATATTTAGACAAATGGAGGTCATTTAGTTGCTCCAATGGCCATTGGAGGGAATGCCCGCCTGCCAACGTCAAGGCAGACCCCCCTAAGCGGGTCCTAACACTGACCCTTCATCCTGCTTCCTTGAGCTTCTGGCAAAGATATCTCTAATGAGACAGAAAGGGGTATTTTTTATATACACCCCTATACTTATTAACCCTTAATAGGGAACACATGGGATGGGCAGCAGCATTGTAACCAGGCTGTGTGATACAAAGTAAATACAAATACAAAAAGAGAAGTCCTGCGCTTAAGCAGCAAGGACTACAATACACATCAGCCCCAATATATAGTAAAAACCAAAGTGTATGTATGTCTGTCTGCCTGTCTGTCTGACTGTATGTCTGTATGTATGTATGTATGCATGTATATCTGTCTGTATGTCTGTCTGTATGTATGTGTATGTCTGTCTGTATGTATATGTATGTATGTCTGTATACATGCATGTATGTCTGTATGTCTGTCTGTATGTATGTATGTCTGTATGTATGTGTATGTATGTATGTCTGTATTTATGCATGCATGTATGTATGTCTGTATGTATGTATGTCTGTATGCATGTATGTCTGTCTGTATGCATGTCTATGTATGTATGTCTGTATGCATGCATGTCTGTCTGTGTGTGTCTGTCTGTCTGTGTGTGTATGTCTGTCTGTATGGCTGTATGTCTGTCTGTATGTATGTGTATGTCTGTCTGTATGTATTTGTATGTATGTATGTGTGTATGTCTGTATGCATGCATGTATGTCTGTATGTCTGTCTGTATGTATGTCTGTGTATGTATGTGTATGTATGTATGTCTGTATGTATGCATGCATGTATGTCTGTCTGTATGTCTGTATGTCTGTATGTATGTCTGTATGTATGTATGACTGTATGGCTGTATGGCTGTCTGTATGTCTGTATGTATGTATGTATGTGTATGTCTGTATGTATGTCTGTCTGTATGTCTGTATGGATGTCTGTATGTATGTCTGTATGCATGTATGTCTGTCTATGTATGTATGTCTGTCTGGATGCATGCACGTCTGTGTGTATGTCTGTATGTATGTATGTCTGTGTGTCTGTCTATGTCTGTATGTATGTATGTCTGTCTGACTGTATGCATGCATGTATGTCTATGTGTGTATGTCTGTCTGTATGTATGTATGTGTATGTATGTCTGTCGGTATGTATGTATGTATGTCTGTATGTATGCATGCATGCATGTTTGTCTATGTATGTATGTATGTATGTATGTATGTATGCATGTATGTCTGTCTGTATGTATGTCTATGTATGTATATATGTATGTATGTATGTCATTATATATGTATACATGTATGTCAGTATGAATGAATGTCTGCATATCATTATGAACGTATGTCTGTGTGTATGTGTGTATGTCTGTCAGTATGTCTGTATACATGCATGTATGTCAGTCTGAATGTATGTATGTATGTATGTATGTATGTCTGTATGCCATTATGAATGTATGTCTGTGTATGTCTGTATGCCATTATGAATGTATGTGTGTATGGCTGTCAGTGTCTATATGTCTGTCAGTATGTCTGTATGTATGAATGTTTGTATGTGTGTGTGTATGTATGTATGTATGTATGTCGGTGTCTGTATGTATGTATGTGTCTTTATGTCCTCATGCATGTGTGTCTGTATGTATGTTAGTATGTGTCTGTCTGTCACTATGTATGCCTGTGTGTATGTCTCAGTATATGTGTGTCAGTATGTATGCCTGTATGCGTGTATGTCTGTTTCAGTATGTGTGTCTGTTAGTATGTATCTGTGTCCTTTTATATCAGTGTGTGTGTTTGTGTCTGTGTGTGTATTCCTGTGGGCGGTATTTGGAGGCGGACACAGTGGGCGGTATTTGGAGGTAGGCCCAGACCCTGAGCTGAGTTAGGGGCCCCAACATTTCTGGTGGCGGCCCTGATTGGAAGGAATAACCAGCTCATGTGTGCTTTTGTAGCACTTTGCAAAAAAATAAATAATAATAAAAAAAAACTACTGCATTTTATTTCATAGCCATGCCTTCTCTAAATTGAAACAATCATGTACAGGTTGTGGAGATGCAGGAGGAAGAACTACGGTGAAACTACGGAAGGGGGAGAACAACTTTAGTTTTGTTATATTTGTTGTTCCATATATTTAAAATATAACACTTTTATTGTATGTATGACAAAGTCCCTTCACGTGTCCTTGCACAGAAATGTTAAACACCTGTTTTAAAAAGGTTGTGATACAGGAAGCCTTTCTCAGTTCATGGAATTCAATGGGGTTGAAAGTGATTTGGCATGGCTGAAAGTTGCTAACCCATGGACTATATTTTGGTTGGGAAATGAGGAAGAAAACAAATAATATGGTGGGATTTGGGTACAGGTTAGATACATAGTTTTTTTCAGACCACTTGAAAGCAGGTAAAACAGCTGAACACTAAGAAGAGACAGAAACTCAATTAGTTTACCTTTGAGTTAGTGCATGCTCAAGTCTCCACACATTTTATCTCACTTGTGTTATGTTAAAATGCATACAAAAGATACATACATACAAAAAAATGGAACCTTTCTAATTCAGGACCGTCATCTGACTTCCAATGGAAAGCTGCTGTCACTACATTTATGCCTCATTTTAACTCTCCACTATCCACTTCTATTTTTCTTTCTTCTCACATGCAGACCTCTATGTCCCTTTAAGATTCTTTTTTTTTTCTTCTCTGCCGTATCCTATGCATGGTTTTAATTTTAATTCATACATTTTCATGTAAATACCAATTGATACAATTGTTACTAGCTGACCAATACAAGTGTTACATATGAAAACTTAAAGGCAACAATAGTCACCAAAACAACCTAAACTTAATTAAACAGATTTGATGTATGGATCATGTCCTTGCAGTTTCACTGCTTAATTTTGTGCTATTTAGGAGTTAAATCACTTTGTTTATGCAACCCTAGGCACACCTCCCTCCATATGACCTGCACAGCCTTCCTAAACACTTCCTGTAAAGATAGATCTAATATTTAAACTTTCTTTATTGCACAATCTGTTTAAATTAGAATGTATTATTTCATGCTCTTTTAATTGCCTTCTTGACCCTGCAGGAAATTCCATTGTCACTATTATACTCCGCCATACTCAAATTCCAATTTCAAAAAAAGAAAAATAGTTTTCTCTGTGACCAAAGCACTAATACTCAGACACTAGTGGTTGGAAGCACTATTAATTGATGGAGAGCTTCAGAAACATACACCTGGTGGACAGGCTTAGGGGCTTTCCCAAAACGTTAGGAACATTGATTGCAAATTGGTGATTTCACTAGGACCACCTTCTAGAATTACATTAATGTTGTGCCCTTCTTGTAGAATGAGATTACTATTTCCATAAGCTACTTTACTTTGCTATAAAATTGCTACCCACCATGTCCCCCCAAACATACCGAGTGTACCCCTTCGACTCCATTAACAGCCTTTAAACTTTTTTGACCACCAAGGACAAGCACTACTGGTAATGGTCTGCAACCCTACCATTAGTAAGTATCTATTGTCATAAATAATGGTTAAGCTTTATATTTGATATATTCAGTCTCACTCTCCTGCATTACTCTTTCCAAGAAAATAGGGCATTATCGTGTTTTCATATTATTTGTGACCCTGTTGGCTAAACTGTATGCATTGTGTTCAAATTTGTAGTACACACCCAAATACACTGTTCTCTTTTGCTCATGTTATAGGACTAAAATAGATAAATAAGTAAAATAAATACAACGTGAGGCATAGCAGGTGCAGAAACAAGTTATC
Source organism: Pelobates fuscus (assembly GCF_036172605.1). NCBI lineage: Eukaryota > Metazoa > Chordata > Amphibia > Anura > Pelobatidae > Pelobates > Pelobates fuscus. Next base: position 132,645,018 of record NC_086324.1, on the reverse strand, counting down.
TTTTGTAAGCAAATTTACTCAATGCTGTGTTTACATGTACAAATATTGTTTAATCCTGTCTTTGATTGGAGGCTGTATAGATAGTTCTGTTAGAACGATTTGAAACTGAGGTCCTTTGATCCACATACAAAGTATCTCTTAATCTCACGTCTCCCATAATCACACGACTTTAAACTAGATTGCTCTTCTACTCACTCCTGACCTTCTAACACTTAGTCATGATTGACTTACCCATTGATGTACTGTCCTCATCAATGCAGCAATTCACAAGTTACCTTACCCCCCTATGCCTCCTTTTTTGTTTGTTTTGCTTTTACCTCTTCTTACTTCCAGCCCACCTCTTATGGTTCATTATGTCCATTATGGTCCTGTTATGGTCCTGTTCTGGACACTCCAACTTATTAATCTTATTTTTTCACTGAAAAAACAATTCTTTGTCCCTGTATACCTTTTGTTTAATGATGTTTGCGGTTTGTGAGTCCTTGTCAGCATATGAAAATTTCTTCAACATAATAGTTCTATGCATTATATACGTTCCCTGTACATTGTAATGTTTTGTTTGATCCTTTGTGTGATTCAATCGTATTCTTTTGAATTGTATGAGCATTATTATTGTATGTCATTTTTTATTCTGTACAATGAAACTATTTAAAACCTATAATCTGTAAAAAACAAATATGCTTTCTGAGTAGACAAAATACATCTATTTTCATTACTGCTCTATTGAAAAATAATACATATCTTAATATTAATATCATGTCAATGCTGTATGGAAATAATGTCTGAATTAGTCTTTGTTCCTCACAAAATGCCTTTAAAGTGACTATGCGAATAAGCAATTGTAGGGTAATCCCAATAGTTTAGCAACCTCATGGGATGAATTGTAGTTAATACTAATGTAATGAATTAAAATTAATGTGGATTACAAAATTAATTAGTAAGTTGATAATGTCATGGTAATACTGTGCAAATAAATGTTTTCATTGATAAGCATCATAGAACGAACAATCTCAAGTATCTCACACCATGTGAAGACAGCTGCCAAGAAAGCACAGTTTGCAGGACTCCAAATACTGGGAAATGTAACAAGTTAAATGGTGCTTCCATGTACATCCTGGCTATATACTCAACCAGGTGCTGTGGGGAACCTGCTAGGAATGGCATATTTTAAGCTACAACATGAGAGATTTTTTTGTACCTTAGCTGTTTTCATCTAAAATTTGGAATTCAGCGCTGCAAGCCCACCCTTCAATACAACTACTGCTCTGTATACTATCACAATGCTACCCCTATTTATTTTTCACTATGGGTGTTAGTGGGGAGCTCATTGAGTTTCGCCTAAGGTCTCGCAATGTCTAGAGCCACCACTGTTTTTAGATATATATTATATTTATATCAGATAACTTTTGCGTAATTTTATCATTGTCATTCATATTAAGATAATTCGCAACTGAGCTTTTAATATGACTTGGGAATTGTTGCTACTAAAAGTGCTATACTGCTGGGGGGTTCTCTACAGTGTTGGGGATTCTATGATGATAGAGTAGTTGTCACAGCGTGGAGGTGGATTAGCAGGGTCTGGTGCAGGGTAACCACACGCCCCCTGGTGTTGAGCACCAGCGTTTGTGCAGCCACATACCCTGAATCCGCTTAAGCGGATACCAGGAACTAGGAGCTTGGAAATGAAACAGACCTCCCAGGAGCTGAATAGGAAGGGTCTGCAGCAAGATTGTATCCAGTACTAGAAACAAGGTAAGACTAGAGATAGGCACCAAACAAGGAAACAAGACAAAACTAGGAGAACCCAGAACCATAGAAGGATAGTAAGCTAAACCCAGAACATATACACAAGACATGAGGAAAACATGAACATAACATGGGCATGACTGTACAGGACTGTACATGGGCTGGGTATACAAACTAAAACAATACAATATAACATAGGTAAAACAAGAGGAGCAATAACTAAGTACTACATATGAAAATCATGGGGATTTAGTCACACTATATGATCATACATTGCATAAGCCTGCCAACAACGCCAATATACCCCATATCTGGCAGGTCCTACACTGCCTAATGTATGCTAAAACAACCAAAAGACATATATAGCACTTACCTGCAAAAAAGGGCAGAAGCCTTGAGGAGCTGCCTGCAGGAACACTGGAACAGAGTGAATGATGGAAAACAAACGGGTGTGGCAACATAAAACAAACATTTAAATGAAACCTGGAGACTGGGAATCCCAGGGATGGATTACAGGAATGAACCCAGAAATCCCAGCATAAAGAAAACCAGACATAGAATAGAAACCAAAAAAACAAGAAAAACTAAACAAGAATTGAAACAAGAGTACTGGATACCAGAAGCCATGGCCAGACATCTCCACAGAACAGAGCAGGATGTGACATAACGCCCCTCTTAAGGAGCGAACTCCGGACGCTCCAAACAGCTCCCAGCAGGGCTGCCATCAGAAATGTTGGGGCCCCTGACACAGCTCAAGGTCTGGGCCCCCCTGGTGCCTGCACCCGAGTCCGCCCAAAGTGCTGCCCCCCCCGAGTCAGCCCACAGGGATGCAGTGTGTATTGATTCTGGTGTGTGTATAGTGGATGTAGAATGTGTGTGGTGGATGCAGAGTTCGTGTGTTAAGTGGATGCGGTGTGTGTTTAACGGATGCCGTGTGTATAGTGGATGCAGATTGTACATTTGTGTATTGTATGAGGTGTATATTAGATGCAGAGTGTGTGTTTGCGTAGTCGATGTAGTGTGTGTTTATAGTGAATGCAGAGTGTGTATGTGTGTTTGTGTAGTGGATGTAATGTTTGTGTGTATTAAATGCGATGTGTATAGTGAATGCAGAGTGTGTGTTTGTGTAGTGGATGTAGTGTGTTTATGTAGTGACTGCAGAGTGTATGTTTGTGTAAGGATGTAGTGTGTGTAAATTTTAGTGAATAGTGTGTGTAAATGTTCGTGAATAGTGCGTGTAAATGTTAGTGAATAGTGTGTGTAAATGTATGGGGCTGCAAAATGTTGGGGGAAAAGCCTACAGTTTTTTTTCCATCCATTAATAGTAATGCTTTATTCCCCCCTCCCTGTATCTCACCTGTGGTCATGGAGGGGGGAGATCACATTGGCTGGAGCCCTGGAGCCAGAGGTCCTGAGGCATGGTGCAGCCCCCCGCTACCTGTATTCTGCAGGGGGCCCAGCACACTTGAAATATACTGCCCAGCTACTCTGCTCTGTAGAAGTCTCGCGAGCCGTGCGGAGCGTTGCCATGGTAACCCGTGGCAACGCTCTGACGATTGCGTCGCTCGCGAAACTTCAACAGAGCAGAGTAGCTGGGCAGTATATTTCAAGTGTGCTGGGCCCCCTGCAGAATACAGGAACACTGAAACAGAGTGAATGATGGAAAACAAACGGGTGTGGCAACATAAAACAAACATTTAAATGAAACCTGGAGACTGGGAATCCCAGGGATGGATTACAGGAATGAACTCAGAAATCCCAGCATAAAGAAAACCAGACATAGAATAGAAAACCAAAAAAACTAGAAAAACTAAACAAGAATTGAAACAAGAGTACTGGATACCAGAAGCCATTGCCAGACATCTCCACAGAACAGAGCAGGACGTGACACATATGTGTAACACCATCACAAATTGCTGTAGACATCTGGAGAAAATAGATAACTGAAATAGCACTTTGGCAATAAGTCAACCCGCAAGTTATGGAAATGTTCAAGCACTACTGAATTTACACTTACAGGGCTTCCTCTCGCAAGCTCTACACCTGACTTGTAATTACTTTCCACATCATTATTGTAGCTTGTTTTATCATCAGCATGCACAGTTAACATAGCACAACCATAGACTGTGTTATTTTGGATAACTATGTATATATCCATGAGCAATCATTCACAACTTTAGTAAACAATTTATTTTTAAAGAGTAAAGCTTAAAACACAATTTAAAAAAACTGGTTGAAGAGGACCAATCAGAATCACTAAAATTGTTACTATATAAGGAATCAGTAAATAAATGAGCTAATATAATATAGAAACATAGAAACATAGAAACATAGAATGTGACGGCAGATAAGAACCATTCGGCCCATCTAGTCTGCTCAATTTTCTAAATACCTTCATTAGTCCCTGGCCTTATCTTATAGTTAGGATAGCCTTATGCCTATCCCACACATGCTTAAACTCCTTTACTGTGTTAACCTCTACCACTTCAGCTGGAAGCCTATTCCATGTATCCACTACCTTCTCAGTAAAGTAATACTTCCTGATATTATTTTTAAACCTTTGCCCCTCTAATTTAAGACTATGTCCTCTTGTTGTGGTAGTGTTCCTTCTTTTAAATATGGTCTCCTCCTTTACTGTGTTGATTCCCTTTATGTATTTAAATGTTTCTATCATATTCCCTCGTCTTGTCTTCCTTCCAAGCTATACATGTTAAGTTCCTTTAACCTTTCCTTGTAAGTTGTATCCTGTAATCCATGAACCAGTTTAGTAGCCCTTCTCTGAACTCTCTCTAAAGTATCAATATCCTTCTGGAGATACGGTCTCCAGTACTGAGTACAATACTCCAAGTGATGTCTCACCAGTGTTCTGTACAATGGCATGAGCACTTCCCTCTTTCTACTGCTAATACCTCTCCCTATACAACCAAGCATTCTGCTAGCATTTCCTGCTGCTCTATTACATTGTCTGCCTACCTTTAAGTCATCAGAAATAATCACCCGTAAATCCCTTTCCTCAGATGTTGAGGTTAGGACTCTATCACATATTCTGTATTCTGCCCTTGGGTTTTTACGTCCAAGATGCATTATCTTGCACTTATCCACATTAAATATGAGTTGCCACAGCTTAGACCATTTTTTTAGTTTACCTAAATCATTTGCCATTTGGCTTATCCCTCCTGGAACATCAACCCTGTTACATATCTTAGTATCATCAGCAAAAAGACATACCTTACCATCAAGACCTTCTGCAATATCACTAATAAAAACATTAAAGAGAATGGGTCCAAGTACAGATCCCTGAGGGATCATAATCCTGGAACAGGGATACCCAATATGTACCTGTGCAACACCAGAAATTCAATAATTGGCTACAAACAAAATATTTGTCTTACTTCATAAACAGCTAAATATTGACTGGCACATATTTAATCAGTGAAATCACATTATTGTACGGTATTAGATATGTAAATATGGTATTAGATATGTAAATATCCAATATTACAGGAAATGGTGGTCCGTCTGGTTTGAATTTTTTTTACTTTAAAAAAAAAATAAACAGAAGAGCTGTTTCAAATGCAGGACAGTTTTTAGTTGTAAGCTCCATGTTTTTCACCTAGATGCATTTTACAGCCTGTAAAATCCTTACACACCCCCCAAGAAAACATTCTGTAAATCTGGCGCCGGAGTTCTAAAGAATGTTTTCTTTCCAGTGGAGGTAAAGTGTTTTTTTCTGAAAAAGCAAACTAAACACTTTTAGTAAACTTCCTAGAACGAACAATCCCCTTTAGATTACATTATCTTGACCTTGAATAGAGAGTCATAAGCAGGGCCAGGTTAAGAGCCCACTGGGCCTGGTGCTGACAAATAATATGGGTCTAATTACAAAATCGTATTGACAGCAAACACAACAACAGTTCTACCTCTGAAGTTTCATGTATCTGGGGAATGTGGTGCCGGAGAAACACGCATTTATAAGAACATACATACCCTATGCTAATTTCTTGCTCTCATCAAACACATATTCCCCTGCATTGGTGTCCTGTGATGCTGGATATCAGTGGGCAAGGTAAAAGGAGGTACATCCCTCCTAAGTCCCCATACTTAATTACATCTTTACAAAGCAAGCGCATGTAATGAGAAGTAAAAATAAATAAATCAGTTGGCCTATTTCATAGGCATTGATCTGGAGCTTCAGCTCCATTAGCCCCTATGTTAATCCGGCCCTGGTCATAAGACTAATATCACACACATATGTCAAATTTACCTAGACATGCTCCACAACTGAGTTCTTCAATTCATTCTATTGATTCTATAATGTTATAATTAGACTTATGATTATATTTTGCCATCTTCCTCCTAGATACAAAGACATGTCTCATTGACTAAAATAAATAAAATTAAATAGTTTATTACTGACGAGCTCTGATAAACCAGTCAGATTACTGTGATCTCAAGTTCTCCTACAGCTATGTCATCATAGCAACAGTATTTTCTAGATAACTTAACAATTTAAGGACCACGTGATGGTCTGTGCCTTCATGCAATGCAAATCTTCAATGCCCAGTAACAGCATAGACAGTCATGCAGTAAAGGTACCAGCAGTGGCTAAATCCCTGCTGGTACCATGGACCCCCAAGTATCTTTCAATACTCTGTCAGCTGATATCACAGTTATTGGCCCAGATGGACAGATGATCTGTGTGCAGCGCTCAAAGTGAGCACTGCTCATAGACCTTTAAATAACATGGCTGAGTGATCTTGCTCAACCACTGATCTTTCACTGCCCCCAGCCTCTAGGATTTAAAAATGTGATTCCTCGGGTATCTTTCAATACCTGGGGGTTTCCTCTGTCAGTTGGGGCCACAGTCAGTGGTCCTAGAATTACAAGAAGACTAAAAAATCCCAGCTCAGAGGGAATCCCTTGGAAGGTGAGATTAGGGGTTTTATGTAGGATTAGGTAGGATTTTAAGTAGGATTATGGGTTAGATTGTGGGTTATATTAGTGTTGCATAAGCATAGATTTATAGGTATGATTAGGGTTGGATTATGGGTGGATTAGAGTTTGGAATATGGGTTGGATAAGAGGTAGGAATAGAGGTTAGTTTATGGCTTGGATTATGGGTTGAATTAGGGCTTGGATTAGGGGTTGGATTAAGGGTAGGATTAAATGTTGGACTAGGAGCAGGATTAGGGGAAAAGGTATGCATGTGGGGGATCATTGCACTCGAAAACAGTAGCAGAAAACAAGTGTGTGATGTTTGCATTAGTGGGACACTTTCAGCAGTTACCAGTGGTAATAAAATATAAACATTTGTAATATGGGTCAAACATTGCAGGACATACTTGCATAGCCAAATCTACAATCTGTGTACATTTCCCGAAAATAAAATGAGGGGAACAAAAAAAACCCAAAAATGAACTAACTTGACCAAGGTTTGTGATAAAATGGTTAAATGAAAAATGTCAAATTCTCTTAATACATAGCCCGGAGGATGTACTTTCTACAAATACATATGGTTAGGATTCTGCAACTACTATTACTATAATATAAGTTGTAATCTCAGCATGCCAAATTTTGCAAAGTTTTAGTTTTAAAATCGTAATTTACAGAGGGGGGGGGGGGGGCGACACATGAAAGAGCAGCTCCAGCAAGCTTATGATTTTTTTAACCAATTAAAGCTGAACTTGCACCCACCTAGCAACTAGAAGCTGGGGTCCTTTACACAAGGGAGTACTGGCTCTGAGCAAAGGCTTGCACGCAACGTTTAAGTCCCTTCGGAGGGCCATCCTTCGTCTACCCAGATGAGGCCTACGCGGGCGGTGTGTAGAGTGGACGACCGCTAACCTGCTATCCTGCCCGACTGCACCAAGCTAGATTTCCGACACTATGTGAACCTGGTCCTGTTACCACTCCCCCCCCTGCATCGGTGGGGGTGATCACGGTCCAGAACCCGAGGCCCCTATCACTACTGCGACTCTGCAGCCCTACAGTACCATCATCCTGTGGCATCAACATGGAGTTTTCTATAAAATGGCTGAAGCAGTGCATCAAGCAACCTGCTCCAGTGAGGTCGCTGAATTTCCCTCCTCGCAAGAAAAAATCTTCCCACGTAGTATTTTTCCTATGCTTGACTTTCTTAAGACAGCTCCATTTACTGTATCAGAGAACCAGACACAGGAAATGGAACTGACTTAAGCTCCTCCTTTGGTCAAAGAAGGTCAAGGTAGGAAAAATACATAAGACAAAATAGTCCCTATTTTGCCTTAAGTTTGAAAAAAACTAGATCAGAAATAAAGAAAAGAAGAACAGATGCTGAGAGAGGAAGAGAAGAGGAAACAGTAGGAGAAAGGTAAATTTGGCATACAATTTACATCATGAATAACCTTACCTGTGTTTTAGAAAATATGAATCCATATAAGTAATTTTATATCTAGAAATACTGCGATAACATTTGTCTTTCTCAATGAATAGACACTGTCTCCATGTATTGACTAGCTTTTTTTGCAATTAAACAGAGCAGGAATGCAAATTGAAATTAATCAATGCCATCAGGGATGTCTTAAAGACATAAGAGAGAATCAGAGCAATTAAGGATGTATTCCCAGGGGAAATTACAACACTTCATTAATTACAAAGCCTTAAAAGGAGATGAAACAAATGCAGAGAAAATCCAAATATCAGTAGATAGAAAAAAAGACCTATTTTTAATTTTGAAGTCAATCATGTAAACATTACACAGCCACATCCATAATAAGAAAGTCCAGGTACTGGTCAAATATGTTGAGAAAGTAATCTATAATGACACATACTCAATGCATTTAGATATTCAGTTTGTGTCCATCCATTTAGAGTCAATCTACACATCTAGTCATTTTCAATCAGCTGCTTTGCAATGATGCACATTATGGAGAGTCTTGTCTTGTACGGTGCTTCCATAACTAATGCCGCTTCCTATAATGGGTAATTGGGTTAAATATTTTTTTTTGTAACAAAGAGAAAACTGACTCATTAATTTTTATTTTCTTAATTGCACATAGACTGCTTGATAATTAAGAACATACACTAAGCACTATTTCTAATTACCTGCATTTCTTTCAATCCATTACAATTTAGAACCGGGTACCAAAGGTCTCCATTTTAGAATTATTTTTCTGATAGATAGATAGATAGATAGATAGATAATTTGTTTTAATACACAAAGGCTTATGTTCTCCAGAATGTAGTATCTCACTATTAAAAGGCATTGCCAGCCACTCTTCTAAACCCTACCTCTGTATTTTTTAATATTATCAAGAACGTAAAATAAATATCAGTAATATTAGAAAGAAAGTGAAAAAGAATAGTATATATAAGTTCAGAATGAAATAAGACAGAAAACAGTTTTCAATCTTGAATTAAGTTATATTAATTGAGTACATGTGTAATAAAAAAAACAAAGAAAAAACAAAACACTTCCATAGGATAATTCTGTATGTAGGAAAACATACTGTAATGATAATTGTTACACTCACATTTATGAGAGCTATTCCATGCTCTATACAGCACGTATCAGCTGTATGACCAATACCTATGGATACAAGTTGTTAGTAGTCCTTCCTTCAATGCTTTTCTTACTGTATAAGTCTTAATAGTAGTTTATGTAATCCCAGTAATGCTACAAGATAAATACTGCTTAGTCCTAACAATGTTGCATATGAAGATCTGTTTGTCCAAGCTGAACGACATTCGTAGGCAGAAGCCAAAACATGATTTTGCAATCACTTCTTTTATTGTTTTTTTTTTTATTGTCTGTTAGATGCATCCTGTTAATTTGCAACTAACTTTAAGTACATGAAAAATAGTGACAAAAATAAATTACATCACGGGATGGAAGCAGAGATTATTTTGATGGTTTGTGTATTTATTTGCATACGTTGCCTTATGCTAGATCGTTTGTTGCCTTTTCCCAGTAGATTATTGTCACCCAACAGCTTATCTTTTTGCTTTGTATACAGCATTGTGTGTCTTGCAAGAGGCTGTGCCTGCTTGGCAGAAGCTATATATGCTTTTGTATTCTTTGGACGCATATTGGCATTTTATGTGTCTGGAAAGACAGCTTCCAAAGAAATCACAGATGAACATTCTCTAAGCTCTAATAGCACACACAGACACGAGAGGCATTTACTGCCAATCTTGTCTCCTGGATTGTGGGTAGTAACTAGCTCTGAACATATATTTTCAATTATCTCCATATGGTGTTTTTATATTTTATACATTTTATTTGAAAATGTAGTTTGTCTCATGAGATTACAAACAGTTGACATGATATACTAATAAATATAACTTTCTTGTCTCCAGACTTTCTATCTTTTAGAGGAACAGTTCTTCTTTTGGATCAAAAACCTTCTACTCTCTTGTCGGAGAGCTTAGAAATATTGGTATTATGGAGATATCACGGCGCAACAAAATAGTAACTAATGAACAATTCTGATAAAACATCACTGTGGTTATGTATTTTTACTTGGTTTGCATAAATAAAATGCTTGATTTTTGTTTAAATGTATTTACTCCATTCACTCAGCTTAATAAATAGCTTTTGAAATCTTCAAATTCCATTTCATCTTGGTAAAGCCCACTACTTAAAGCTCTTCGGATATTAGAAATGTTGAGAGGTATATACTAATTAGCAAACCTGCCATCATAGCACCAGACATGTTTAACGCTAGGATATCATATTTACATTATTATACATTGATAATTACACTGTACAGGTCATCTGCTCCTTTTTTTAATCGGCCAGGTTGGATGTTTCCTTCTTTCTTCTTATCTTTGACTGACATCTTGTATCACCCAATTACTATTTCCATTTAAATTTCAAGATGTTTTTTCCAAAGACGAGTCTAAATTGGGGGGTGCACTTATGATTGTTGTATTTATAATGCCTAACTGTCTAAGTATTTTGTTATCATTGTCTATCTTTGTTTAAACAACTTTCAACTTACACTTGGGTGGCAAACCCCTTGCAAAATGATTTATCAAAACAAATAAAACTATAACATTCCTGCTGAAGTATATGAACAGTAACTAAAAACAAGAGTACAACATAAAATAGTGAACCAAATGAAAAAAAAATCTATGATTATGCCATCAGGGTCACCTTGTACTAGAAGCTTACTAGAACTCTGTAAGGACAATTTAGTCACTATGTGGCTCAGGGTTTACATGTGTATACGATTTGGTGTAAATCTATTTGTAGTTTTAGCTGCACTGTTATGTGTGACTATGTATGTTCTGTTGTGTTTCAGCAAGGCTAAATTGATATAAATTGATATTTATATTATTATTATTATTATTATTATTGTACAATAAGGGAGACAATTACAAAATGATATAGGAACAATAGGTAGATGAGGACCCTGCTCAAACGAGCTTGCAGTCTATAGGACTGGAGTATAAAGACAAAGTAGGAAGGGCATCAAATGGGACAGTAAGCAAACAAGGTGGAAAGGTAGCAGAACTGGAGGCGAGAGTGGGAGTGTGGCTCTTTAGGAGAGAGCAAGAGACAGATATATGACAAAGGAGTTACTCTGGGAGCCATAAGCATTTCTGAACAGATGGGTTTTGAGGGACTTCTTAAATGATTGAAGACTATGGGAGAATCTGATGGGGGTAGGCAGACCTTACCAAAGGAAAGGAGTCACCCGTGTAAAGTCCTGCAAGCACGAGTTAGAAGTAAGGGTGTGAGCAGCGGGCAGGAGAAGGTCACCAACAGAAAGAAGAGACTGAGAATTGGGCATATCTACAAATCAATGAAGAAATCTAACAGGGGCTAGAGTTGTTTAGAGCTTTATAGGTAAGGGTTATTTATCCCATGGTGGATCTTGCACATTCAGATCACAGCACAGAGGGAGCCCGGCGCTGGAGAAAGGTAAGTGGCTGAAGGGGTTTTAACCCATTCAGTCCAGCGGGAGGGGGGCCCTAAAGGGTGTGGGGGGGGGACCTACTGACCCTATAGTGCCAGGAAAACAAGTTTGTTTTCCTGGCACTATAGTGCTCCTTTAAGTCCTGCAAAGTGGGAATAATATAATAAACTATAACCAACAAGCATTTTCAAGAAATGACTGTTCACTTGCTACCTAATATTTTCCACCGTTGATGTGTGCCTTTGCAATGATATAATTCATTTTATTCACTTCACCTGTCAGTGGTTTGAATTTTACACTATTACTCCCTCTATGCCAGACAACATAGAGAAACAATTGCCCTATATTGTATAATTAATCCATTACCCCTCCATTGAGGTTAGAGGATGGTAACTCATCATGCAACCCCTGAATTTGAGGGAGCCTTCCATTTATTTTGTTATATATGTGATACCCTTGTCATAAAGGTTTCAGTGCGCTCAAGATGCATTGCAAAGAATGTTGTTTGTGTAAGTTTCCACTTTTTAAAACTTGAAAACCTTGGTGGGAGAAAATAAATGCAGTACATTTATCATTGACCAAAAAAGAAAGGTTCTGCTAGATAATTGTTATCGTGATAAATTCCAGCACTTCTTGACTGCTTTGTTGGCTTAGTGTTAAAATGAGAGTAAACATAAAGGAAAAGAAGAAAAGAGTAGAAAGTTTACATTTTACCCATGGTATTTGCTAAAGAGAAGTATAGACTCGGTAAAATCATGCATATATTAAACGCTATATTAATGTCCTGACTATGTTACAAAACAGTAAATAACATAGAAAATCGGAAATTAGAATATTTGTTTTGTAGCAAAACATTAGCATTGTTTTTTCCAATAAACTCCCTATTCACTGGAATGTAATTATATAGCGATTTCTAATCAGCACAGAATAAATGCACTGTTCAGAAACGTAAATTAAAAAACCCGAGATTTTCAAACACACAAATAATACTGATTTGTGAAATAGAATATAACATGATTTGTTAGAGTCTCGGATTAACTGCATTTCCTGAAAACAGTATTTGTAAATGAAACAATCTCTTTTTTTAGTTTTGTTTATGGGGATTCTTTTCTTAATTTAAAGATTGAGTAAATGAATTCCTGAGAATTAAAATAAAGACAATTTCCCCCTTAATCAGTGGAACAAATAATAATTTGATCTTGGGCCCCCTTGTCTCCCCCCAGCATTTTACACTTTAAAACTGGGTTGCTATGATGGATTATTTAAGCATATGTTTCTATAGTTTGCATTTTAATTATATAGAATACATAATGTATTTGTTAACATATATACACACAGTATCTTGATATACAAACAAAGTACAATACTATGTTATGTGTTGGAGGGGCAATTGTTATGGATAAAACAATAAAAAATCCTGATGAGTAAATAACATGGTTTTACATAAAAACTAGGTATAAAAGGTAACGTGGCACCCAGAATATGAGTGGTAGTATAATCAGCAATCTTGCTTGCAATGTCCGCAGTATTGTAGTCACATAAAGATAAAGAAACACATATATAGTGTGAATCCATTAAGAGTGTATTCTCATGTGAAGAAGAGGACAATGTAGCAAACTCACCTGCTATTGAGCTAATAGACTTAACTAGATTGAATATAGCAGTGGCTGCATAATTCCCACTCAGAGTGCAGTCAGCTTCACTCTAGTCAGTATGAAAATAATGAGAAAAAAAGATACATAAAATAATAATAATAATAATAATAATGAGAAAAGTAGCCTAATACTGTAAAGGTCTTGATGTAGACTAATAATATAACATTAAATACTCACAATATCATATGTAGTTATCTATGCCCAGAGATAGAATACATTCATATCCCCACCTACAGATCATCTTAATAATAGCCAAAAACAGCACAGAGAATCAAATTTTAAAAATAAATTACCACTTAAATGTAACAAATAAACTGCATTAATATAAAAGCAATCGCTACGAATATAAAAGCATCTACTAACGCATTTTGCCCCAAGATTGCTACATTGTCTTTCTCACAAGAATGCACTGTTGTCTTATTGGATTCACACTATACATGTGTGTCTTTGTCTTCATGGGATAACATTACAGTGTATACTATAACTAAAATTACTGAACATACAAGCATTCATATACTAGACGCAACTTTAATAACACTGTTAACTTTACTGAAAGCAAAGTTTTAGATTTATTGATAAAGCTGAGATAAGTGGCGAAACACATCTTGATTGAACTGAGAGGATCTTTGAATTACAATTATCTTTGTTAGTATTTGGCTTGATTAATTTAGTTTTTTAAAGTTTTTAACTGAATCTTACTCTAGGAGCAGTGTCTCCCTTTCTGCTTTATCTCCCTATCTGAGCTCTCCTGCATTAGATACAGAAGAGGCCCTGGTATTGCTATAATTTACCATCGTTGGTGTGATTTAAGTCAGTCCTCATTGGGCTCATGCTCATGTCAGTGCATCCATCAGCCACCCATTTATACTCCCCTGTGTTGGGTTTGTTACACCATTGTGCATATTTCTCTCTTCCTTAATATATCCTGTTAGACCATATTGCTCCCTTATTGTTTATGGGTAAGTTATAATTTATTTTTGCGCTCCACTGGGTCTATGTGAGTGGGTCTATATAGCTCAGTACAACTTTTTTCTATTTTTTTCGGGTACGTGCTAAGTGTGAGGGTTCTAGCACTTGTGTTGTAGGTGCTATTTAATAAAATGTTCTACACATTTTATAAACTCCTTTGTTTGCACTGAGTACCTTTCTGGTTTGCATTATATGGCATTTGCCCAAAAAGGACCTGCTGTGAGACAAAGCACAATCCTCAGCTCCCATAAGAAGACATTATCATACTATAGGTAAATAGATCTATAGAAATAGATGTGCTATTTATGTAATTCTATGTTATTGCAATCCATCCAGTGACACATTGGTAAGATGTAGATGTAGCACTCAATGGTTTTGGGGTTTAATCTTAATTATGGTAAATCTTACTTTCCTTGAGTTCTGAAGACATTCTTTAGATTCCCAAACCTCTGCATTCCTTCACATTAAAAAAATTAAATAACTCTAATTAGGTTAAATGTCTGTAATTGCACCCAAAATTTACTTTTTAAGTCAAAATCTAGAGACGTTCACACTAAAAAGTTTATTTACAAACAATCAATAGTAGCAGTGATTGAACTACCAACTCCAAAAATGTTGGTTACAATGAGTTCTCCAAGATTTTTTACTACTTTGGACTAAATTTGGCACAAGAACTGTTAATTGAATAAGCCCCATCTTTAAATGTTATGATTTACATACCTGTAAAGATCACATTGGTAACAAGTAATGTGCCACCAGTATTATAAATTATTTTTCGAGTAGGAAAAATGTATACAGAACATAAATCAGCAAACGCGAATTTGTGGCTCTGTCGACAACAATCATTTATCTTTTTGTAATCCTGCTATTTTAATAGCAGCAAAGGTCTCCAAAGATTCAAAGAAAAGGAAAACTTTTAGGAATATTATTATATTTAACAAACCCGTGTTTTTCGATATTTCTGTTTCCACATAACTTCGCTAACAAGGTACAGTCAAGCAACCTCCGATATATTTTGTACAAATTCTACTTATTGATGAAATGCTCCATCAGTCATACTGACGTTCGGTAATAGCTGATGGCTAGAATACCGTGTTCCTTTGAGATTAAGACGCGGGTAACATATCTATGATAACTGTTTTTGAATAACCTTTAATTTAAAATATCAATGTGCCTAATTAAAAAAATCAATTTCCTTTATTGTTCTCTCCTTTAATAGTAACATGATTAATAGTATGTCAGGTAAACTCTGTGCCGAAATGACATTTTCATTAGAAGTTTGCTAGGTGTGAAATATTCATTATGATATACTATTAATGATTCATGAAAAATGCAATTTACACTTTTCCCTACTGATCCTTAATCAGCCAGCATAACCCTTCCATGGACATATATATCAACAATGTATTATTCGAACGCATTTTGCTGACCAATAATACTGTATTAATACTTTGCGGGTTCATTTTCATTTTTAATTTGTTCTACAGATTAAATGTAGAATATTTTAAAAATATTTTCTAATTAAAATGCAATAGTTCTGTGTATCATATTAAAGGTAACAGGCACTTTTTAAGAATTTATACTTATTATTTATATATCGCCCAAAAATTAGGTAGCTCTTTACAATCATAGAATTGAGATAATTGACAAGTAGTTGACATAAATAAAAACGTGGGCGAGAGGTAAAACATGCCCTGCTCAAACATGCTTATAAACTTATAATCAGATTGTAAGCCTATCCATTCTAAAGTCTGGTAATACTTTCTATCATTTTGTCTTCATTTGTAATTAGAGATTTGACTTTAATTATCTTAACACCAAGGTATGCATCAACTTTCTGGAAATGTCTGCTTTATTAGGTGGGATTTACGTGTCCCAAAAAGTAACTCGCTTTCATTTTAATTGTCCTTTGTGACATAAAAATGGTTGTTGACTTGGACCTGCATGTCCGCTGGTGCTACACTTCATGCTTTGTTTTACAACCAAAAAAAACCTTATTAACAAAACAAAAAAAAGTATGCAGCAACTACACTGATCAATCCCTGGAAATGGATTCATAGGGAAGGAACACTATAACATTAGACCCTTCTTTACTTTCCTTGTTTCCAGTCTCCCACGACACTCTTCACATCTCCTCCCCAGGTGTCTTCACATGGGAGGCAGGGCCTCCTCTAGTATGGTCCAATCCAATGCTTCTTATAGAGGAGCATTGGGCACATAATGCGCATGTGCGGCGATCGCTGCTAGCGCATTCAAACTTTCACGTAGGAAAGAATTTAATCAATGCTTTCCTCTGGGGATTCTGCTTCACATGACCTGAATTTTACTCGCTCTGTGCCATGGATACTGACAGCCAGTAGAGGAGGTGTCAACTCTGCAATGTAATCATTGCAGTTTCTAAAAAACTGTAATGCATTACATTGCAGAGTAAAGGGAATAAGGACACTACACACAGACCAATTCATTGAGATGAGGTGGTCTGGATGACTATAGTGTTCCTTTAAATGACCTGAGGGATGTAGTTCCAATAATCCATAAAATAATGTGGCCACTCACACTTCTTCTTTCCCGGTCCTCCCACTTTCAGCTACACTACAGAAAAGTGCCCTCCTACACCAGTTATATAACTGGGGAAACCTTCTAAAGAGGCGTGTAAGAAGTGTCATACAGTGACAGCCTTCATTGTATAGCACCCTTTAGAGATACAGGAGGCCATACAAGAACTGACTGGGCATACTTGTGCTTGCCATCACTGGGTGATCAGGTTTGCATATGCCAATGTGTGCAGCCAAGTGTCATTTGCCAAAAGGGTCATTCATTTGTACTTACCCCTCATGCAAAATAAAATGTTGCCAGTCGTTCCCTGGAAGCATCTGTGGTATTCCTCTTCACACTTACCCCTTGTCCTGAAGGCTGCTGGGGTTACTGTGGTTTGGTGACATAATTCTACTCCTTTATTTATTCTTTCTTATATTCTATCTTATTTGTCATTATATTTAGGGGGTTGAGCTTATTGTCCTATCACCTAAGGTTTTATTTTGCCCATACTGAGATTGTATTTTGACTATACAAGCATGCAGCTGCTGACTGTATTTTGATAGCACTTGGTGACTTATGCTATGTGTAAAAGCAAAGTGTTTTTTCCTGGTATTTAGGAGGATTAGGATCTAACCCAGGGTCTATGCTTTTCATAATACTTTCACTCTGACTTTTTCTCTGTTTATAGATGTATATTTATATACGTTTAAAGCAGTGTTCTTTAAACATGTTGAGGTCTACTAACAACAACAAAACTATTATTTTATTTTATTTACTTGATTTTTTTATTTAGATATATGCCACCAGGTATACATCATTATCATTTATTTTTAAAGTTGTGTTCTAGGCACTAGAACAACATTATAATGTCACGTGTTTGATTGTTATAATAAAGAGAAAACTAACAGAAAGCCACTGGTAGTTTTTTTTACAGACATAATGATTTGAGATACAGAGAAACAAATATTTCCGGATATCTCAAGCTTTTGGCCAATGTGATATTTCCTGGAAGGTCATTCGACACTTGCAAACATTTGTAGAAGCTGACATACACAGTTTGCAATTATTATTCTAATGGGAAATAGAGAGCAAACTTAAGACTGAACATGCTGCTCATGTAATATAGGAGCTTACTAAAGTAGTCATGAACCAGGTATGGAAGGTGAAATTAACTAGATTAAAGTGTAATTTAGTTATCCTTGTTTAATTATCACAATGATGGTTATTGTAATAACGTTGCAGGGAATAAATGTATAGCACAATTGTATATACATGTTGTCAGCATTACCATTTGTTGTACATTCTGTTTGCTTTGAGATTTTAGCAGGATTTGTGTCCGAACAATGCAAATATTTAGGGTAGCGGTGTGAAATTGAGATCGTGCTGAGCAAATATAGGAAGGCATATTTCTGTAATTTCAGCCAAAACTTACCTTTTAAGTAAATAATCTAGAGAAATTAATATTAAATAGTATATTCAAAAACAATCAATACTAGCAGTGAATTATCTACCAACCCCCCCAAAAATGTTGATTACAATGAGTTGTCCAAGATTTTTACTATTTTGTACTAAATTTGTCACAAGAACTGCTAATTGAATAAGCCCCATCTTTAATGAAATATTATGACTAGTGATGTCCCGAACGGTTCGCAGGCGAATAGTTTTTTTTTTTTGTTTGTAGCCAAATTTACTAATACTAAGTAAAAATTACTTTAGTATAGTATTAGTATTAGTAAATTGTGCCCCTACTCACAATACCGCAGTAGGGGCATGTCTATTAAACAGCCTGTGGCTGCTCACTGTTAAAAAAAAAAAAAAAAGGGTCCCCCTCCCTGAGCGGGTGGGGGCCCTAAAGTAAAAAAAAGGGGGGAGGACATATTGTCCTCCCCCTGGCCCCCACCCCTGAGCGGTGGGTGGGGGCCCTAAATACCAATAGGGGGGGACCTATTGTCATCCCCCCGGCCCCCACCCCTAAGCGGCGGGTGGGGGCCCTAAATACCAATAGGGGGGGGACCTATTGTCCTCCCCCCGGTCCCCACCCCTGAGCGGTGGGTGGGGGCCCTAAATACTAATAGGGGGGTATCTATTGTCCTCCCCCCGGCCCCCACCCCTGAGCGGTGGGTGGGGGCCCTAAAAATAACAATAAGGGAGGACCTAGTGTCTCCCCCGGCCCCCACCCCTGAGCGGTGGGTGGGGGCCCTAAAATTAAAAATAAGGGGGGACTTACTGTCCCCCCCGGCCCCCACCCCTGAGCGGTGGGTGCCCTAAAATTAACAATAAGGGGGGACCTATTGTCCCCCCCGGCCCCCACCCCTGAGCGGTGGGTGGGGGCCCTAAAATTAACAATAAGGGGGGACTTACTGTCCCCCCTGGCCCTAAAAATAACAATAAGGGGGACCTATTGTCCCCCCCCCTGGCCCCCACCCCTGAGCGGTGGGTGGGGGCCCTAAAAATAACAATAAGGGGGGACCTATTGTCCCCCCTGGCTCCCACCCCTGAGCGATGGGTGGGGGCCCTAAATACTAAGGGGGGGGGACCCTAGTCACACCTCCCTCCCCCCAAAAAATTATCCCCCTACCTACCCCCCTCACCCTAAAAATAATGAGGGGGGACTTTTTAACTAAAAACCTGTAAAAAAAATTTAGATAAAAACAACTTACCATTCGATGTTTTCTTTCTTCTAAAATCTTCTTTTTTCAGCCCCCAAAAAGGTCAAATAAAAAACCATAATATCCGATGCAATTAAAAAATAAAAAAAAAAACGAGCGCAAAAAAAAAATCCATCTTCACCCATGGAGGGCTCCGCGCAGGCTGAGCTCTGCAGGGCGGGGGAAGGCTTTTAAAGCCTTGCCACACCCTGCAATTATGCTAAGAACACTCTGATTGGCTGGCTTAAGTCAATCAGAGTGCTCTTTGTCATTTTACACAGCGTGGGAAAATTCGAAAAACTTTCCCACGTTGTGTAAAATGACACAAAGCACTGTGATTGGATGGCTTGAAATTCATCCAATCACAATGCTCTGTGTCATTTTACACACCGTGGGAAAGTTCTTTGGAATTTTCCCACGCTGTGTAAAATGACAAAGAGCACTCTGATTGGTGGGCTTGAAATCCATCCAATCACAGTGCTCTGTGTCATTTTTCACAGCGTGGGGAAATTCCAAAGAACTTTCCCATGCTGTGTAAAATGACACAGAGCACTGTGATTGGATGGCTTGAAATCCATCCAATCACAGTGCTCTGTGTCATTTTACACAGCGTGGGAAAGTTCAATTTTAGAAGAAAGAAAACATCGAATGGTAAGTTGTTTTTATCTATTTTTTTTTACAGGTTTTTAGTTAAAGGTCCCCCCTCATTATTTTTAGGGTGAGGGGGGTAGATAGGGGGATAATTTTTTTTGTGGGAAAGTTTAATTTTCCCACGCTGTGTAAAATGACACAGAGCACTGTGATTGGATGGATTTCAAGCCATCCAATCACAGTGCTCTGTGTCATTTTACACAGTGTGGGAAAGTTCTTTGGAATTTTCCCACGCTGTGTAAAATGACAAAGAGCACTCTGATTGACTTAAACCAGCCAATCAGAGTGTTCTTAGCCTAATTGCAGGGCGTGGCAAGGCTTTATAAGCCTTCCCCCGCCCTGCAGAGCTCAGTCTGCGCTGAGCCCTCCATGGGTGAAGATGGATTTATTTATTTTTTGTGCTCGTTTTTTTTTATTTTTTTATTGCGTCGGATATTATGGTTTTTTATTTGACCTTTTTTGGGGCTGAAAAAAGCAGATTTTAGAAGAAAGAAAACATCGAATGGTAAGTTGTTTGTATCTAATTTTTTTTACAGGTTTTTAGTTAAAGGTCCCCCCCTCATTATTTTTAGGGTGAGGGGGGTAGGTAGGGGGATAATTTTTTTGGGGGGAGGGGTGACTAGGGTCCCCACCCTTTGTATTTAGGGCCCCCACCCACTGCTCAGGGGTGGGGGCCGGGGGGGACAATAGGTCCCCCCCTTATTGTTAATTTTAGGGCCCCCACGCACCGCTCAGGGGTGGGGGCCGGGGGGTCAGTAGGTCCCCCTTATTGTTATTTTTAGGGCCCCCACCCACCGCTCAGGGGTGGGGGCCAGGGGTGGTCAGTAGGTCCCCCCGTATTGTTATTTTTAGGGCCCCCACCCACCGCTCAGGGGTTGTCACGTTCACATAGAGTTTGATGGAGCTCAACTGCAGATTTCTGATTAATTAGATGTGAATGTGAGAAGTTGAGGAAATAAAGAGATGACAGTTCACCAGGGAGTTTACTGATACTGTGTCTTTAATATATTTGATTGAAGAAACATAGGTACTGTATCTTTAAATATTTCAGGATTGCTGAGTGGATTCTTAGACTATCTTATACAATTGAATTGCAGCAAAAAAATTAAGGAAGGTAATGCAGATTAACTTGCAGAGATTTGATATAGCTTAATTGATAGAAAACATCTCATATGGAGGCAGAAAGGTCAATGAATAGGAATTACTCCTATAACGATAGGAGAATGTGCGAGCAGGCTGAAGCTTGAGAGCTCAGTAGTCAGGGGGAAAAGTTCGTATAACACAGTGAGGTAACTTAGCTTCCAGAGGATTGAAGTTGGTCCCAGAGTGCCCTCCGGGGCGGTTCCGTGGAGAGAGGTCGAGAGGAGTCAAAGTGCTAGCCGTGGTCGAGGAAGGAGAAGGAGGTTAGTCGATTACGAGTCCGGTTCGGTACACAGGTAAGTTGTAGAGAAGAGTTGCAGCTGGTTTAATTCCGCGGTACGCTGTTCATTAATCCAGCGTCTGTTGTCTGGCGCGGTCGCATTATGTAGCGCAATGAGACCGTGTCAGAGAGGGGGTGTGGCTACAGTCCGTCAACCCGGAAGAGACAGGAATTACAGGTAACGGCCATGACAGGGGTGGGGGCTGTGGGGGACAGTAGGTCCCCCCCTTATTGTTTTTTTAGGGCCCCCACCTGCCGCTCAGGGGTGGGGGCCGGGGGGGAGGACAATAGGTCACCCCATTGGTATTTGGGGACCCCACCCGCCGCTCAGGGGTGGGGGCCGGGGGGAGGACAATAGGTCCCCCCTATTGGTATTTAGGGCCCCCACCTGCCGCTCAGTGGTGGGGCTGGGGGGAGGACAATAGGTCCCCCCTATTGGTATTTAGGGCCCCCACCCACCGCTCAGGGGTGGGGGCCAGGGGGGAGGACAATAGGTCCTCCCCCCTTTTTCCTTTTTTTACTTTAGGGCCCCCACCCGCTCAGGGAGGGGGAACCCTTTTTTATTTTTTTATTTTTATTTAACAGTGACACTGTTTAATCGACATGCCCCTACTCGCGGTATTGCGAGTAGGGGCACAATTTACTAATACTAAGTAATTTTTACTTAGTATTAGTAATTTTGGCCACAAACCAAAAAACAAAAAAATAGGGGGTGGACCGAACATCGCATATGTTCGCCATCCGTGGCGAACGCGAACACGCTATGTTCGCCAGGAACTATTCGCCAGCGAAACGTTCGGGACATCACTAACTATCACTTGTTAAAATTGTGACTTACTAAGCATTTTAGGTTCAATGACTGATCCTGTCCACCTTTTTTCTATTATGTTACATATATGACGTGCTAACCTGCATAAAGTCCATCTCATTTTTGCATGATTTTAAGTGTAATATAGCCCGGAGGTACTTTTTTTCCTTCAACCCGAATAGAATGACTATTAAACCCTAAATCCTCTTAGAGAGTTATCTTAAAAAATATTTACAGGGTTATTAACTAAAGTGAGAATTCAAAGTGAAACCGGATCAATTCTTTAATTCAGCTATGCTTCCATTTCCACTACTTGCCCTTAATTTTGAAATACTCTTTAAAATATATTTGAATTCTAACTTTAGTAAAAAAACATGTTAGTTATAAAATGTATCTGAGTATGAAGAATTACCTGTTCAATTTTAATAAAATAAACAAAACAATGATTTTCTTATTTATTTCACATATATCACATTTTATTTATGGGTTGGGATGATTAGAATTAAACATGATCAGAAATAAATATTTCTCCAAAAGGCCAGCATGTTCTGTCATCTAAGTAGCTAGGATTTATTGCTCTGCAATGTTTTGATTAATTCCATTATTCTTTCATAGCAGCAAAAATGAATTAAGCTGTTGAGCTTTAGAGTAATCGCTCTGTTTATAGGTTATGAAGCAGAGCTATGTTGACTTTATACATTCTCTCTTACACTCTACATATTGTGGATAACACAAGGGGAGATTCATTAACCTATGCCAGTTGAGTTAAGTATAAAATTATCTATTGCCTATAATAGTATTCTGGTAGGAGATAATATAGATTAAACAAAACCAACAAAATAATGATTGTTTTTGTACTAAATAATTGTAATAATTTTACATATTTACCCTGAAATACAAAGTTCTTATTGACTCTCTCTCTCTGGATTTCTACATTTTGTTTTATTTTTGATAAGTCACAAATATATATTTGTTAAAGGAACACAACAGTTTCTACATTTTAGTTTACTATACTTGGTTATTATTTCTGCATCGCCACAGGGACCTCTCTGCTCTCACCCCGCCACTATGGCTGCAATCATCAGTCCAGAAGATAGGAAAGCATTGGGAGGCTAGCGTACATGCGCAATAGATGGTTCTGCTGTTCCAATGAAACACTAGAGGTGTGTTTGACCCTGTCATGGAAAAAATGCAGTTTCTATAAAACTGGAATGTTTGACATTGAAGGGATAAAACTAACGAGCAACTGCACCTAGATCTCGTCATTGAGATATTGAGATCTAGTGTTCTGAGTGGCTTTAGTGGTCCTTTAAATATAAGGATACGTAAACATTATATTATTAATTTAGGGGAACGATAATGCCCCATTTAGGGCTTTTGGTAAAGGAATAATGAAGGATAGACATGCTTTTATTGTACTTATATGACACAGGGAACTAAATTTAGTAGCTTGGATTTGGTCTATAACATAAATATTGGTATATGTAGGAGATATCTCCTTAATGCTCACATAAAGTGCTTTTTCCTTGAACATAATTTTGCTGTTTCTACAATGTTATAACTAATAGGCTCTGCTTGAAATACCGTCTTACTTTTTCATCTGCTAAAACTAGACACAAATTAAAACAAGAATTAAACTCGCATAGTTTCGCAAGCATTTTTTCTGATTAAATGTTCTTTATTTTATTGTTAGGTTTTCTCCTTTTCGTGAGCTTTTACAATATATTTTATTTTTAAGCATATCTCTGTATTCCAGCATGATAAGTCCCGTGTGAAATTAGGCTGCCTTTCAATAGAAGGATCTTGATATGTTTGTTATCTTTACGTTCAGCATCACAATTGGCTTTGAGAATTGGAAGGATCCGTGTTTTCTGTTGGCACAAAATTCATGCTGTTATTTTCCAGTTTCATGGACAAATTCAAAGACGTACACAGCAAGCAGTCAGGAACATCCTATTAAAAGTCTACAGATTAGTTGCAGGTGAGTTACAATTCACATATTAAAAATTGCTTTTTTAAATAAAAAATTCACTTGTACAACAATAGATGTATCTGCTACAATTATTGTATTTCATCTCAAAGTCAAAACACATATTTTTAGAAATATAATTTAGGAGTTTCCATCTTGGACCCAACATCAATTCCAACATAGAACTTTAGAATTTATAACTATAGCTACCAAGCTGCCAATTTTACCACAGAGGCTAATTGTTAGACAGCTCATAAATAGCTTTCTGTGACAAGTAATTTATGGGTGAGGAAAATAGTTATAGCCTATAAATTCGACGTCCCAACCAATCTGAGCATTCCGATACCATTAAGAGCACTTTCACTCACAGTTTGAGAAGTATAAAGTTACCACTGAGTCAATGTAGTATGGATCTCCGCTCAGCTATTGCAACATAAATAAGATATGTATGCATTTATGTTAAAACATTATTCCAACAGTCTATCTACAGTTAAACATTCTTAATTATTAAGTAATATACAGGTAGGTCCAGAAATATTTGGATACTGGCACAATTGTTGTAATTCTGGCTCTGAAATTAAACAACCAAGTGCAGACTTTCAGCTTTAATTCAAGGAGTTGAACAAAAATATTGTATAAAACGTTTAGGAATTGCAACCATTTTCATACACTGTTCCCTTATTTCAGGGACTCAAATGTAACTGGACAAATTAACACAATCATAAATAAAATGTTAATTTTTTAATACTTTGACAAGAATATGTTGCAGGCAATGACTGCTTGAAGTCCGGAATGCATGGACTTTACCAAACATTGGGTTTCTGTATTTGTGATGCTTGGCCAGGCTTTTGCTGCAGCTGTCTTCAGTTGTTGTTTGTTCGTGGGTCTATCTGCCTTAAGATTTGTCTTCAGCAAGTGAAATACATGCAAGAATACTTTGCAGGCAGATGCCTATGCTCTGCCAGTGTTGACGCCTTAATCATTCGCCTGTTAACAGTGTTTCATATTTGGTTTAGATTGGGTACATACAGAAAGGACACCACTAATATCCCTAGCTTGTCTTAAAAGCGTAGAGAAACTAGCCAGTTCATACCGATAAATGTCGCACTTATCCACTCAATAGCCTGTAAAGCGTATAGCTTACCTGCTTGTGTAACTTAGCTATGCTTAGTCCTGGGCAATCTAACTCACTGACAAGTCGCATGTTTTTACACTAATATGCCTCAGGGCTTACGGCTTACCTAGTCATTACTCCAAACTGGCCACAACAAAACAAAATAGATTACATATATTGACTAACTAAACTGTTAGACAGCTAGGCATGTTATATCCACCAAGCTTGTTTTATATTTCATGTTTTGCATTCTTAACCAAAAATGTGTGCAGTTACTCCTGACATATTGTGCTTATACTTGAAGCTTGTAACCAGTCATAATGCATTTTACCTCTATGTCACTGTTATGCTATGTATGTCTCCACTGCACTTCAAAAATAAAGAATATAAAAAAAAAAGAATACTTTGCAGGCAATGACTGCTTAAAGTCCGAAATGCATTGACATCACCAAGCATTGGGTTTCTGCATTTGTGATGCTTTGCCAGGCCTTTGCTGCAGCTGTCCTCAGTTGTTGTTTGTTTGTGGGTCTTTCTGCCTTAAGATTTGTCTTCAGCAAGTGAAATGCATGCAAGAATACTTTGCAGGCAATGACTGCTTGAAGTCCGGAATGCATGGACATCACCAAGCATTGGGTTTCTGCATTTGTGATGCTTTGCCAGGCCTTTGCTGCAGCTGTCTTCAGTTGTTGTTTGTTCGTGGGTCTTTCTGCCTTATGATTTGTCTTCAGCAAGTGAAATACATGCATGCTCAGGTTGAGATCAGATGATTGACTCATTGCAGAATATTCCACTTCTTTGTCTTAAAACACTCCTGGGTTACTTTCACAGTATGTTTTTGTTCATTGTCCATCTGTAAAATTTCCATCATTGTCCAACTGGATGAATCAACTTTCTCTGAATTTAGCTGAATCTGAGAAGACAAAATATCCCTATTCACTTCAGAATTCATCTGGCTGCTTCTGTCTTCTGTCACATTATCAATAAACACTAGTGGCCCAGTGCCATTGGAACCCATGTATGCCCACGCCATCACACTGCCTCCACCGTGTTTTACAGATAATGTAGTATGCTTTGAATCGTGAGCCTTCCAAGCCTTTTCCATACTTGTTTCTTTCTATCATTCTGGTACAGGTTGATCTTAGTTTCATGTGTCTAAAGAATGCTGTTCCAGAACTGGGCTGGCTTTTTTAGATTTTTTTGTCTAATCTGGCCTGTCTATCCTTCAGGCTTATAAATGGTTGACAGCTTGTGGTGAACCCTCTGTATTGTTCTTATGGTGTACTTGGATAATGATATGCCTACTCGTGGAGAGTTTCTTCTTCTAGTATTCTTCTAGCATGGAAATGATCCCGCGATCATCCACCACTTTTGTTTTCAGTAGACGTCAAAGGCCTTTTTGTGTTTCAGATCTCACCAGTTATTTTTGTCTCAGAATGTACAAAACTGTTCATTTGACCACTCCTTATGTTCATGCTTTCTCTCTAATAGATATTTTTGTTGTGTCCTGTTTCACTTGCATTGAGTGCTCCTTTAACCCCTTAAGGACACATGACATGTGTGACATGTCATGATTCCCTTTTATTCCAGAAGTTTGGTCCTTAAGGGGTTAACCTCATGTTGTGGGTTCACACCAACAACTTCAAAATGCAAATGCCACACTTGGAATTAACTCCTGACATTTTACCTGCTTAATTGATGAAGCGATAATGAAGGATTAGCCCACACCGGTCCATGAAACAGCTTTTGAGTCAATTGTCCAATTACCTTTGGTTCCTTGAAAAAGAGGGGCTGCATATTAAAGAGTGGCAATTCCTAAACCCTTCCTCCAATTTGGATGTGAATAACATCAAATTAGAGAGACTGCACTTTAAGCCCATATTCATTATTTAACTTTAACTTGCATTTATCTTGGTAAAAAGAAGAAATAACAAAACGTCATTTGTCATTGTACAAATATTTCTGGACCAAACTATATGCCAGGCTTCACTGATATAATCGTGATTGGTCTATGTTCTTTGTTGAGTGGCCAATCAATGAACACTCTGTTAGACTGACTGACATATCAGGGTAATTTAGAAACAGGGATGTGACACGAGAGGCACAACAATAGACAAAGAAAGTAAGATGACAAACTCAAAAATTGAAAGAATGGATTAGGAAGTAGTCACAAGAAACTTTGACATACAAAGGAGTGGACTAACAGCCAAGGAGAGTTGATTGTCTGAGACAGTGTCTGAATTTACAGACACGGTGGAGGTAGCTGATGGATTTTACAGTGTGGTTGTCAGAAAGTAATCCAACGTAAATCATATTTACGTTGAGGGGGGACCAAAACATTGAATACCTCATTAGTTCATTCACTGAGCTAGGCATAGTCTTATGCTTTTTGACTGGGAAAAAATATGTACACATCCTTGTTGTTTAAAAAGAGCAATATGCAATTAAGATATCCTTCTCTGTAGTATGGATTTTTTTTCATTTTTTTTTTTTTACAATACTTGACCAGGTGACCAAATGACCAAGGTTGAATGTAGATGTTTTCGCTATTGAGGGTAACTTTTTTTTTTGTTTGTTTTGAGATCCTGACAACTCTTGCTACACCTAAACTGTCTGAAAAATCTCTATAGATATATCATACCTGAACATGTTAGTTATGTTTTACCTATGTTTTATTCTTAAATGCAAAAAGGTTAATGTGAATGCTTCATGTATTAAAGACTTCAATATTGATACTGTATCCATTACATGACACATTTCCAGTGGCTGAGATTGTACTTGACACATATGCTGCATTTAACATTCACGATAAAAAATAAAAAAAAAAAGAGCAATATGAGATGAAATGTTGGGTAGAAAAATAGTTAACTCTTTTTTTGTTTGGTTGGACAACTCAGAAGTGGTCTCTTGGTGTTTTGTATGCTGTATAACTGTGAGTTACCATCTGTAACAAGGTTACATCTACATTCTTCTCTACCCCATTATTGAGCTTCACCTGGTGAAGAAATTGCTTTCTTGTTTGTTTTTGTTTTATGCTCGGTTTCTATGAATAGTGCATATGGAAAGCAAATGCTAAACCATATTCTATTTTGTCTCTGGGGATAGCTATAGATATATGGTGAAGAACAGGATAACTTCCATTGTAAGCACTCAAGTTAATCCACAAGCATTGCAAGTTTGTGTCAGAATAGGAATGTCATGGATCCGTTAAAGTCAGTGTTTTTTTCATGTAAATATACAAATATAAAAAAGAGGGAACTCGAAGACATTGAAGAAAGAAACAGAAACTTGGCAGAAAATTTGAAAAACAGTGGTCACTGTAGTGAAATGTAACAACATAACACAACCATTACAGGAGTCAAAATATCAGACATCATTTTAGACAAGCCAAAAGGTGTTCAACCAAGAAACTGCAGGAGGATATATGATGCTGATATCCAATATGCTCACTAAAGCTAATGTGGAGCTATAAAAGAAGTTGATTTTGGCTCATTCTTGATTATTAATGGATTTAGGAGCCCCACATGGGTTTTCATTAAGATTTTTGTTTTAAGATGGCACTTCTCTTCTGCAACGTTATTTCTTTCTGTAATGTCTGTAACCTTCATTTAAATTCCTCTGCATTCGTCTAACTTCAAATTTACGTATTACTTACAGCAAAAAATAAAATGTTTTGTAATCTGTTAAACACATTTTGTATCGCAACGTATATTGTGGGACAAGCTTTATTGAGCAATTGCATTTCAAAGGTTTTCCACATTGTGATCAGACCTATAAGGCACCTGTCGTAATCCAGGTGTTCTAGCGGAGACATTCAATTTATCTGTGGCATAGTCTGACAATTCAAATCACAGTTTCTGTTCCTGTACTGCCACTTTAACATTCCTATTTCCACTTTCCACTTTTTAATTGCAATGTATTGCTTTGACGATTTTACACACATTTTTGCAAGGTTCTCGAGTCCTAAAACAGTGTTTCAAAATACTACAGCAACATTCAGAAGTAGAAGCACAACATGAGAAAATCAAAAAAAATTTGTACTAAAATTAGTACAATATTAGTACACTTAAATTCAGTATTTATCGTTTCATTTAGATATGCTTCCTTTTTCTCCATGTCTCTAATTAAGAGTATTAAATATAGGATGACTCGGACAGGCTTTGCATTTTTATTTAACCTCTATATCACCATATAATAATATGACATTTAATGCCCAGTTATGGTCAAAGTATCAAGTCAAAGCCATGATTTAGTATTTTTAGGACCAATCCCACTAGACATTTTTGACACGTAAAGATCAGAACCATTTTTAAATATTTGCTATGCATTGAACTACAATTCTACGATTGTTTTTTCTGTCTCATTTCATATGCATTTAAAACTGTAAGCATGGTGTGATCATGTGACTGATGTGTAATTAATTCGTAGTCCCTCCGCAGTAATGCAGAGGTACCAAAAAGAGCCATGGCAGATTTTTTTTTTTCAGGATGAAAAAACATTAATGATGTAAAGGGGTAAATTGGTCTTCATGGACTGGATTTAAAAGTAAACATGATTATACGAGTTACTGGTAAAAGAGAGGTTAACAAGATAAAGGGTGAAAATTTAAAGATAACATTTTGGACACTAACTATCAGAACTTCATTTAGAGTTTTGGCAAGTTCAGATTACTGTCGTTGATTCTATATTTACATTGATTTTAGAATTGATTATGTTTACAGGGTCAACTTCTGGGAACCTGTAGGACATAAATTCACAAAATAATTTGTCACACTGGACAGCTTCTGCTTACAGTTTCAGATTTTCCAATGGATGATGACAAGGCGATGAACAATAGCTTTGTTATTGCGATCATTCACTTGTAGCCTATAGGCTTCAATCCAAAAGTTGATTCTTTTTCTCCCACCCATAACTGAATGCTTCTTTGCAGATAAATAAGATAGTATGGCTTATCAGTATTTGGAATAAATGTGCATATTCGATTTTTTTCCACCGATACCCCCAAAGAATAACAAATCTTAAACATTTTTGATAAAGAAAAAAATGGATCCAGAATGAATTAAAAATATGTAATGCGGGGTATGTACACTGTGCACTTTTTTAAATAATGTGAAGTTGAGATCATTTTTTTTTTTTTGTAAATATGATTTTTATTAATTTATTTTCAACAAAGAAGAGTTGGACTTGCAGGTCCCTGGAAGCGACTACGTTAATAGTTTGCATGTGGGCTCGCAGGCCCTGGTAACTTATGTGGACTCGCAGGTCCCATGCATTCGAAGCAGACAATTGTGAGTGCCTATGTCTCATGTGTTGTATTTTTTTTTCCTTTCTTTTTTTTTTATTGAAAATTTGTCAAGTTTTTCATAACATATCATGCGAGTAGGTTGGTGGAAACGCGCAGATCTCCAACCTGTTGTTCAATATTTAGTCATGTGAGATGCGTAGGTTTCCGAGATAAGGGCATAGAATGAGATACGCAGGTCTCCAAACAGCCTAGTCGGCTGACCCATAGCATGAAAACATAAAAAACATTAAAAAACAAACACAGAGAGAACCCCCCCCCCCAAACCAAAACATTCTGTTCTAATACAATAGTACCGGTGTGTTGTTTAACGTATCGAGTTTGTTTGATTACAGCCGCTAAGCGGTTCACTAGTCGTGTCTGCAGTTGTATGCCGGAGTTCAGGTGATGTAAACAGTAAGGTGCGGGCACCTTGATCCGTCCTATGTTGGTGTGTGTTTGTGTCAGTGTGGTTAGGTCGAGACCGCATCCATTCAGTTGCAAAGGGCATTGTCTTCACTTCACTGTGTATGTATTGTTTATCGTGTGGGGTGGAGTCCTGCCGTGACATTGATGGTTGCTTTGAGATGGTCTTGTATTTGTGATAGGGATACTAGGATCAGGTCATGTATGTCTTCTCGTGTGTGTGCCCTCGTGTCGGGATTGTAAAATTGTGATATGTGTATCCCGTGGGTTCTCTGGGTTTTAGTCCTATCTGGTCTTGTGTGTGTCTTTTTGGAGGCTCGGTGGTGTGACCCTCCTTGTCTCGGTGGTTGGGGTTCCTTCAGTCCTGGTATGGTACGTGTGTTGTGCTATCGCTCATGTGTGCCTGGACCTGCGGTAGTTGTCCTCCGCGAGTTTTTGCTTGTGGGCTCGATGTCCCCGATTTTATTGAGGAGGTCCACTATCTGTTGTTGGGCATCTTTTTTCTTTTTTGTTGCCAGTTGAATTATGTAGCCCCTCAGGACGCACTTATGGGCTTCCCATATGGTAGTGGCTGGGGTATCTTTGTTTTTGTTGTGTAAGAAGTACTCGTTAAATGCTTTTTATCCCTAATGGCCACATCTTCTAACAGGGTGTCGTTTAGCCTCCAGGTCATCACCCTCGGTCTTATCAGTGGGGAGTCTAGGTCCAGCGTGACCGCCCCCATGGTCGGACCATGTGGCCGCGTCGATGGTTGCCCTTTGCAGTGTGGTGAGCTGTTCCTGCTGGATGAACACGTAGTCGATCCTCAAATATCTCACATGGACCCTCGAGTAGTGTGCATAATCTTTGACCGTGGGGTGTAAGGCTCTCCAGCAGTCCACTAATTGCAAGCTTCTGAGGGCTCTCAGAGTGCTTCGGATGTGTCTCTGTGGAACGCTACTTCGTCCCGTAGAGGTATCTAGATAGGGGTCTAGGGGGACATTGAGATCTCCCCATAGTATGAGGGTTACGTCCGTGAAGTCGGCCAACATGCGCAGTGTTCTGCGGATGAACTGCGGTTGATTACGATTAGGGGAGTATATACACGCCAGGGTATAGGTTCTATTCGTTATTGTGCCTTTCAGAAAGATGTAGCGTCCCTCCGGGTCCACGATTTTGTCCGTTTCCACGAAACCCAGCTTCGTGGCGAGAAGTATTGCTACTCCTGCCTTCTTAGAGGAGTGGTGGTTGCTGAAATACGTTTAGGAGTACGTTCTGTCCTTCATGGTCGGGGCGGAGTCTACTCGGAAGTGAGTTTCTTGGAGTAGAGCTATCGAGATTCGCTTTTGTCGGAGTTCTCGCAGGAGGTGCGTTCTTCGCTCTGGGATATTCAGTCCCCTGCAGTTATGGGTAAGTATGCGTAGTGGGCAAGATCGGTATGCTGATCCTGTGGGGGGAGGCTCGTGGCGGGCGCACGCAACACGGGCGGTCCGGGGAGTCACTCTCCACCATAGTGTGCCACCTCCTGGGCTCAGCTTTGCGACGCCGGGGAAGCAGGGGGAGTGGGAGGGGCAAGCGGGTGTCGGTCACGCCCAATGCCACCCACTGGTCTCATGTGGTGTGTGGGTAGTTGTGTGTGTACGGTGTAGTCGTGTTGTGTCGGTGGTCGAGCTTATCGGAATCGTCAACCTTGCTCCGGCAAGGAGGCCTGTGTGACCACGGATGCAGTCGGCGGAGCCCCCGTTCCGGGGATGTCCCTGCCCGGGGTCCGCCCACTCACCGCCGTAACTATTGTTCACACAGGTGGTGTGGGGTGCGTGTCTCTCTCCGCCCTGTTGGCAGGTGTAAGTGGTTCAAGTTGTGTTGAGTGTACTGTCCTCACGTGGAGGCGTATCCCTGTGGTTAGAGTGAGTACCGTCTATAGTGAGGGTCCTCCACCATGTGAAGTTGTATATTTGTCGTAGCCGGCTTTCATGTGTGCTCTGTACTTATCTATGGGTTCGGTAGTGTAGTCCAGTATTCGTGCGCAGCCGTATGTCCTGGTAATCACCTCTCCTTCACCCCTGTGTGTGGAGGTCTGATTGTATCAGCGGTGGAAACCTCTGTGTCTTTCCCGTCCGCTTAATTGTGTGTGCTCTTCCCTTCTTGTAATTTCCCCCTGCTGCTGGTGTGACCACTGTGCCTTGCATGGCCAAGCATTGGGGGAGGGGGGGCACATATCTGGTCCCTGGGGAGAGGGCCCACCCGGTGTATGGAGGGACACTTCATGGCAGTGCGACATGGGGGGGGGAGGCATGTGCTCTGGTATGGTTTTCACGTCTGTCGCATGTCAGTCATCTCGGTAAGACGTCTGTCGAGTTCATATATTAAGATTTGAGTAGCCATAAACATTGTCACATCATACATTATGCCCTTATCAGAATAGGTCCCTGGAAGCATTCAATATGTGGAGTCAATTAGGCATGCTATCCAACCAGACCTGTTTATCAGTAGCTCCTTGTAGTGAGCCTTTGTCAGCATATTTGATCGTTAAACAATTTCTGGTACGCCTAAAATTATAGCATTATATGACCTCCTGCTTAAGAGTAGCTTCTGCGGTGCTATTTTCTCCCCCCGTGTGGTGCTGTAAAATATAATCTGGCATTCAATTATGAGGGGGAGGTGGGTTCCGTGTTATTTAGGAGGGGGAAGGGAATACCCTTCTGGTATACCACATTTGTTTCATTATTGATTTTTCTAGTGGGGGGGGGGGCTGATGGCCTATACAGTGGGTCGGTAAGCTACCCTGTAAGATTCATACAATGCGGTTTAGCCAACTGGAAGCTGGAGTGGATAATATGCGTCAATAAAAGTTCCAGTTAGTGACTTCCATAGCTTCCCTCTTGCCTTCCTGAGGGTTGTCAGTTCCTGTTACGCGAGTCTGTAATCCCTGATGCTACATGCCAGGAAGCTAGTTTCTTGATTCTGCATGGAGGGGTATTGAGGGTCTACCTTTGCTGCCCAGTTCGGGGTTTGTATCTCAGGGCAATCTGTCGTGGTGTTGGGTCACCGGTGGCGGCTTCCCGACTGAGGCCCAGAGTTCCACCCCCTTTATCCTTCCCAAGCATGTGCAGTATCCCACCCGCTGTGTATTCCCTTCCATGGACGACCTCCCCTCATTTCATTTTTTTGCTAATTTTTTTTTTATATTTAATCCCCTCTTGTGTGTTGGGGCTTGTTGTCCTCCTCCCCAGTGTTCCCGTTTCTGTTCCCTCTGGTAGCGTGGGTCGCTGGGTCAGGTTGCCCACATCGAGTTGGGCAAGCCCTCGGGGCTCTGGAGCGTATGTGGCTGACTGCCCCCCTTCCCCCACACCCCTCGCCCAAGTGGTGAGTGGGTATGGTGCCCATTGCATGAGGAGTCGTTCCCGTTGGGGTGGTGATCATACGGCTTACCGGGATTCAGTGTGGCCGGTCTCAGGCGAGGTCATTGGTCGGTGGGGCAGGTTATCAGCAGACAGGAGCCTGGCGAGGTTGTGCAAGCTGGGTTGGTGTCGGAGAGGTGTGTAGGTCGCACGGCGTGCAGCCTACGGATGGTGTGTCGCGTGGCTACTCTTCGGGTTGGGCCAGATCCGGCCTCCAGCCGTAGTCTGGCGGGTCTTTGCCTCTTTGCACTGTGATGTTAGGCAGTTCTAGTTTTTGCAGGAAGGCAGGTATGTCTTCTGGGCACCAGGCCGAGACCAATTCATTGTGGCGGCGGACATTGATGCTGAAGGGGTATCCCCATCTATAAGGGATGTTTCTGTCTCGTAGTGCTGTAGTCACCGGTCTCAAGGTGCATCTAGCGTCTAGGGTAAGTGGAGACAGGTCATTGCAGAGGGTGACTTCCGCGCCTCTGTATGTCCAGTGGGCGCGGGAGCGGGCCTTCAGCATTATTTGTTCTTTTAGCGTGAAGGAGTGAATGCAGCACACTATGTCTCGCGGGGTGCCATCCGCCGTGCGCAGTCTGAGGGCTCTGTGGGCCCTATCAAATCTGAAGTGGTCCGGTGCCTCTTCACGGAGGATAGTGCGGAAGACCTGGGTGAGGGTTTCTGCGACGTTTTCCCCTGAGCTGTCCGCCTCCGGCACACCGCGTACCCGGATGTTATTGCGGCGGCCTCTATTATCCAGGTCTTCCAGGTGCTGCCGCATTGCCAGTAACAGGTCTCCCTGTCTGCGTATCGCGGTATCTGTGGTCTGCCATTGTGTCTCTGTGGTCTCTGCGTGCTGTTCCATGGCAGTGATGCGCGTGTCATGGCGGGCTATATCTGCTTTAATACCTGCTGCTTCTGTTTTCAGCGCCGCGTGCAGGTTATCCGAAGCCTGAGCAAGGTCTTCTTTTGTGACCATCAGGGCTGTCATGCATCTCAGATCTGCTCCGATGTCCGCCAGAGTCACTTGTTCCCGGCCGGAGCATGTAGATGCCGGGGATGTCGGCGCCATGTTAGGTGTATAGGCCTCACGCAGAGTGCTCGCCAGAGTGCCTACAAATTCGTCCATCGGACCCATTTTTGAGTGCAGCTGTTTGGTCCTGGAGGTCTGTGGGGTGTCCTGCCGTTTGGTTCTACCCATTTATGTGCGGGTGTCAGGCTTGTGGGTGCTAATTGCTGCTGGGTGGTGAGGAGCCGAGGGATTAAGCTGCCGCCATGCTCGGAGTCCAGGACACGCCCCAAGTTGAGATCATTTTTTATCTTTTAAAAATAACATTTTAGACTTCGTCACAGCAAAAAAATCAACAAAACAAATTTTGTCCAGGTGACATTCTGGTTAAAACAAATTTCGTTAACGCAATCATTGTCAGGAGAAATGATTCATATGTACCAAAATGTCACTAAAATATGTATTTTTGGACTATATTGAGTAGCCAGTAGCTATTCACTGTAATTAAACCTAGTTATTATTTTCATTGCATGGGTAGGGCATGGGGGTCCTTTTACAAGTTCCCCCACTATTTTTTGTATTAAAGCCTCCCCACTGGTCACAGGTGACTTGCCAAACTCCAAATATATAATTCCTGTCCTCACCTGCTCATGTCCTCCTCCCCAGAATTGTGTCAGCAACTGGGCAGCAATAGTTAAATTGTATTACAGTGAGCAGCTGCTGGCTGTTTAAACATTGTTTTCAACATTTGTTAAACTTGGTTAAAGAGAAACTATAGTGCCAGGAAAACAAACTTGTTTTCCTGGCATTATAGTGTCCCCCTCCATCAAGCCCCCTGCCCCTATGGTGCAGAAGGGGTTGAAAACTCCTTCTGTAACTTACCTGGGTCCCCCTTCACTCCTCCCCTGTTTACGTCAGCCGGAAGGTGGAGACCTAATGCGCATGCGTGGCAATGACCTTGCTCGCATTAGGATTTCCCCATAGGAAAGCACTATATATTGCTTTACTATGGGGAATTTCGGTGACGTTGGAAGTCCTCATGTATTGCGTGAGGACTTCTAGCGTCAGTTAGATGACCAAAAGTCGCCCAAGCACCCAGAAGTCCCTCTACTGGCTGTCTTGTGTTTAACAAAGAGTAAAGAGGATAAATGAGACGTGCAGGCCTCCATAACATTTTATCAAAGTGGATCTCGCAGGATACTTCAATAGGACAACTGTACGTAACAGCCAATAAACCTTTATTAAAACATTTGTGTGACTCAAAGCTTCATATCATTCCAGTTTCAGACCTGTCCTTGTAATGATGCCAGTCAGGGCCCACAGGTAATATATACCGACAACTAGCTTCCATATTGGATATTACATGACTGTGTGGGCAGGGTATGCTGATTACGTGGGGTGAGGAGTCAGTAATAATTTTATCTTGTGTGAATCAAGTTCCATGACTGCTATAATAGTTGTTAGGGATCTTCAAACTTGTATGTGTTACGTTGTTTTTCGGAAGCTTACCCCTGCTCAATAAGAACCATTCTGTATAAGCCAGGGGGATATCTTACGGAAATATATATACATATATATATACATATATTTTTTTTTTTGGCCCACTTCCCCCCTCCCACCCCAGAACAGTCTATGAATGTCTGCCATGTCAAGGTTAAGTGTCTGGCAATCTACATTATAGATTATATGTGGTCTGAATCTATGATATGTGCATACACTGCATGTTAGTCTTGTCTGTAGGGTTAACAGTTATGATAAGATAAGTTTCCTCTAAAGAATCATTCCTTCTCCAGTCATGCTACCAGACTCTCTCAAGTGATGTAATACATAATCCACTATTTAGCAAAAATATAGTATCATGTGATCACCAGGGAAGGGAAAAAGTGGAAGAGATTACAAGTAAAGAGAAAAGATGAGGTACACGCAATCACTTCCCTCACCAGGTCAGGACCCAGGATTCGCCCTTTCCTGGGGTTCAACTTTCGCTAGAAACTTGAACCAGGCATACCACATCTCTGTGAGCTTAGCGCTTGTCCAATAATAGCTACCTGCATTGCCTTTAAGGACTGAATCTCCTCAATTTGTGCCATCCACTGTTCCATAGTGGGAGCAGGCACCTCGTTCCAAAAGTCACAATCCAATGACTTTGTTTCATTGGATGTTCTGCTATTTTTTAAATTTATATTAAAGATTTAGCAAATTTTATTATAATACAGTTCAGACAAGGCAAATCCAGGGCAATTGAGGAAGGGAAACAGAAACATTTAGTTTATCCTCTCCTCTGTATGTTTTCTATATACTAACTGCCAGGTGCAAAGGAAAGAGTTTATAACAATAATTGACAGGGAGCTAAGATGGAGGCGACCAGTTGCAATTCTATTGGGCTCTTTATTTGTTTGATTTTTATTTTACGCATAATAAATACAGTCATGAAGGCTTTATAAAGGTGTACTTGGCTGTCTGATAACCAAATACCTCAACCATTTCATATTTGAATAAAACTCACAAAATGTAACCTTTGCCCCTGCAGATATAACTTCACCAGTTATACATTTACTATGTTCAAATGCATGTCTTAAAACTCTCAAGGCTCCCATGCAAGGTTTGGCCATTTTCTTATATTACATAACATACTTAGAGCAATTCAATATATAATAATTCTGTCCAAACCTAGGATTGAAGAACATAATAAAAGTACGCTAAATGTGTTCAAGCAACAGACTTCCAGTAAAAAGGTATTAATTTTGTACCTTAGAATGAATCCCTGTTTGCTCAATTAACTTTAGGCCATTCTAGTTTTATTACAAGAATAAATTGGTACTGTCCAATTTATTAGATTTTCTTTTTTTTTTCAATTACAATTCCTTTTTTTGTGACAGTCCTTTGAAGGTGAAATGACAAGGTCACGTAAATCTTTACTAGACTAATAATTTATTTAGAAATTAATTTTTGGTTTTACGCAGCTATAGTTTTCTAATATAATGAATGCGTTTTTCTTTATTAACCTCAGTCTTGCCAAATTGATATCACCATTGCCACTATCTTTATTAAAAAGGGGAACATTCATTTCCCAAAAATTTTAATATTACGTTTGCAAATCTCTATATTTTACTAATATGTATTTGCAACATGTAAAAATAAAATGGGTAAATCTACACCTCATTATCCTGAAACTGGGTACCTCCATCTTAGTTCCCTGTCAGATATTATTCTAAATCAGTTGTCGCCAAAAGGTATATCCACAGATGTTGTAGAACAACAACTCCCATGATGCTTTGCATGCCTTTAGAATGACAAAGCATCATGGAAGCTGTAGTTTTAAAATATCTGGGGATCTACCTTCTGGGCACCCTTGTTATAAACATTGTCATTTACACCTGGCAGCCATCAACAAGTAAGCATGCAAGGAAGAGGAGAAATTAAACAATGTTTTCATTTTAATACCTCATCTGCAATGTTTGACCTGGTTTTGCCTTGTCTGAACTGGATTAGATGTCACTTCTTGAACCTTTATTATAAATCTAAATGAATGCAGATGATATCATAAAATGTCAAACTCAGTTACGAGGGATTTTTAGGCCTTATTCAATGGTATATTTTCCACAGAAATTACAGTTCTTTTTAGATCCAGCTTTAAAATAGTTCAAGGTGAATTTCAAATGTAAAGCCAGAGTAGCTGATCTGAAAGCATAACCGACTTAGAGAATATTTCAAGTTCAATTATTCTGACCTCAAATTGGAAATTTACTTTAAATTCCCCTTGAAATATCACCCTGTAATAACCTGTACTTGTTTTTGTTTTGTTTTTTCCACTTATTCTCTTTTGGAAGAGCATAAGGTTCTGTCTATATATTGTGCTAACAATTTTGCTAGCAAATGCATAGATTGGGAGAAAAACATTAAAAAAAAAATTTTTCTCCCACTTCTCAGTCAAAACTCTATGCAATTTGACTGACAAGGGAGTGCAGAAAAAACACCCATAGGCGGTTCCTCTCTCCCAAGCATAGCAACCAATGCACATGCACTATAGTGGCTATGGAAACTCCCTAGCCGGCGTTGCTAGTGCTGGCTATAGTGTTTAGGAACTACTATCAGATGCCAGAATACTGCCAAAAAGGCCGGCATGTTGGCGTCTCTGAGAATATTTGCCTTGCTTAGGAAAGTAATCCTAAGCAAGGCTCGTCAAAAAAGGCAGCAGGAGGAGCATAGGACACACCAGAGATGGGTGTAACATTCAGAGTAGCTCCCATGAAGCTGAGGAAATGGCAGCTCTGGAACAAGGTATGATGAGTAAATTGTCGGTATTTTACATTGAACAAATAATGTATCTGTGTGAACTACAGTGAGGGAAAAAAGTATTTGATCACCTGCTGATTTTCAAAGTTTGTTCACTGACAAAGAAATGATCAGTCTATAATTTTAATGGTAGGTGTATTTTAAAAGTGAGATACAGAATAAAAAAAAAATCCAAGAAAAACGCATGTCAAAATAGTAATAAATTGATTTGCATGTCAATGAATGAAATAAGTATTCGACCCCGTCGACTTAGCCCTTGGTGGCAAAACCCTTGTTGGCAATCACAGAGGTCAGACATTTCTTGTAGTTTACCACCAGGTTTGCACACATCTCAGGAGGGATTTTTGCAGATCCTATCCAAGTCATTAAGGTTTCAAGGCTGACATTTGGCAACTCGAACCTTCAGCTCTCTCCACAGATTTTCTATGGGATTAAGGTCTGATGACTGGCAAGGCCACTCCAGGACCTTAATGTGCTTCTTCTTGAGCCCCTCCTTTGTTGCCTTGGCTGTGTGTTTTGGGTCATTGTCTAGCTGGAATACTGATGCACAACTCATTTTCAATGCCCTGGCTGAGGGAAGGAGGTTCAGGTTCTCACCCAAGGTCTGACGGTACATGGCCCCGTCCATTGTCGCTTTGATGCGGTGCAGTTGTCCTGTTCCCTTAGCAGAGAAACAACCCCAACGCACAATGTTTCCACCTCCATGTTTGATGGTGGGGATGGTGTTATTGGGGTCATAAGCAGCATTCCTTCTCCTCCAAACACGGCGAGTTGAGTTGATGCCAAAGAGCTTGATTTTGGTCTCATATGACCACAACACTTTTACCCAGTTGTTCTCAGAATCATTCAGATGTTCATTGGCAAACTTCAGACGGGCCTGTACATGTGTTTTCTTGAGCAGGGGGACCTTTTATATAGGTAACGAGCAGAGATTAGGAGAGTGCTCCTAATCTCAGCTCGTTACCTGTATAAAAGACACCTGGGAGCCAGAAATCTTGCTGATTGATAGGGGATCAAATACTTGCTTCACTCATTGACATGCAAATACATTTTTACTTTTTTGACATGCGTTTTTCCATTTTTTTATTTGTTATTCTGTCTCTCACTATTAAAATACACCTACCATTAAAATTATAGAATGATCATTTCTTTGTCAGTGGACAAACATTCAAAATCAGCAGGGGATCAAATACTGTTTTCCCTCACTGTATGATATATTCAATGTATTTGGGTCTGATCTAGCCAAAATTAATTTTTATTTTACAGGTTCACTTTAACCCCTTAAGACCGGAGGGCGTACTATTACGTCCTTTTAAAAGCGGCTCTAAACGCCGCCGGACGTAATAGTACGCCCTCCGGTTTTTAGTAACTTACCCGGTCGCTGGCGGTCCCACGCCGGCGATCGCGGTTCGGGGGACTCCCAGGGAGCCCCCCGCGGCACGTCCGCCCTCCAGGAGCCCTCCCGGCCATGTGAGAGTGAGGTCCTTGCGAGGACCTCACAATCACATGGCCGGTATAGCTGCCTGCTGCATTGCCAGCAGGGGGACCAACTGTAATGACAGTTGGTCCCCCTGCTGGCTGAAAATCAAATGAAAATGTTTTAAAACAGTGTAAAAATAAATAAATTATATACTTAGATCATATATATATATTATATATATATGATCTAAGTATATATATACACATATACACACATACACATACACCGTCTAGGTGTATTTTAATATTAATATATATATAATTATATATATATATTAATATCAAATTACACGTAGACTGATACTGATTAAATATATATATAATTATTGTTATATATATATTTATAAATAATATAAAAAAAATTAATATGTAAATACGTAAAAAAATTAAATAAAAAAAATAATTAAAAATAAAATATTAAAAAATATATAGATGTGTTTTATTTCGTTCTAACTGTATTCTGATATTAATATATATATATTTATATCAAAATACACTTATAACGAAATAATATATATATCTATATACATAAATATATACGTATATATCACTATATATATACCTATATATAAATAAAAATATTAAAAAAAAAATATATATATATATACGTATATATACACATATGTATATATATACATATATTAATTCTACACATATATTTATGTAATAATTTTACATAATTAGGTATCCTAATTAATTACAATTAGCGGGACCTGCCTGACCACCCATGCCGAAAGTATAGGGAATTTAATTTGCTAGCACTATATTTAACCCTATAACTTTCCAAGACACCATAAAACCTGTACATGGGGGGTACTGTTTTACTCGGGAGACTTCGCTGAACACAAATATTAGTGTTTCAAAACAGTAAAATGTATTACAACCATGATATCGCCAGTAAAATTGACGTTTTTTGCATTTTTCACGCACAAACAGCACTTACAGGGACGATATTATTGCTGCAATACTTTTTACTGTTTTGAAACACAAATATTTGTGTTCAGCGAAGTCTCCTGAGTACAACAGTACCCCTCATGTACAGGTTTTATGGTGTTTTCAAAAATTACAGCGTCAAATATAAGGCTTGTGTTTAATTTTTTTCACATTAAAATTCGCCAGATTGCTTACGTTGCCTTTATGACCCTATGGTAGCCCAAGAATGAAAATTACCCCTATGATGGCATACCATTTGCAATAGTAGACAACCAAAGGTATTGCAAATGGGGTATGTCCAGTCTTTTTTAGTAGCCACTTAGTCACAAACACTGGCCAAAATTGGCGTTTTTTGCATTTTTCACACACAAACAAATACAAACGCGAACTTTGGCCAGTGTTTGTGACCAAATGGCTACTAAAAAAGACTGGACATCGCTTATTTGCAATACCTTGGGTCGTCTACTATTGCAAATGGTATGCCATTATGGGTGTAAATTTATTTCCTGGGCTACTATACAGTCTCAAAGGCAACGTAACCAATCTGGCGAATTTCAATTTCAAATGTAACACGCTATATTTGACCCTGTAACTTCCCAAAACACCATAAAACCTGTACATAGGGGGTACTGTTTTACACGTGAGACTTTGCTGAATACAAATATGTGTATTTTATTGCAGTAAAAGCAAACAGTATTATGACATTGACAGTTAAAATGTCATGAAGAACGAAAAAAATCAAAAAAAATCTTATTTTCTCCCATTTTTTTCATATTAAATTATGTTTCATAGCTAAATGTTTGATATTAAATGAAAGCCCTGTTTCCCCTGAATAAAATGATATATAATAAGGGGGGGTGCATTTAATATGAAAGAGGTGAATTACGGTTGGACAGACATATAGCGCAAATGCCAGGTTTTGTTTACGTTTTGTTTTGTTCACAACTTGTACATTTGGCTGCGGTGCTAAGGGGTTAACGTGCAGGTCATGTTGCCCAGACGTGGGATCATTTCTATATCAGGGTGCTGATCAATATTACTAGTCTCATACTGCCAGATATATAACTGGTGAACAAATGCCTGTATGTCTTCTGATACATTTCACAAGGTTAAGAACTAATGATCTTAAATACCGTCAGTATAATCTCAAAGAGCCTAAATTGCCAAACCATCCAAAGAACAACTGACTCTAATAAAGGCAATCTGCCGGGATATGGACATGTCATATTTAAATGTTTGTTTGTCGACATGTTAGTTGTACATTGCATACAATTTGATTTACTTTTAGGTGGTTCTGCTCTTCAGTTGCTTTGGAAAACTTGGCAGCATTTTACATTTGTTTGAGCTGTGATTTTACTGTACTTGTATGCTTTTGTGATGCACCAGTACACCTGTCCTTTACTAACATACTCTGTAAGGTTCCCCACTGTCCTTACCTATGGCAGAATCTTAAATGATGACTGTTACAATTGCATCTTTCCTTTTTGTTGCACACTGTTTTTGTTAAAGGGACACTATAGTCACCAATAAAGCATTAGCTTAATAAAGCAGTTTTGGTATATAGATCTTGCCCCTGACGTCTCACTGTTTAATTTTTTGCATTTCCACGTCAAAATACTTTTGTTTCTGTTTATGCAGCCCTAGCTATACATCCCTGGCTGTGACTGACAGAGCCTGCATGAAAACAAAATGGTTTGATTTTGTAATCAGGTTTTAACTTACTTTACTTTAATCTATATCTTCTGCTCTGTAAATTGAACTTTAATCACATACAAGAGGCTCCTGCAGAGTCCAGAACAGTGCACGCAATAAGAAATTCTAAATTAAACAGAATTTGCAATAAAGGAAGTGTAAACACATATCTCACTTTACAGGAAGTGTTAAGGAAGGCTGTGCACGTTATTTGCTGGGAGGTGTGGCTAGAGCTGGATAAACAAAGTGAATTAACTCCTAAATGGCAGAGAATTGAGACGGTGAGACTGCACGGACATGATCTATACACCAAAACTGCTTCGTTAAGTTAAAGTTGTTTAGGTGACTATACTGTCCGTTTAATGTAGACACATGCCAACAATGGAGGTAATAACATTATTAGTTATTGTCCATTTTTCCTGTCTTTCATGAACTGGAGCATAAGAAAAAAATAGAACTTTCAGAATGTACATCCCATAAAGAAAAAGATTAATGAAAAATAACATTTTTGTGTATAACACCAAAACATGCATTTTTTCTTCTGCATTTGATTTGCATTCTCTTTATTCTAGAATACATTTCTGTAGAATTTGAATTATATAGATATACAAAATTCATTATTACAAGATTTTATCATTGGTTTAAAAAACAAACAGTGGGATGCATTCACTCCACCTTGTGTTAGGTAAAATTGCTGGTCATTTATTTTTCACCCCAGACATTTTGTCCTAGAATTTACAATTCATAAAAAAAAATTTAGTTTATTGAATAAACTCTCACGAGCTAACTGTATACTCACTGGTAAAAACACTTTCTAAATAAAACCTTTGCAAGTGAATATCACTTTATTTTCAGTGTGTATACCTCTTCAGTCTGAACTATGAA
This sequence comes from Pelobates fuscus, assembly GCF_036172605.1. Taxonomy (NCBI): domain Eukaryota; kingdom Metazoa; phylum Chordata; class Amphibia; order Anura; family Pelobatidae; genus Pelobates; species Pelobates fuscus. The sequence continues at coordinate 132,600,235 of NC_086324.1, read as the reverse complement.
ATTTCAAATAAATGTTCATTGTACTTTTATTGATAAGTCAATGTGACTGAATATGACTGAAGGACAATTGTGAAGACATTTTATTCCCAAGCTTTGTGTAGAATCTACAAAAGTAAATAGCCTTCCTGGCTTCATATCCCAGAAACTCTTCAGCCAAGAAAAACGAGATGGCAGTACTGTAAGAATATGCCATTACAAAATCGCTTGCTTTAAAATGATGTTTGGAAATAGCAATGTTTGTATGCAATACTTTTATCTAGTTTCCCTTCAGGGTCTGAATTTAATTTAAGAAAATGTATTGTCTCAGTCAAATCAGTGCACTTTTCCCTCACGCAGCAAAGAAACATTTCACATCTTTGTTAAACGAAGGCCATCACTATTTCTTTTCTCGATTGTTTTTAATTAAATTTTGGAAATCTGCCTAGCGCGCAAACAAACCAGTAATTCTATTATATTTTAAAACTAAAATAGTGGGGGAAAAATACATGACAAGAGATGATCAAATATAACCAGGTGTACAAATAATATTATTGTCATTCATATGTAAAATTAAAATATACACCACATTAACCTACCGTGGATTTCTAAAGTGTGCACGATCAAGGTATTTGTTTCTGGAATAAATGCTGCTGCCGGGTAGATAATGAAATCTATTTATGAAATGCACTTTTTTCCCAATATTTTAAAAGTAAACTGTTGTATACTCAGAATCGTAGCCTGGAAGGTCAAGACTTTTTAAATTTGTCATCTATGCTAGTTTCTTCTAATAGTTCAATGGTGCTTTTTTTACAAGAATCTGAATGACATCCAAATTATCGATATGTAGTTCATTTTGTTCTGAAGTTAGACCTCTACATTACCATATACATGGTAAACTTTAACCCCTGTGTTTTTTTTTTTATAAAATGTGTATTTGTATATTACACCCAGATGTACACTTTGTTTTTGGCAGTTCCACACTAGAAGATCCTCCATTGCCTTTGTTTGGCACACAAAATATGTTCCCACAGACCTTGAGTGCAACTGTTTGACAAGTGGCAAATGTATCAGTTGGACTGTACTATGTACTTTTAGAGATGTGCATGGTCAAAACATTTTTTTCAACTCATTACTTTTTGAATTTCGATTTCTCAGAAATTCTGAAAATATCCATTCAGAACAAAATAAAATTCAGACAAAATTCAGAAGAAATACAAAATAAACAAGTCCTGCGCTCAAACTCCCACTACTGTTGGGCGACAGGAACGACCATAGTACACATCAGCCCCAATACATACAGTAAAAAAAAAAAAGAAAAACAAAGTTACCTTCGCTCTCTCCCAAATCCCTATGTATATTTAAACAAATGGAGGTTATTTAGTTACTCCAATGGCCATTAGAAGAAATGCCTGCTTGCCACGTCAAGGCAAACCTCTTAAGTGGGTCCTGCACTAACCTTTCACCTTGCTTCCTTGAGCTTCTGGCAAAGACATCTCTAATGAGACAGAGAGGGGTGTTTTATTTTTTTTATTTGGACTCACTTTTGTATCACACAATGCTGCCGCTCTTCCCATGTGTTCCCTATTAAGAGTTGATAAGTATGTAGGGGTGGATATAAAAAATACCCATATCTGTCTCATTAGAGATTAGAGAAAACTATTTGCTTTACCTTCTTTACTGAAAACCACCAGCAGCAAAGAAACAGTTAACATAACTTTTCAGAACAACCAATCAGAACAAAAAAAGTGTAAAATCACCCTCCCACTTCCTCTTTCATTGATGAGGTCGAGCAGGAAAGCATGAAGACCAAACAAATCCAACTGTAACAGGCACACTTAGATGAGAAACTGCCATGACCAGAAAAAATCCAGATTACACTGCAAGTAAAAAGAAACATTGTGAAAGTAAACCGCCAAAGCAGAATATCACACTATACACATTAGGACAGGCCTGTCCAACCTGAGGCCCCCCAGATGTTGCTGAACTACAACTCCCATGATTCGTTCAAGGAAACAGATAGCCAGGGAATCATGGGAGTTGTAGTTCAGCCACATCTGGGGGGGGCCGCAGGTTGGACAGCCCTGCATTAGGACATCAGCAAATTACGACACGAGAAAAAAATGCACACGGACAACCGAAATCGTAGCACAGAAAATTTACTTATTAATCAAACTTGAGACCATACCTTAAGAAGAGTACAACAATACCCCCAATTAACACAATAGCGAAAAACCCAATTTAGGGAAGGAAACAAAGGGGGAGAAAATCTTCCTCCTGTCTTCAATAAAATTTTGATCATTCCCTACAATAATCAGTAATTTTAAGGCAAGACAGGAGGCTTCATATTTGCTATTTTAACGCCCAAACATAAAGACAGAAGAAACATGAGATCGCAGATGGAAGTAGACCAATCAGCGCTACCGAGAATAGCCGTAAGGGACCCACCGGATTCTAGAGCTGCTAAAGCAGCAGCACCCTGAACTAAAAGAGCCCCAAAGGAACTCGCCATGCCAGCCGATGAAAGAAACCATCAAATCCAACCAGTGATCGTAGGTGCAGAAACAGCCCTAAATGGTAGAACCAGCGGCGAACATACCATGGTCGCAGGGGTCACAGCTGCGACCGGGCCCGCCACTCCAGGGGGCCTGGCCGACCTGTGGACCCCTGTGACCGGGTATCCGCCGCCATCATCTTCTGCGGCCCCCGGCCCGTGCGGCAAACTGCCGTGGCCGCCGTCCAAGGGGGTCCATCGGGTGGCCCCGATGGATGTGGATTGTAAGGGGGCCCGGTCAGCGCTGGGCACTTTAACAGCGCAACCGGGCCCCATGTGATGACATCACTGTTGGGAGGAAGTGACTGCACATCACTCCTCCCAGCATGCAGAGAGCCTGTGTGGGAGGAAGGAGGAGGGAATCAGAGTAGGAACTCTGACTCCCATCCACCTGAGCCACCATTGGACCCCAGTCACCCTCCTGCACCTTAAAGGTAGCAAACATTTTGTGTGTCAGTCTGTATGTATGAGCGTCTGTATTTGTGTGCCTGTCTGTCTGTATGTATATGTGTCTGTCTGTTTGTATGTATGTGTCTGTGTGCCTGTCTGTGTGTCAGTCTGTATGTATGTCTGTGTCCATCTGTCTGCCTGTATATAAGTGTGCCTGTCTGTTTGTATGTACAGTCAGGTCCATAAATATTGGGACATCGACACAATTCTATTCTTTTTAGCTCTATACACCACCACAATGGATTTGAAATTAAATGAACAATATGTGCTTACTGCAGACTTTCAGCTTTAATTTGAGGGTATTTACATCCAAATCAGGTGAACGGTGTAGAAATTACAACAGTTTGTATATGTGCCTCCCACTTTTCAAGGGACCAAAAGTAATGGGACAATTGGCTGCTCAGCTGTTCCATGGCCAGGTGTGTGTTATTCCCTCATTATCCCATTTACAAGGAGCAGATAAAAGGTCCAGAGTTCATTTAAAGTGTGCTATTTGCATATGGAATCTGTTGCTGTCAACTCTCAATATGAGATCCAAAGAGCTGTCACTATCAGTGAAGCAAGCCATCATTAGGCTGAAAAAACAAAACAAACCCATCAGAGAGATAGCAAAAACATTAGGTGTGGTCAAATCAACTGTTTGGAACACCCTTAAAAAGAAAGAACGCACCAGTGAGCTCAGCAACACCAAAAGACCAGGAAGACCATGGAAAACAACTGTGGTGGATGACCGAAGAATTATTTCCCTGGTGAAGAAAGCATCCTTCACAACAGTTGGCCAGATCAAGAACACTCCCCAGGAGGTAGGTGATGTGTGTCAAAGTCAACAATCAAGAGAAGACTTCACCAGAGTGAATACAGAGGGTTCACCACAAGATGTAAACCATTGGTGAGCCTCAAAAACAGGAAGGCCACATTAGAGTTTGCCAAACAACATCTAAAAAAGCCTTCACAGTTCTGGAACAACATCCTATGGACAGATGTTCAGACCAAGATCAACTTGTACCACAGTGATGGGAAGAGAAGAGTATGGAGAAGGAAAGGAACTGCTCATAATCCAAAGCATACCACCTCATCAGTGAAGCATGGTGGTGGTAGTGTCATGGCGTGGGCATGTATGGCTGCCAATGGAACAAAAGCAGCAGGATGAGTTCTGAAGTTTTTCGGGCAATATTATCTGCTCATATTCAGCCAAATGCTTCAGAACTCAATGGACGGCTTCACAGTGCAGATGGACAATGACCCGAAGCATACTGCAAAAGCAACCAAAGTTTTTTAACCCCTTAAGGACACATGACGTGTGTGACATGTCATGATTCCCTTTTATTCCAGAAGTTTGGTCCTTAAGGGGTTAAGGGAAATAAGTCAAATGTTATGCAACGGCCAAGTCAATCACCTGACCTCAATCTGATTGAGCATGCATTTCACTTGATAAAGACAAAACTGAAGGGAAAAAGAACAAGCAGGAACTGAAGACAGTTGCAGTAGAGGCCTGGCAGAGCATCACCAGGGATGAAACCCAGCATCTGGTGATGTCTATGCGTTCCAGGCTTCAGGCTGTAATTGACTGCAAAGGATTTGCAACCAAGTATTAAAAAGTGAAAGTTTGATTTATGACTGTTAATCTATCCCGTTACTTTTGGTCCCTTAAAAAGTGGGAGGCACATATACAAACTGTTGTAATTCCTACACTGTTCACCTGATTTGGATGTAAATACCCTCAATTAAAGCTGAAAGTCTGCAGTTAAAGCACATCTTGTTTGTTTCATTTCAAACCCATTGTGTTGGTGTATAGTGCCAAAAAGATTAGAATTGTGTCAATGTCCCAATATTTATGGACCTGACTGTATGTGTCTGTGTGTATGTGTCTATGTGTGTGTGTCTTATGTATGTGTGTGTGTCTGTCAGGGGGAATAGGGAGGGGCCCACGGATCATTTTCGCACCGGGGCCCCATGGTTTGTGTGTACGCCACTGGGTAGAACGTAGGAAATCAATAGCTGCCCATGGACAGAAGATCAAAAGGACAAAGTCATGGACAGATACGTCCGTAGACAACGTGCCACACAGAGACAAAGTCTATCTGGAAAGTAGGGATACGACACAGAAGACAAATTAGATTTTGTTCTGCGTGAAATAGAAACAGAGACATCCTCTGGTGAAAAGGAGAAAGATTCTACATCAAAAGCACAAACACATTGAAAAGATACGAGACATAACAGTAGAGCCATCTTAGCAGAAACCTGGCTTAGAGATAAGTCCCCGGTATTCTGCCATTCCTCAAGGAAGCGCCACACAAGCAAAACATCCCGAAATGATGAATAGCGAGAAGTATGCGGCCTTGAAAGGCGCACACCTTGTAACAGTCTGCAGACTGAGGGGTCCTTACCAATGCCAGAACCTTGAGAAGGCACATCAGCCTCCTAGATAGGCGATCGGAAAACATTAACTATTCTATATGTCTTACCCTGAGAAAACAATTCAGCCAGGAAGTTCAGTACGGCCATGATAGAGGCTGTAAAGTGATCCAAATGTCTCTCGAGTCACCAGCCATGCCAGGATCACCAGGCATGCAGATATGATTGTCTAGTGTCAGGCACCCGAGATTCCCAGAGTAACTCTCTAGCCATTGTCGATAGGCACGACACATCCCAGCAGCCCCGGAAATGGTCCAGGCCACCAGTGTCAGACGACCCTCTAATATCAACTGATGTGGATTCCCAGCTGGAACCTACAGGAGAAACTCAGAGAGAGGGAGAAGTATTGGGTCTGTGTACGATAATTCCATCAGTAGAGGGAACTACAGCTGACTCCTCCAAAGCTGCGCAATCAGGAGAAGCGACACCTTCAGAAGCTTGATCCGGTGCAATGTCCAGAGAATCATGGAGAAGGGGGAAAATTCATACGCCCCCGTGGGAAGCCATTCCTGGAGGAATGCGTCCACTCCTTCGCTGAGGGGATTCGGGAGTCAACTGAAGAATAAATTTATCTGGTGATGTACCCTTGATGCGGACAGATACAGGTGGAGGGCACCTCGACTGGAGTCCAGCATCTGAAACACTGGAGGATGTAGTTGCTAAACGCTGGCGTTTCTCCAGTGTCGAGTAAAAAACAGTCCACCATTAGATTGGCCCTGGCCGAAAGGTATTCCATGACAAGCGATAAGTTCTTGTCCAGCCAATACTGGTAGAGATCCCTTGTCAGATCCAACAGAAGTTTGGAACAGAACCCACCAACCGATTTATGTAGTGGACAGCTGAGATGTTGTCCATGCGTAGAAACAGCAAGCAATGACTAATCCCTTTGGTGAAAACCCGGTTCGCAAACAGTTCCGGAGTCCAGAGTCTTCCTGTCACCAAGCCATCACAAGCAGCGCCCCAGCCCAGACAAGTGTCGTCCGATTCCAGAATGAAGACCGGCTGGGATCCAAATATCGCCTTGCCATTCCAGGCCTCCATGTTTCGAAGCCACCAATGGAGTTCCGTATGGGCCTCGTCCGAAAACCACACAAATCAGTTGATGACTTGAGATAGTGTGCCTTCAGGCATTGAAGAGCCCGATAGTGTAGGGATCCTGGAAATATGACCTGAATGGAGGATAACCATAGTCCTATCGTTTGAGCCAGATCCCTCAACGCGGCCTGTGGCATCTGATATTCTTCCTGATAGCAGATACTGCAGACATTGGAAGATGGAGAACCACCTGAACTGAATCCACCATGAAAACCAGAAAGTGGACTGACCATTTAGAGGAAGTCAGGTCCGATTTCTCCACCTTGAAGACGAACCCCAGGACCTGGAGCTTGAATGATGATTGCCGGCGCAGAACAGCCGGATCTTGAACCAGCAATAGAATATTGTTCAGATAGACAATCGATCTGATTCCTCTAACCCTCAAAGTCGCCCTGACTGGCTTTAACAAGTAGGTGAAATACCAAAGTGCTGAGTTGAGGCCGAACGAAAGCATGTGAATTGCCAGATGCGTCCCTGCCAGGGAAACTTGAGGAAAACACCTGTCCTCGTGGTTGATCGGTACCTTGTGATAAGCGTCCTCAGATCCAGTCGGGAGAATCAGTTTCCTTTGAAAACCAGGTACCTGAGGAGATGGATGCCTTCCATCTTGACACATCAATAGATGACATATGCGTTGAGCAAAAAATTGGTCAGACGAACCGCACTCACTCCCAACAGCTACTGGTGCTCTGGAACATTAACGTTGCTGTTCAATTTGTTGCAATAAATCTGCCACGTTGCTGATCAGTTTGTTGCAATAAATCTGCCTGTGGCTTTCACATTTGGAATGCCTGTGAATCTTTCTTATTGCTTTGACATATGTGTTGAGGGCACACAGCTTGACCACAGTGTGGAAGTCTCCTGGTTTCTTCCTTACTAGGAAAACATTGGCCAAGAAAACGAGCGGGGCCATGCCAGACGTCTCCTTGTCCATATGTAGCGGCCGTGGAATGCCTGTGAATACCTGTGAATCTTTCTTATTGCCTTGACATATGTGTTGAGGGCACACAGCTTGACCACAGTGTGGAAGTCTCCTGGTTTCTTCCTTACTAGGAAAACATTGGCCAAGAAAACGAGCGGGGCCATGCCAGACGTCTCCTTGTCCATATGTAACGGCCGTGGATCGGAGGCCCGTATCGGAGGTTTGACAAAATCGATCTGAAATCCAGACATGGTCTGTATAACCCACATATCTCCAGTGATGACCTTTCACTGAGGAAAAAGGGAAATGTAGAAATGGAAATGTGACGGTTTAATTCCATCATGAAGGAGTCATCAAAGAACCGATTTTCCCGGGTTGAGCGTACGCCCTGTTCCAGGCCTTTGTCAGGATCCTTCCCAGATCTCGTCATGAAGGTGGCGAACACTAGGTCAAAATCAGGGTAAAGTGCCACCTTAACTGGGAGTGTCGAATGGGGCATTGAGCCCAAAGCATCACCCGTTCCTCCTTGTCCAAAGGGCAGCGAAGCCAATAACTGAGAAATTCCCCGATGTGGTCTGGGGGAGCCCCTTCTGCAGAGCAAGAATGTTTGAGGAGACGTGGATCGAAAAACAGGTGACCCAAGGGGTCCAAGATGTCTCCTGGGGTGTCAGCAGTAGCCTAAGGAGCCCTCAGTGAACCAGTCAGAGTGAAGCCCAGGATAGTCCCTTTCAAGGAACCACTTGGGCCACTTGGGCCTTTCAGTCGAAATACATTTGACATTCCAGCTCACTTCCACTTTAGTGGGCCTTGCCAGTGACAGCGCCATGTTTAGTGGCTACACCGTACCAGTAGCATGTAAGTATAAAAGGGGGGGTCACCCCATATATGACTAGGCCAGAGGCCTTGCTCCACTGAGGAGTGTCATAGCCTGAAATACCAAGACATGCTTACATTTGAGTAAGATATAATAAAGACATAAAAGTGGGATGTATCATTGATGCATTTAATGTGACAAGACACGATGAGGAGGCTGTTATAACAGATTACCTACTCTTATCAGTTACCTACGTAAGAAAATGTCCAACAATTCACTTCTTAGCTTGACATTTTTCTAGTATGAATTGGATCATAAAGTATGTAAACACGTGAAATTATACATACTTGCTTATTCCTAAAGTACATTGACCTAGAAGGTGATAACAGGAAGAGGGAAGGCTGGCAACATAGCAGCAGCAGTGGCAGTGGGGTGGGGAGGACCCGACCTCCCAAAGTGCAAATGGGCGACGCGACTCTGGAAAAAATGGCCGCTGCAGCTCCAAGAAAATGTCAGCCGCGGCCACAAAATCAAGCGCAGCCTACCTTGCGGGTATCGTGGAGGTCTGCGTCTGTGCCATGAGTGGTACAGAGGGCACTCGTTAGCCATGGATGAGCGGCTGCATGCTGTGGGACAAAACTTAAGAGCGGGGACGGGGAGTAGCGGTACCCTGGAGAGGCTGCAGGCATGCACAGTGCAAGAGCCAGCCAACAGGGGTCCCCAAGGGGAAGCCCCAGGACTGCAGGCAGCCTAGACAGACCCATATCCCAAAGCATTACAGGAGGATCCTGCACCCACAATATCCCAGCACACAGCAATATGCATAACAGTGAATATACACATAAGAACCAAAAATAATAAGCATTATATGCAAATAAAATAACCCAGAGCAGACACACTCTCTGAGTTGGAAAATGCTCACCTGGAGGCAGCAGCAAAGAAGGAGGAAGTGGGAGGGCCTGCCTAAGTGGTTTTATACTGCTGTTGTTCTGTTCTGATTGGTTGTTTCTTTTTCTCTTTCTTTGCAAATATAAAGCCCCCTGTCTTGCCTTAAGATTTGTAGTTAATTTAATTCCCCAATAATTCAAATTAAAATACTTTAAAAACTCTTTTGTCTTTCTCCATATAAAAAAAATAAACATCTATATACCATTGATAGGAAACTAGATTTGTCACTCAACTATGTCCTTGGGGAAAAAAAAGGTGTTCCCAAAAGGACATAGAGATTAGCATAGCTGGATGCAAATCTAGTCCTCATTGCATTACCACATTCCTGTAGATAAAAATCATTTTAAAACCAAAAATAATGATAGGTTAAAATTAACTGGATTCCTTCCATAATACAATGTATTTGGGATTCTGGATATACATGTGACTTTTTTCAAAAAGTACTCTGCATCTTTGCACCCTTTGGTATAATCGTATACAGGGAATTTATATTTCCAGTAACAAGTAAAGAGTTTGGTTCCCAATTTATTTTTTGGAGTACTTGTAGACTGTTCATGATATCCTTAAGATAACTTGAACATTCTTGCCCTGATTGGAGACACCAATTGATATATTCCGATAGGCTAATGGAAATAGATTCTATCCCAGATACTATCGGTCTTCCTGGGGGATTATATTGTTCTTTATGTACCTGAGGTATGTGGGAGAAAACTGGAATTTTTGGAATTCTTATGTTCAAATGCCTATATTCATGTTTGTTTAAGATACCACTTACTCTTACTTGTTCAAAAATATTTTCAATTTTTTAATAATCCCTTTTGTTGGATAGCTTATTAATTTCCTGTACATATATGTATCCCCAATAATCTGGAACCTACTTTTATATGTTAGCAGTGTACATTATAACCACTCCTCCCTTGTCAGCGGGTTTTCCAACTATTGGTTTATCTTCTTGTAATTTATTTCATTCTTTCCATTCTTCTTTATTGAGGTTAAATTGATGATGGCTGATTATCTTTATTTTGTAAATTTCCTGCATAGCTGTCAAATGTAATCATGAAAAAAGATTCATGGGAAAAAGAAGACTTATCTTTTAGAGTAGTGTAAACATACTCTGAATGGATTTATTGATTTGACATTATGTTCCTATAATTTTTAATTAAAACAATTTTAAAACAAAGTGGTCGTTTCAGTTTGTTTAAGTCCACATACATTTCAAATTTGTTTACAGCTTTTGTTGGGATAAATTTAAATGTTTTATTGAGAACGTTTTGATGTGATTCTGATAGTGTTTTATCGGTTAAATTAAAAATAGTTGATTTGTTTAATGTCTGTCTCTCTTTTCTCTTCGGAATCTTGGTTTTTGGTGCATTTTTGCATTTAGAGTGGTATTCTAGGAGTTATCACTGAGTGTCACAGCTGCTATTTAACATATAATTACCTATTTAATAAGTGCCTTTATTCACATCTACTGTATATATTTTGGTATTTGTATAGTCTGCTACTGTGAAGCAGAAAATCCTCAAAAAAGCGCAACCACAATTTCCTCCATGCAGTTTTCTTTTGCAAATGACATGGACTGCTCAGAAAAAGCTCTAATTCTATCCACATCATTTTCCCATTAGCAAAATGATGTAGAAGATGAGTAAGACCCAATACAATCTCCTGTAGCACAGAGGTTTAGGAAAATGCTCCGGTCGCAACACATAGCCACCTGGGTCCTTCCCCTATCACTGCTAGGAGCCTTGTTCTGCTTGTGCTGCATTCAGAATGGGCTGGCTGAAATATTCATGGCGTTCAGATCCCAATTATCATGGACACATGGGCTCTTCCTATACAACAGAAGATTAAAGTAACCTTCTGCACCGAGAAACACGTAGAGATCTCTCCTGTTTTTTTTCTACTTGTTGAGTACTGGCATCTCATTATTTTAGAAGAAACTATAAAACACATTGTTTTCCAATTTTTTTTCATGTGTTTTATGTCTTTCTTACCTTTTGTTTTCTCTCTCTCTTTTTTTAAGAGATTGGTTTCTGCTAATATTGTCTTGATGGATATTTATGAATATTTTGCTTCACCAATGCTTAGAATTAATTGTCCTCTACATGTTCATTTCTATGGTATATACAATTGAATTAGTACTGAGGCTGTTCTATGTGCAGCATTACAACAATATGTAAAAAATCAACAACTTTCACTGTTAATTCCAGTTAAAGTCTGTGAGAAATATTAGTGAACACCTAATATTGTAGTTGTCGTTTTTGAAGCTGCAAGTGAGCTCTGTCCATCTAATCCCACCTTATTTTCTGTTCTGCCTATTATTCATTCAAAAAACTAAAAATGAGGAATTAAAAATACACAAAAAAGTTCTATTTGAAATAAAACTCACTTTTTAATATTTTTTTTCGAGTGCAGAGTCTACGTGCATAGATTTTGTTATAAAAGTAATATCTGAATTGGCTGCAAAATTTAGCAATTGGTTGTTATTGTACGTATTTGCTTATTCTTATCTGCAGAATAATAACTCTTAATTCAATTAAAAATGTTAGAAGACGTTTTGCAACCACTGCTTTACACCCAAAATAACTCTACAGCTAAATTTTTTTTATCCAGGTTGAACAGAATTGACACTGAATCCGTTAATGCGTAAGTGTTAATTCTGTATTATGAAGCGAGTGAGGAGGTGACCTCCACTTGCTGTAGAGGAACCTAATTTACAATGAAACACTTTACTTAATTGCAATCAATCTAACTTATCTAGAACTTTTCTATTCAATTCTGTGAAGACTAGTCACCACTCCTATCATTAGAATTTACCTATGAATTAGTCAGTTTGACTGCCACAAGGTGCATCCATCATTTTACTTCCATACTTTAACTAGGATTGGAGTTTATTGTAATTCAGTTATCAACTATTTACACCCTCCCACCTCTCCCCCCCCCCCCCCCCCACACACACAACCTTCCATATGTAACTTCACTTTGCTGTTATCTAATCCAGTGATCTAACTCGCAAACACTTAACACAGCTTTCTGAGACACCTACTACATTGTATTAACTTGATAAGCTGCTACTAACTTGTATTTAGTATCCAGAGAATTCAAACTAGATCCAATAAGTCAGTTAATATTCTGTGTCTATATGCAGTACCATATTCTCTCCCTTTATTTGGAAGTTTTGTCTTGTATACCTGGTTTACAATGAACCATTTCTAAATGGTTAGACAATTAACTGAGGAATGTCATGTGAACACTCTAGGTGACATAACCCATACAGCGAGCTAGGAAGACTAGATGATCTGAGTAGTTATTATGATCTAGTTTTATAATTCATGTTTCTAAGCATTTATTTTATAATATTTCCCAGTACTGTTCCACAAATGTGAACGTAGACCTTTCATGTTGAGTACTAAAAAAGAACATTCATCTATGGAATTGGTAACACCGTCATGATAGTATACAGACACTGGTGCAATATTTAGAAATAACAATTTTATTTTTTGTGTATTTCCACATGTTTTTCTATAAAAAAAAAAAGATGTTTTAATCAGGAGAAGAAGATTGGTTAGGAAGACCAATGAGCACACGGACTGATGTGGGTTTTTAACACATTAGAAATTTCAATCCAATATATTACTGGATTTTGCATTACTAAGATGCCATTTCTCTGTCTGCTTCGCATCAACAATCATTATGCTGCTTTGCCAATACCAAAACACTCGTCTCAGCAGGATGTAGAGCTTTTTGCTTAGGCAACAATACAACATTCTATTTTGTGTTTGGCAAAACAAATCACAAGATAGGTTTTCTGATTGAACAGCAAAAAACGAACATTTTATAGTCATGCATATAATTTGTTTCTTTGGAAAATATAAAGCTTAGCTAGCAAGCGCTTTGTGAACCATGATTATAGCTGAGAAGCTACAAATATAGTGTCTATATAATATCACGTCTTGCGTATTATGTGACAGTCATTGAAAAGGAGATATATTGTCACTGCTAACTCTATAAATAGATGTTCTCTTGGCATACCAAGCTCAACACAATGAGTACAGCAACAACTTTAAATAGTGTAATAGCATCACTAAAAGTCAGCTTCTAGACCCATTTATAAAACATAGACTATAATAGAACCATTTGGAGAACGGGTCATGCATTTATTACATATGAACTTTTAAATATTTCAAGGTGACATCCTGGTACAATGGTCCCATACAGGACACATCAAAGATACAATATAATACACATAAAATTAGCTTCTTACAACTGTGTACATTTGTATTCTAGAGTGTGAGATACAAAGTTCACATTCAGCTGAACTCAGTTATTAAATTCCTGGTATAAATATTTCTTCATTTCTACACACAGTTGAGGGATGTCCATGGTCAATAAAAAAAAACATTTTTCACAGAAAAATGAAATCTCCTACAGATATGTCCAACAAGATGAAAATTGCTAAATAGTTAGCTTCTTTATAAAAAAAAAAGTATGTCATTTGATGGTGATTGAATGGCATATTGTTGATTTAATACATCTTTTAACATACATTCTGTTTTATACTTTATTGATCGAGGTCAATGTGGCCATATGACTAAAGTAACCTATATAATGTAATTTTTTTTTTACCTGAACAACTTGTATCCACGTAATAATTCTTATGAGTAGAAATAACAGTTTTGCTTAGTTTTCTTATCCCAATAATTGTGGAGTTCAGAAAGCACTGGTCTAGCACAGCTGGAGAAACTATGAAGGAGGAACATGATCCAGTGTAGGAGCTTAATGACTTACAATTTATGAGGGACATACATTTGGATATAATCTGTCCTGATGCTACCTGTGTTTAGTGTTTACAGGGCTGCCGTAAAATTCTTTATACACTACACACAATTGCTCATTGTTATCAAATAGTTTTTATGACTGTGATGAGAATTCTGTTCTAAGGTCTTTTTCTGTTGGAACTTGGAGTGATCATTTAATTGTGCACATGTTTTATCAACTAGTTTGAATACAATACTGTAAATTGTTTCTGTAAATTAATATTGTATATTTGTTTTGGATAATGCCGAGACTGAACATGTTTCACACTTGCTTCTAATATACCTAAAAAAACTACTTTGTGCATCTGGGTTTGGGTGAGTATATTCCCTTACAGCTATGCCTTTAAATAGAAAGTCTGTTAAATAATATACAGTTCACAGTTTTTTACTTCCAAAATGTACATGGTAACAGGTTCACTCTTTGGAGTAAAAACACTGCTACAGCTATTAAAGAAAATTCATGTAAATAAAGCTCCGGGGCCTGACGGTATTCACCCACAAGTACTTAAGGAGCTAAGTGGGGAAATAAGTGAACCTCTGTATTTAATTTTTCAAGATTCTTTTGTTTCAGGTGTTGTACTGGAGGATTAGAGGAAGGGAGATGTTGTTCCTATATTTAAAAAGGGTTCAAAATCCTTGCCTGGAAATTATAGACCTGTGAGCTTAACTTCTGTAACTGGGAAAATATTTGAAGAGTTATTAAGGGATAATATTCAGGAATTCATTGGGAGGAACTTTGTTATTAGCAATAATCAGCATGGTTTTATGAAACATAGGTCATGTCAAACTAACCTAATTGCAGTGGATGTGATCTACTTGGATTTTGCCAAGGCATTTGATACGGTGCCTCACAATAGGTTAGTCTTCAAACTAAAAGAAATTGGTCTAGATGAATTTTCTTGTTCTTGGGTAGAACATAGGCTTAAGGATAGAGTATAACGAGTTGTAATTAATGGTAAATTTTCAGGCTGGACAAAAGTGGTAAGTGGTGTCCCACAGGGTTCTGTTTTGGGACCACTTCTATTTAAGATATTTATAAATGATCTTGAAATAGGCATTGAAAGCCATGTATCAGTGTTTGCAGATGACACAAACCTTTGTAAAATAATAAAATGTGAGCAGGATATTGCTTTGCTGTAGAGGGATTTGGATAGATTGGGGGACTGGGCACTAAAACGGCAGATTAAATTTAACGTAGAGAAATGCAAAGTTATGCACTTCGGGGTTAAGAATGAATTAGGGATAACCACACAAGAGAAGGATTTCGGAATTGTTATAGACAACAAATTAGGCAGCAATATGCAATGTCAATCTGCAGTTGCTAAAGCCAGTAAGGTTTTGTCATGTATAAATAGGGGCATAAATTCTCGGGATGAAAATATAATTTTGCCTCTTTATAAATCACTGGTAAGACCACACCTTGAATATGCTGTGCAATTTTGGGTGCCTGTTCTAAAGAAAGATATCATGGCACTAGAAAAGGTCCAGAGACGAGCTACGAAATTGATAAAAGGAATGGAGCATTTTGGTTATGAAGAAAGGTTTAAAAAATTAAATCTTTTTCGTTTGGAAAAACGGCGCCTGAGAAGGGATATGATAACTTTATACAAATGTATTCGGGGCCAGTGCAAACCTTTATCTGGAAATCTATTCATAAACATAGGACACGAGGTCACACATTTAGGCTGGAAGAAAGGAGATTTCATCTAAGGCAAAGAAAAGGTTTTTATACAGTAAGAGCAATAAGGATATGGAATTCTCTGCCTGAGAGGTGGTTTTGTCAGAGTCACTACAGATGTTTAAACAATTGGATAAATACTTACAAAAACATAACATACAGGGATATAATTTCTAATTAGTGGGGAAATAGCTGCTTGATCAAAGGAGACATTTGACTGCTATTTTGGGGTCAAGAAGGAATTTTTTCCTAGTTTGTGGCAAAATTGGAAGCACTTCAGACTAGGTTTTTTGCCTTCTTTTGGATCAACAGCAACAACATATGTGAGGAAGGCTGAACTTGATGGACGCAAGTCTCTTTTCAGCTATGTAACTATGTAACTATGTAACTTATAGAGATAGATGTATGATCACTCATATACTTTAGAATTTAAAAAGTGCTAATTGTTTGGATCAACAGCAAAAAACAAATGTGAGGAAGGCTGAACTTGGTGGACGCAAGTCTCTTTTCAGCTATGTAACTATATAAAATGTGCTTGTGGCAACTGAGTTTAATTAATCTTGAAAAGCTGTATTTTACCAGGGAATTGTGGTTTTTTAGCTTTTCTCTGGAGTGATATCATAGAAATTTCACAGAAATTAGATACTTCATTAATAAACAGATGCTTACTGTATTTTGTAACTCATATCCATTGGCGTATTGGGGAGGGGGGTTTGAGATGCAAAATACAGACACTTCTTTAATTGCTTAATCTTTACAGAGTGTTCTCAACCAAAGAAAAATAATTAATTACTCTAAAATGACAAAATGACCTCAAGGTTAATGGTTAATAATGTTTATTCATCCTTGTTAGAGAAACATAATGGCAGTTGGACATTCTTTCTTAGGTATGTTATATAAGAATATATTCACATGCATAGCTGAAATAAATGCTCAGTAATTTAAAAAAAAGCTAATTAAAGCATATTTTTTTTATTTAATCAATACAATATTTTCTGAATATGTGTAGTTTTTTTCCTGCTGATATGAGTATTTTTGTTGATAAAGAATTCCAAGAGATTTTAATCTGGAGACGTTCAACAAAAAATACCGTATATACTCGAGTATAAGCCGACCCGAATATAAGCCAAGGCCCCTAATTTTACCCCAAAAAACTGGGAAAACGTATTGACTCGAGTATAAGACTAGGGTGGGAAATGCAGCAGCTACTGGTAAATTTCTAAATAAAATTAGATCCTAAAAAAATTATATTAATTGAATATTTATTTACAGTGTGTGTATATAATGAATGCAGTGTGTGCGTATGAATGCAGTGTGTGCGTATGAGTGCAGTGTGCGGATGAGTACAGTGCATGTATGAGTGCAGTGCGTGTATGAGTGCAGTGCGTGTATGAGTGCAGTGTGTGTGTGTGTATGAGTGCAGTGTGTGTGTGCAGTGCGTGTATGAGTGCAGTGCGTGTATGAGTGCAGTGTGTGAGTGCAGTGCGTGTATGAGTGCAGTGCGTGTATGAGTGCAGTGCGTGTATGAATGCAGTGCGTGAGTGCAGTGTGTGTGTATGAGTGCAGTGTGTGTGTGTATGAGTGCAGTGTGTGTGCATATATATTAATTGAATATTTATTTTCAGTGTGTGTATATAATGAATGCAGTGTGTGTGTATGAGTGCAGTGTGTATGAGTGTAGTGCGTGTATGAGTGCAGTGTGTATGAGTGCAGTGCGTGAGTGCAGTGTGTGTGTATGAGTGCAGTGTGAGTGCAGTGTGTGTGTATGAGTGCAGTGTGTGTGCGTATATATTAATTGAATATTTATTTTCAGTGTGTGTATATAATGAATGCAGTGTGTGTGTATGAGTGCAGTGTGTATGAGTGCAGTGTGTGTGTGTGTGAGTGCAGTGTGTGTATGAATGCAGTGTGTGAATGCAGTGTGTGAGTGCAGTGTGTGTGAGTGCAGTGTGTGTATATGAATGAAGTGTGAGTGTGTGATGCAGTGTGTGATGCAGTGTGTGTTTGTGTATGTGTTGGTGGGGTGGGCATTTGATATATTATTAATTATTCTTTTTTTTATATTATTCTTTTTTTATTATTATTATTTATTATTTAATTATTATTAATTATTATTTAATTATTATTATTATTAATTATTATTATTTTATTAATTATTATTATTTGATTATTATTATTAATTATTATTATTTTTTAATTATCTTTTTTTTTTCGTCCCCCCTCCCTGCTTGCTAGCTGGCCAGGGAGGGGGGCTCCTTCCCTGGTGGTCCAGTGTCATTGGTAGTTCAGTGGGGGGAGAGGGGTGCTGGCAGAGCTGTACTTACCTTTCCTGCAGCTCCTGTCAGCTCTCTCCTCCTCCCCGCGGTCTGTGCAGCTCCCTCTGTCAGCTCCCAGTGTAAGTCTCGCGAGAGCCGCGGCTCTCGCGAGACTTACACTGGGAGCTGACCGAGGTGCTGAACGGACGGCGCGGAGGAGGAGAGAGCTGACAGGAGCTGCAGGAAAGGTAAGTACAGCTCTGCCAGCACCCCTCTCCCCCCAGTCTGTATTATGGCAATGCAAATTGCCATAATACATACTCTGACTCGAGTATAAGCCGAGTTGGGGTTTTTCAGCACAAAAAATGTGCTGAAAAACTCGGCTTATACTCGAGTATATACGGTACTCCGCTAAGGAGATAAATAGCTTGCTAAAGAGATATATGGTGGAGATAATCCAAAGTATAAACACAAAGATCTGGGGAGGTTGCCTGAAAAAAAAAATATTTGGGGTTTATGCAATAACTTTGTAATTGTGGAGTATTGACGAAAGCATTATTGCCAAACTTTTCAACACTGAGAAGTACACACAATTGGCACATTTGGATGGATTGTGTAATAATATGTTATTAATATAATTATTTGACTCAACATGAACTTTTGAAGTCTGCAATTTAGCCTTCACATATGTTCCAATATTCTATAACCTAAATAATTGGTAGGAGACATTTTAAATAAAGAACGGAATCCTCATACTCCCAAAATTCACAGTGAATCACACTATTTCAGAATACTTGTCCTTTTTTTTTTAGTTAGTTTTTAGTTAATTAAAAGTGAAATATACATTAGACTTGAGAGACCAAAAGTAAGCCTTGAACTTTAGTCCTGACCTTTTTATCTTTTAAAAGATCTGTAAAACCACAAAATGATGCAGGAAAAATATATTTGAACTAAAATCATATACAAAAAATCTGCAGGAACTTTGCTTGTAGAAGACGAGAAAACATACATAATATACATAATATACATAATATCGTTAAGTATATAGAGGTTCCTCAATCTGTATATATGGAATATATATCACATTTCAACCTGCACTGATAGAATAGAGTGTGCAAGTAAAATAAAATATTGCACTTTTATAATAATATATATTCTTAGCTGCCATATTACATGATAGTAGCTAACCGTATCCTTATATTACAAATGTAAAACAATCAGAACCAATCTATCATCAAAATATGGCAACTTATCCATTACAGACAATTCAGGGTTAACACTAGATGGACCTTGCACCCAGACCACTTCATTGAGCTGAAGTGGTCTTGGTGCCTATAGTGGTCCTTTAACATGTTTCATAATAAGTCTTGTATCCTGTTAAAAATGCACAGTGGGTATTACAAGCTAACAGTGCCCTACTGAAAGAGAGGCTATATGTCATGGCCAAGTACCTGTGTCTCTAAACCATATCTGAATAGAATCAGATCCCGATAGATCTTCAGCTGTTTCAAATTATGTATATTGTTATTGCCATTAACATGTTTATCTTTGTGGTTATCATTTTCTTTTCATATATAATCTTTATTAAGGTTTTGTAATACAAGGTATACAAAGGAAATAACATACATTTACAGTTGAGAGAACAACATCATAATATGGTTGTGCATATTAATTTTCTAGGCAACATATATCTCAAAAAGCTGGTTAAAAGGTTTGTAGAGTGCTAAACACCATTTTGGTCTATGGTGAGATTGTGATGCTGGACATTGTCAAGTCCTCTATGCTGGGTTGTCTCCCAGTTGCCCTGAAGATACTATGAATGAAAAATTAAAATAATGTTCTAGAAGGGCAAGGGGATAGAGGGGGAAAAGGGGAGCTTGCAGAACCTGCAGGTCTCTCTGTTTGGTTGAATGGTTCCAAAGCTACCATATTTTTAAGAATTTCCCAGTGGTGTTCAACAATTTGTGAGCTATCTCTTCATGGTTTCTTGTTTATTGTAGCATGTCAATGATCGAGATGCCTCAGTGACTCTAATTGATGTCTGTAACATGTGTAACAGAAAGTGTTGTAGTGCTAATGGGATGATTTTATGGAGAATTTTCTAATTTATTTTTCTTTCATAATTAAAATATTTGATCATCTGTGTGCAACCCCAAGTTTATGATGTTTTTTGCACAAAGCTAGGTAAACATATTAGAAGGTAGTAAGCTACCACTTGAAGGATTTTGTTTTAGGTGATCAGCTCATCTAAGACACATATTTGTTCATTAGTTAGTCTAGAGAGGGGTATGTCCATTGCCTTGAGTATAGTGTGCTGCAGCTAGAGGAATTGTACTTCAGACCTTAGGTGTGATAGCTCGAGCATAATGCTCGTCTCTTGGTGCTGCTTTTGTTGTGCCTCTAGCATCTGAAGTTGTTACAGTAAAGATTGATATTCACAGTCACACTTCTTTTTGCGCAGGGATCCTTGTTGGATAAAGTTGCCTCTATATAAGCCTTACGGGCAAGCCACGTAGTTGAGACAGAAGTTGATTTGCATGGATTAAGGGAGGAAGAAGTATTCGGTGAGATGAGTTAAGATCTTTTTGTGGTTATAATTTTAAGATGCATTATGAACTATGCAAAGACGTGACATTTGTTGTTCTGTTAATTTCCATCACTTCCTGTACAACTGAAGAACTGTTTGATGACTGGATTGGTTGTAGAAGTAGGTAAATGTTTATTGTGTGTTCATTGATGCATGGCAGCCAGTCTGAGGATGCTTGAGCTAAGCATGCTGGGATTTTTGAGTGTGCTGAACCAAACTGCAAAAAATAAACAGAACTGATATTCCAACCAGGAAGAGAGTATTCCAACTTTCTGATTGACAGTCCAGTAGGGAGAGCATACATGAAGAAAAAACAAAAGGATTGACCTCTGTAATTAAACATTTTTAAAAATCTAAATGCAATTAAATATTAAAGTCACATTGGCTTCAAACTTTCAATGTCATAACTAGGATGCCAAAAATATGGGCTTTTAAAAAAATTATCAAATGCCAAAAAAGCACTCAAGGAATAGCAGTGGAATATTAAGACATCCGAAATGTTATCACTTTGACTGTTTTACTGCATACTTTTCGTTATAGAAAGAAGCTCTGTAGGAGAAACTTGTATTGACCTTTCATAGCAGGGAAAAAATACTAATTTTACACACAACTTTTACTTCTGCTCTCCAGATGTTCAATATGACAATTACATAGTCTTCCATTGGCACTAGTGACCAATCTGTTGATACCCTCGATTCGCTTTCTAAGGGTACTAGAGCTGGAGTTGTCACTTTTTCTGGAAATAACATCAGTGACTAAAATTCTTTCAATAACCTATACCTTACCTTAAAACCTTTTTATTATGTTCGGTTCCATTCTCTTTTCAAATGTATATTAATGATTTAGCAAGGGACATCACAAATTTAGTTCATTCCAGGCATTGTCATGGAGCACGAGGCAATAAAGAGAACACAAGAATTGTTTTAGTCTGTTCTTTTCCACAACCTATTCCAATGGCAGGAAAAGGGCAACGTGTATAATGATGATTAGCAAGGATCCAAATTGGAAGTGTCCAGTTCCAGAGTATGAGCATGGATTTATAAATTGAATTTTTTTTTTAGACCTAAAAAACAAAAACAAAAAAAAAAAACCATTTGCTAAATAAAAAGAGTAAGTAAAAAAAAACACAGAAAAATCCAGAGAGGTAACAGTTCATTTTTAAATAATCTTCAAGTGGATTCACAGAAATAGAGAGAAAGCGAGTCTGCAGTCTTGACTGTGGCAGAAAAGGAGTTTATGTAGCAGAACAATGAGTTCCGGAAATGTTAAATGGAGCTAAGTAAACCTATAAATATGTTTCTTATCTCTTATTCTTGCTTTGCATCTGTACAGTTTACAGGTAAAATCAACATATAATACTATTTTTTATGCTTTGAGGGTTTGACCAGCAGTCAGGAAATAGTGTGCATACTTCCATTGACCTCAATCACAGCAAGATTTATCATAAGGTCACCCAAGGTGGCCTCCTAGAGTGCAGTGGTTAGGCAGGGTTTCACCCCAAACCACATATTTGCTTTGGTGAACTAGCCTGCTTGATTGGCAAGCAGTCTGGCACACATTCAAATCTGGCTGACCTGCCCATTCTTGGGGCGAACCTGTCCACCTTTCTGGATTGGTCCACCCCATTAAGCAGTGCCAGTGATTTAATTTGTGTCACTGCCCCACCACATTTTATCCCAGCCACCAGCATCCCGCATCAATGAGGGTATGGTATGTAGTGTGAATGATTTTAAACCATCTGGACTACAATGTTGTAAAGGTGCTTTATTGGTGAGACCCTTTTGAGTACTTGCTACTTGTGCATTTACAAAATGCAAAGTGAATATATATTAAAGGATCACCGAAGACTAAAAATGAATCCAATGTGTAATATATTACATAGATTGAAATACATAAATGTAATGAAATATATTTTAAAGTACCTCTGTTTATAGCAAAATACTATATAATTTGATATGAGCTCATATCGAACAAGGAAGTGGCTAGACAGACTCTCCGAGCAGAACTTGTCCCCATTCATTATTTTCAAAGATAGTGCCAAAATAAAATATGTCGTTTAGCAGCAGTTTCATTCATGAAAATATATTGGTTAAAAAATGGTGCAAACTAACATAACTGGAAAGCATACCTTACTAAATAACTTCATTGCTTGTTTTTTTTGGGGGGGGGTGTTTTTTTTTTAGCGGTGGAAGCTGTGACACAGGTTTTCTTATAAAAACCTATGAAGGAAACTGTTAAAAGTAAAATGATATAGCATTTATCAGCCTCTCTAGTTCTGGTACAATGATTGTGAGGACATCGCTAGGATGCAGATTAACCATACTACGTAAATTGGACATTTGAAGGAGGCTATTATTTTCCAGGTGGCCACCATAAGATGTGGATTTACCGGGCAGTGTCCAAGCGTGATGTACTCTCATATGCACTACGTTTGGAAACCTTGATTAATTTGCCAGGAACCTCAATCCATTCTTGGGGTGATTTGGCTTGCATTTGGCTTGCAATGAGCTGATAAACTAACACTACTTTTATTTTACTTATTGTAGATTGTTTCTGATGCATGCCTAGCTCTTTCCTTATTGTAACACAAAAAAAACATAATAAAAAACACACTGTATCATCAAGATTTAACTGTATTACTTATTCCTTCTATCATAATAATTACAAATCATCAGTTGGTCTAAAACAAAAACTATTTCTACCAGAGAAGAAGATTATATTTGTGCAATTGCACTTCATCAAATCAGCAGAACATGCCATCATATGAATTTCAGGTAATTTTCTCTGGATATTTTAAATGTATATCACCTAAAAAAGTTTGCTGAGACATAAAAATACTTGTAGTTAAAAAAAATATTGTGGGATTATGCCTGCTTTTGTGATGAGCTCCAATATTGTTTTGATCTCTTGGCATATGTATCACTTGGTACAAACTGCATGTGTACAAAGAATTCCAATGTCTTCTGTAGCTTTAGATAAAATACAAAACTGTGAGAAACCAATCAGCATTTGTCAAAATTCAGGCAAAGGCACACTCGAAGCACCAAAATAAATTCAGCTTTATGAAGCAGTCTCACTGCTCAATTCTCTGCCATTTAGGAGTTAAATCACATTAGCCACTACTCCCCTAACTGAGACTTGCACAGTCTGCCTACACACTTCTAAGCTGAATTAGTAGAACAGGACATATAAACTTCTAAAGCAAACACTTTGTACTGTTCTAAGTGAATAAAAACAATCCCATTCTTTAATGGAAGCTGTGTCAGTCACAGCCAGGGGAGGTATGGTTAAGACTGCATAAACAGAAATGAAAGTAATTTAACTCTTAAATGACAGAGAGCAGTGAGACTGCAGAGGCATGAATCTAAAAACCATAACATACTTTATTACGCTTAGTTGTTTTGGAACTTAGAGTGTCTGTTTAATCTTCCATCACAGATAAGAGCAAAAGCCTGGTAAATTGCTTGTTGAGAAAGTTAGTGTAATAATTCTTCCTTTTTAAAAAAACATCTTAAGCACCAAAACCACTTTAGCTTATAAGTGATTGTAGTGCATAAATCATAACACGGCAGCCTCTCAAGTCAGTTCTCTGCTTGTTGGGGCTACAATCATTTATTTCTGCTACAATAATTACATTTATTTCTGCAGAAATAGCCACACCAACTTTGGCTGTGTGTTGACACCCTCCATAAACACTTCATGACAATAAAGGTTCATTTTCAAATTTTAGGTGAGTGCATTTCCTTCTTTGTTAAATCAAAACTGCCACTTTGGGGGTCTTAACTTATTTTTCAAAGACTCCTAAATGTGACAGATCTGGTGTAGGTCCGGTGGCCGCAGGAAGCAGGAGAAGGAAGGTTTTACGTCCCTCAAGCTGCCCTTCGCTTCCATCACCATATTCTTTATGCTAGTCTTCTTTAGCTCCTGGTGCTTCATATACCATAAGCTGTATCAGTGCTGTACGCTCATGCATGTACAAAATTACAATAGTGAAGTCTATGGAGGATCCTGCGAGATGGCAGGTGATAGATTTAGGTAGGTTAATCTGAGTGCATTCTGTACTGAGATGCAATGGCGTGATTTGGTATCAGCAGAACGGTGGGTACGTTGGCTGTTTGCCTTGAGGAGCCCCCTCCCTTGATTATTCCCTTGAATCACAAGAAAATTTCAGTTTAGTACAAATACCCCTCCCTTTCCCCTTTTTGTTGTCTGTTTTAGATGCAAGTATCCCTAAATATTAGTGGTCAACTGTGCCAGTAATCAGTGAATCTTCTGGGCTCTGGTTTGATGTGGGATAAGTGCTCTGGAGTGATATATTACAGGGTAGCAGCAATCCTGTTACCATTTTATGATTTTCACAACTAACTGTATGATGAAAAGTGAATAATCTGCGCTAAAATGAAACAGTAACCAAGTAACCAACATGCAGCACTACCGTTCAGCATCTCCACGCTCTGAATGGAGATGCTGAACTTTCCCCATAGAGATGCACTGAATCATTGAGAAGATGCTGAATGGCGCAGCCTCCAAATGCTTTCCTATGGTAAAGCATTGGTTTGGTTGAGATCATCAAATGTGATGATGTCAGCCAAGAAGGCAGATGGAGGTGGCCCACGTGGTGCTGGTGTAAATCATCTTTCTAACCCGAGGTAAGGGGGCCGACCACCTAAATGGCTGTTTAAAACTATTGTGTCAGGAATACGCATTCGTGTCTCTGACTCTATACTGCCTCTTTAATGATTACTCAGGGCACCATGATTCATGGTACAAAAAGTTTTTTACATACAGCCATACTGGGCAATTTCTTGATATTGAGCCCTCTTGCTTCTACTTTGCGAGCATACAGTACTCTGACATATATTTAGGAGACAATCTAATTATAATTAGTTGCAAATTACAATTAGGTGAATAGTATATGATTCCCTCTCTTTTTGGAGCCAAGCAGGATTGTTTTTACAGGTACACAACCACTTAACCCATCTGGTGGTTTTAAAATATAGGAGATCTGTTTTTACTAACTTAGTCATACTACTGAATAAAGGATTTCTGATTATTGTTTATTATTTTCTTTGATAGCCAGTTACTGGGTGCATTGGGGAAATATTGTTGCACCCTTGTGGCATTTTAAGTTGCATGCAGTGTCGATGATGCATCATATAGCTCTACCGCATTCACTGGGGGCACTGTCATGTAATGCAGAGCCATACAATGTATGCGAGGCACAACCTAGAACCCTGGAGTAGGAGTTGATTTGATAAGTATTTACCCCCTCAGCCATCATTACAGGATGCTATGGCACGGTAACCAAGTTGTTTTCATGCCAGTAAAGGACCACTCCACATCCATAAAGCACTTCAGCTTCCTTAAGTGCTTTAAGGGTGAGGTGTATCCCATAAAAAAGACAGTTCATAAAAGTGTTGATTTCTATTAGAAATTGGCACTTTTATAAGTAATTCAACAAACTCCCTCATGGATGTCAATCAAAGGGGGGTTTCTTCCTGCTTCTGTTATCTCATCTCCTTGTCCAAGGTTATGTCCTTGGTCCCCTATCGTTCTTAAGCTATATTGCCTCCCTTGGTAAACTAATTGGTTCCTTTGGCTTCCATCACTTATATGCTGATGACACGCAAACCTCTTGAATTGTGACTCCAACTAACTGGATGGCATCTCACATCCTTAAACTCAATCTCTGTAAAATATAACCTCTTGTCTTCCTCATTTAAATGCTGCTACTCCCGTGTCTATCGCCCTACAAGTCAATGGCTCTACCATCAGCTCTACCTTGCAGGCTAGATGCTCTGAATTTTTTTTTATTCTAGCCACTACTTTACCCCTCACAGAAAATCAATCACCAGCTCTTGTATCTTCCACCGCTGACCTTCAAGACTTCTCTAGGGCTGTCGTGCTTTAAAACGGCCTTTCCCACCACAATAGGCTCTCGTCTAGTCTCCATTTCTTAAAAATCCTTTTAACTTCGGGATAGCCTAAGTAAATGCATTGCAACAAAAACAGAGAATAGGAGTACTCAGAGAATGGACAAAAGCTCAGCGTTCTTATATTCTCTGTTTTTGTTTGTTGCAACATATAGTATTATCCTATTTTCTAGGGAACAACAAATATCCTGTTTTCTGTATTATTGCTTTTATTTTCATTGAAATAATAAATGCAATGTCAAGTAATTACGGTCTAATGGCTAGAAGTCCATTTAACACAACAGTAATAATACAGAATGAAAGAAGGCATTATTTCCACTTTTAATTTTCATAGAAGAATTTCTACCCATGGAAGATAAGTTTCTGAAATTTATTGCTACAGCACCTTACTCAGAAATAACCATATTAGATGTGCTACATTGCATTAGGGATAATGAAACAAAACTAAATAATTAGCTTCTGACTCGTTTACATTTTTCTGAGCTATATTAGATGAAAAGGAGATTATTATACAGCTGTTTGCACAAAATTACATTTGAATGTATGTGATGTACAGTTTGTAAGTGTCCATTAAACATCTACAGAACAATAATCTTACGGAATCTAATGATGTGGAATGATGGGAAGAGAATCAAGGTTTGTTTATGAAGTCTGTGACATTTAATGGAATTAAAAATAATATGGACATGATTACTTTTAAAAAAAAATAATAATGCATAGAGTTATGGTCTTGCCCAGGGTGGGCCCAAGACACTGGGGGAGATTTATCAAAGTTATATTCTCAAAAGTGGTCTAAAGTACTAAAAGTGGGACAATCACCATGGAAACCAGTGAAACCAATCATCATATTTATTGCCAAATCTTTCCCTTTTAGATATTTGCATCATGTTTTAGAACAAAGCACTTTGATAAATATGCCTTTCTCCACACATTAAAACACCCATTAATGCCACACCAGCATAATGCACTTCCATTACCATCAATGTTAGTGTTTACAAAGGTTTGGGTCTGAGCACTTTCCCTTTTCGCATTTTTTTATAAATACACGCATCTGCTTTTTGTGTTAAAACTTGGACAGTGTTAGAACTGGACCTCATTGACATCACAGTTTGCTGTGTATGGGGCTGCATAGCCACAGACCAGTCAGAGTGCCCAAAAGCTCCTTCAATGGGGATGTGAGCATCAGAACTAATACATGGAGCAATGAAAGAAGGTTGCCTGGTCTGATGAATCATGTTTTCTTTTTGATCAGGTGGATGAGTACATGCAGCATTTAACTGGGGAAGATATGGCAGCAGGATGCACTATGGGAAGAAGGCATGTTAAGAAAGTGTTATGCACTGGGTAATGTTCTGCTGAAGAAAACCTTGGGTCCTGGCATTCATGTCGATGTCACTTTGACATGTACCACCTACCTAGAGATTGTTGCAGACCATATACACCACTTCATGGCAATGGTGTTTTTGATGGCAGTGGCCTATTTCAGCAGGACAATGCAACACTGCAAAAACTGTTCAGGAATGGTTTGAGGAACATGACAAAGAGTTTAAGGTGTTGCCTTGACCTCCACATTCCCCAAATCTCAATCCAACTGAGCATCTGTGGGATGTGCTGGAACAACAAATCCAATCCATGGACGTCCCACCTAGCAACTTGCTGGACTTAAAAGAATATGCTGCTAATGTGTTGGTGCCAAATACCACTTAATTTGTTCAGAGGTCTTGTGGAGTCCCTACCTCAGAGCTGTATTGGCAGCACGAGGGGTGTCTACACAATATTAGGCAGGTGCTTATATATCTACGTTAGCATTGCAGTTGGGTAGCTAGTTGGTCGTTAGTTGGTTGACTCCCACAAAAATCAATCCTTAACAAATGCATTAAACTGAATAATCACAAATAATATTTGCTTCTTTGTAAAATCCCAATATATTTCAATTACCCGACAGATGGTCAGTTTGTTTTATTCTACAATAAAAGCATTAGTAAAAAAAAAAAACAATTATAAAAAAAATATATATTTCTGTACCAATAATGTATTATAGTTCAAACATTAATGGATTGAATAGTTGGAAAATGAGCGTTAAGTGAGCATATGTGAGAAATTGAAATGTGAATATTCTTTCCGGATGTATTTTTAGCCTATACTGAAGATCGACTCATGTTCTGGGAGATGTTAAAATGGTTATGTGCAAGCAATCGCGATGTGTCTACTGACAACAGCATGTCAGTGCTATAGTCAAGTTAAGTTTCTATGGAAACCTTCAGTAGTGCAATGCCATAAACTTTTAAAATGTTCTTAGCTCTAAAAATGATATATATGATGAGAGTACAATTAGTTGCATAATGAACTGAGGTTGAGACACCATTAGTGCTAGACTCTGCAGTGTATTTATTAGCACGCAAGAAAGCTAGGTTTGCATTTGAGATATTTTTAGCAGAGATGAACCTTTTAGAGTTCAGAAAACCTTTAACATATTCTGTGATATGCTACTAGCAAATTTTACATTAACTTCAATAAGACCCGGTAGAAGTTTGTGCTATATTACGGGGACAGAACATCATTTAACCCCTTAAGGACACATGACATGTGTGACATGTCATGATTCCCTTTTATTCCAGAAGTTTGGTCCTTAAGGGGTTAAAAAAAAAAATATATATATATACTTTCTTGATTTCAGTACTAAAAGCTTTTTTCTGCCGTTCTCTCTGCTCTGTTCTGAATCATTAAATTGAAAATGACATGCTAATTGCAAAAAGTTTCCTTGTCAATTAAAATGATGACATGTTGTATAAAGAAACTCAATTATTAACCCTGTAAGAAGCTGTATTTGCTTACATCACCATCTAGCCCCTAGAAACTTCACACAAGCATGAAATCTAGTGTAATGTGCTATTTAACCTCTTAAGCACACAGGAAAAGTCCAGCATGACGTATGTATTTAAGTGGTTAAATCCCCATTGTCACTAAATGAGTATTTTTAGATAAGAGCTGAAAAACAGGTTGATAATACCATGGCATAAATTGTGGAAGGACTGAAAACCGACATAAGTTGCTATTGATCCTTAAGGGATGGGATATCTTTATGGATTATTTGTATAGTCTTTTTAAGAAATTTTAAAGAGTTTTTAAAACCTCTTTAATATATTTCTATGAAGCTATTGATCTCTTTTTTTAGTAAAAGTGAACTCTTGCCTTTAATGAATTTACACTGTTGAATAAAATGTTTGAAAAGTTGCTATAACTCGTGGAAAAGTTTTTTTTTTTTTCATAAGATGCATTATTTTGTTTTAAAGTTTTATTAAAAATGCAAATAAAATTTAAAATCTATGTAAAATAATAAGGACAATTTAATGCCCCACAAGCCCCATTAAAAACAAATAAATAATAATAATAATAATAAATAAATAAAGCTAAAACTTACCTGAGGTGGAGTTACACTTTCAGCATTTTCTCTGCGTGTTTAGTGGTGATGGTACTTGGAGCAACCTTTTAAATTAATTTTTTACACCTCGCTAATGCTTATTTGCTAAACACAGGGAAAGGAAATCATAATATTAAATCCTAGTAAATTACAGTCCACTTTCATACAAACAGTTCCATTTCAAAATGGCACTCCCCGGTTGTTTGATTAACACATGCATTTTTAAACTTTTGTGACTTGTTTTGCATCTCTTGAGATGGGCTCCTGTATAAAGGCCATTGTTTGAATATTTAATAACACAGGTATACTAAGTGCTACAGCAGGAACATGAATATATACTTTAAAATATGGTTCCAAATCGCTTATAAAGCCTTGCCCCACCCTGCAATTAGGCTCAGAGCACTCTGATTGTGGGGTTTAAGCCATCCAATCAGAGTGCTCTGACAGGTAAATAAAGAGACTGACAGGTAAGTCTCTACATTTACCTGTCACAGCACTCTGATTGTTTGGCTTGAAATCCACCAATCAGAGTGCTCTGTGTCATTTTACACAGCGTGGGAAAGTTCTTTGGAATTGTCCCATGCTGTGTACAATGACACAGAGCACTCTGATTGGTTAGCTTGAAATCCAGCCAATCAGAGTGCTCTGTGTCATTTTAAACAGCGTGGGAAAGTTCTTTGGAATTTCCCCACGCTGTGTAATTTGACTCATAACACTCTGATTGGTTACTTAATTCTCCAATCAGAGTGCTCTGTGTCATTTTACACAGCGTGGGAAAATTCCAAAGAACTTTCCCACACTGTGTAAAATAACACAGAGCACTCTGATTGGTGGATTTCAAGCCAACCAATCAGAGTGATGTGACAGGTAAATGTAAAGACTTACCTGTCAGTCTCTTTATTGACCTGTCAGAGCACTCTGATTGGATGACTTAAACCCACCAATCAGAGTGCCCTGAGCCTAATTGCAGGGCGGGGCAAGGCTTTATAAGCCTTCCCCCGCCCTGCAGAGCTCAGTCTGCGCAGAGCCCTCCATGGGTGAAGAAGGATTATATATATTTTTTTTTTTTTTTTAAGTGCGTCTGTTATTCTGGATTTTTATTTCGGCTTTTTGGGGGCTGAAAAATGAAGATTTTAGAAGAAAGAAGACATCAAATGGTATGTCTATTTTTTTTTACAGGTATTTAGACCAGGCTCTCCCCTCATTATTTTTAGGATGAGGTGGGTAGGTAGGGGTAATTATTTTGGGGGGAGGAGGGTGACTAGGGGTTTGGGGACCCCTATACACCTGTGGGGGATTTTCATTCATGGCCCCCACCCACCGCGCAGGGGTTGGGGCCAGGGAGGAAGGCCATTAGGTGTTCCCCCAATTTTTATTTATGGCCCCCACCCACCGCTCAGGGGTGGGGGCCAGTGGGGGGAGGACAGTCAATCCCCCCCTTATTGTAATTTAGGGCCCCCACCCGCCGCACAGGGATGGGGGCCGGGGGGAGGACAGTAGATCCCCCTTATTGTTATTTATGGCCCCCACCCAATGCGCAGGGGTGTGGGCTGGGGGGAGGACATTAGGTCCCCCTTATTGTTATTTAGGGCCCCCACCCGTCGTGCAGGGTTGGGGGCCAGGGGGGGCATTATGTCCACCCCCTTAATGTTATTTAGGACCCCCATCCACCGCTCAGGGGGTGGGGGCCAGGGGGGAGAGGACAGTAGGTCCCCCCGTTAATGTTATTTAGGGCCCACACCTGCAGCACAGGGGTGGGGGCCGGGGGGAGGGCATTAGGTCTCCCCCTTATTGTTATTTAGGGCCCCCACCTGCCGCGCTTGGGTGTGGGCCGGGGGAAGGACATTAGGTCCCCCCTATTGTTATTTAGGGCCCTCACCCGCCGTGCAGGGGTGGGGGCCGGGGGGCAAATTATGTCCAACCCCTTAATGTTATTTAGGACCCCCATCCACCGCTCAGGGGTGGGGGCCAGGAGGGAGTAGGTCCCCCCCTTATTGTTATTTAGGGCCCCCATCTGCCGCGCAGGGGTGGGGCCTGGGGGGAGGACAGTAGGTTCCCCCCCAAAATTCTTATTTATGGCCTGCACCCACGTCGCAGGGGTGGGTGCCAGGGGGAGGACAGTAGGTCTCCCGTTCTACATTCTTATTTGGGGCCCCCACCCATCGCACAGGGGTGGGGGCAATAGGTTTTTTTTTTTTTTTTTTTTACAGTGAGCAGCCACTGGCTTCTTACTGTTTGCTAGACATGCCCCTACTCGCGGTATAGCGAGTAGGGGATGAAATTACTAATACTAAGTAATCTTTACTTAGTATTAGTAAATGTGGTTGAAATACCAATTTAGGTCTTTCAGCCATTTATTAAATAGCTCCCTAATACCATGTGAATTAGGGAGTTATCTACTAAGCGGCTGCTTATATTATGTTATTTTTAAGTTATTTCCCTATCCACATTTGTTTGCAGGGCACTTGTCCTACTCTTACCCCAATTTTACTTCCTTTTCCAGCCCTCTAGCCCTTTCCAGGAGTTTTTTAGAGCCATTTTTGTGGACAAAAGCTCAGGTCCCCATTGACTTCAATGGGGTTCAGGGTCAAGTTCGGGGAGACGTTCGAGCCCAAACCCTGACTTTTTTTCAAAGCTCGGCCGAACCCACTGGACCCGAACATCCAGGTGTCCGCTCAACTCTAGTTTTCATAAAAATCATATATACGCCACTATAAGTGACTCCTATGCATAAAAATTACTGCTATTTTGACAGAATAAGGGGGGTTTATCAAGGCAATCAGTTTCAACTTTTGTTGCAAAGTGCTAACTACTTAGATGCGTTCTGTCAGTTTCCATGTGATTTTGCCTCATAGAGTTCTTTGGGCCAGTACAGCACCTGTTTTTGACTTGATACATTTCACTCTAAAACTCTCAACACATATAACAGTAAAACACACTGTATAATGTATACAATGTATAAAAAAAAAACAACACACATCTGTTTCCCTGGAGCTTAATTCTGTTATTGCATATTAGTTTTGACTTGTAGTTTGAAACTATTAAGGAAAGATGTAATGTCAATTTAAATGCTTAAGGGTTGCGTGTAGAGATGTCCCGAATAGTTCGATGGCAAATAGTTCCTGGCGAACATAGCTTGTTCGCGTTCGCCACGGACGGCGAGCATATGCGATGTTCGGTCCGCCCCCTATTCATCATCATTGTGTAAACTTTGACCCTGTACCTCACAGTCAGCAGACACATTCCAGCCAATCAGCAGCAGACCCTCCCGCCTCCTGGACAGCATTCATTTTAGATTCATTCGGAAGCTGCATTCCTTTTTTTTTTTTTAAACA
Source organism: Pelobates fuscus (assembly GCF_036172605.1). NCBI lineage: Eukaryota > Metazoa > Chordata > Amphibia > Anura > Pelobatidae > Pelobates > Pelobates fuscus. Next base: position 132,567,035 of record NC_086324.1, on the reverse strand, counting down.
GAAGTGTGTTATATTTGAGCATGCTAGGCTGAAGGTGCGTATATCATGGCTAGTTGCACTGAGGGTATGAGTATATAGCAGTACATTGTTGTGAAAGATGGCTGTCATGTTTAGGGTGTAGCTTGCACGTTATCAACTGTGTATGTATATCAGCAGCTCCACCACTAGTTATAAATCAAGTGTGAGTGCATGAACGGTTAAGGTAAAGGTGTGTAAGGAACTACGACAATAAACTCTTTAGGAGATGAAATAATGACATGTTTAAACGCTTGCTACTTTACGATTAGTTAATGTGCAGAGAGCAGTTCATTTGATCAAAGGCATGGTGTGGAGAATCGGCTATAGTGGGACATGCTTGGCAGGCTGCTGTTTACTGCTTGTGCTCATCCAATCCCTTCTGGGCACCAGGTGCAGAACCTGGGAGTCCCTGATACCTGGAACAACAATGGCAAGTCTCTGGCTGAGTGCCGGCTTGAGGTGGTGGAAGCTTGTTTTGTCGGGTGGTCGGATCTGTCCCGGTGGTGCTTCACGTCCGGTGCAGGACTGTGGTGGCTTAAGGTGGAGGTGAGTGCTTGACGTGGGGCAGGCTCTGCATTTCTGTTTGTGCCTCCGGTCCCGTCTTCGACACCTTTTGCGTTGGTGGATTTTAATGGGGACTGCTTCGCTTAGCTGTGGTGGAGCTTGTTGGGGCTGTGGTGGAAATTGTTGGGGCTTCCTGCTTGTTATTTGCTTCCAAAATTGATTAAAGAGTCTGTCCAGCTTAGACTGAATATCCTGCCATGCTTTGCTGGTACCAGGAGGACACGCGGCTGCCACCATATTGGGAGAGTTGCAGATGAGTATGTCAGCCTGGGCGGCTGTGCTCTGTGTGTCCATTAGCTCCAGACAGCCTCTCAGGGGTGGACCGGGATAACCCCCACCGGTCCGAGGGAGGGGGGTAACGGAGCTCCTGCCGGGAAGTAGCTGCTCCTGGGATCGGCCGCCTCTCCCGCCCGGTGAGCACCAGGCCACACTTGCCACGCGGAGGTAAGACTCTGTCGAGTTGCTGATCACTATTAAGCATGTCGGGTCGGTCAGGTAGGAGCAACATTGCTGGGTCATCCCCTTCTGGTGTTAAATTCGCTTGTTGATAGCTGCTTAAAGTGAGATATTGAGGGAGCTCACACGAAGTGCGTCTTTCCTCCATGACAGCTAGGCCCCGCCCCCCGGAAGTTGCATTCTTAGTGAGAGGAGGGACAGTGTAGCTGCTACTGATTTAATAGGGAAATCGATAGCTAGGCTAGTGTATTCAGTGTCCACTACAGTCCTGAAGGACTCCTCTGATCTCTGCTGTAAGGACAGCACCCCAAAAAAGCCCTTTTTAGGGCTAGAACATCAGTCTGCTTTTTTTTTTTCTGTGTAATCTAATTGCAGTTGCCTGCCTGCCAGCGTGTGTGTCAGGCTCACAGCGTGTACTGTGCACACTTGCCCACTGCCACCACTCATATCTGGAGTCACAATAGCTTGCATTTAAAAAAACAAAAAACTTTTTTGACTGTAATATAATAGCAGTCAGTTTCCTTCACACGTGTGCGTTTCAGGGCCTGCCAGGGCACAGTGTCATACCAGTGCAACTCATATCTGGTGTAACAGTAGTGTACATTTAAAAAAAAACAACACTTTTTTGACTGTGAAATAATAGCAGTCAGTTTCCTTCACACGTGTGCATTTCAGGGCCTGCCAGGGCACAGTGTTACACCAGTGCAACTCATATCTGGTGTAACAGTGGTGTACATTAAAAAAAAAAAACTAGAAATTTGACTGTGAAATAATAGCAGTCAGTTTCCTTCACACGTGTGCTTTTCAGGGCCTGCCAGGGCACAGTGTCACACCAGTGCAACTCATATCTGGTGAAACAGTAGTGTACATTTAAAAAAAAAAAAAAAATTGACTGTAATAGATTGAATAGCAGTTAGTTGTCTGCAAGCGTGTGTGTCAGGCCTACATCGTCTACTCTGCCAACTTCTGCCAGTGCACAGTGCCACTCATATCTGTTGTCACAGTAGCTTGCACGCATAGTACCACTAATCGAAAAAAAAAATAACAGGCAGAGGCAGGCCACCCCACAGGGGCCGTCGTGGTCGTGGTGCTGTGATTCCCTTTGGCCCTAGAATAATGCCCAGTGTTCAGAGGCCACGTACCCTGAACTTGAAAAGTTCTGAGGACATAGTTGACTGGCTAACACAGGACACCCAATCTTCTACAGCTTCCGCTCGGAACCTTGACGCACCATCCTCCTCCAGCTTAGCTTCGGGCACCTCTCAAGTTACCACTCACCCGCCTGCCGCCACCACCAACACTAGCATCACAGCCGCTTCACTTGATCTGTCAGAGGAGTTATTTACACATCAGTTGGAAGAAATTAGTGATGCGCAACCATTATTGCCAGAGGATGTAGATAGCAGGAATATGTCTCAGTCAGGCAACATTACACACATGGACGTACGGTGTGATGATGATGATGTTGTACCCGCTGCTGCTTCCTTTGCTGAGTTGTCAGATATAAGTGAAGCGGTTGATGATGACGATGCGTCCGTGGATGTCACGTGGGTGCCCGCTAGAAGAGAAGAAGAACAGGGGGAAAGTTCAGATGGGGAGACAGAGAGGAGGAGGAGACGAGTTGGAAGCAGGAGGTCGTCGCAAGGAGCTAGTGGCCCAGTCAGACAGCATGCATTTGCACCCGGGGTCAGCCAGACAGCACGCTGTTGCCACCACCAGAATGCCGTCATTGCAGAGCTCAGCAGTGTGGCATTTTTTGTGTGTGTCTGCCTCTGACAACAGCGATGCCATTTGCAACCTGTTCCAAAAGAAACTGAGTCGTGGGAAGTCCAACACCCAACTAGGTACAACTGCTTTGCGAAGGCACATGATCGCACATCATAAACGCCTATGGGATCAACACATGAGTACAAGCAGCACACAAACTCAAAGCCGCCATCCTCCTCCTGGTCCAGCATCTTCAGCCACATCAACCACTGCTGTCCTCCTTGCCCCCTCTCAACCAACCGCCACTCCGTCTCTCGTCTTGAGCAGTTCCTGCTCATCTGCCCACAGTCAGGTGTCTGTCAAGGACATGTTTGCCCCCTTGCCCGGCATCTGACAGCTGGCTGGTCTGAACTCTTAGCCCGCTAGCTTTTACCATACAAGCTGGTGGAGTCTGAGGCATTCCAAAAATTTGTAGCTATTGGGACACCGCAGTGGAAGGTACCCGGCCGAAATTTCTTTGCACAAAAGGCAATTCCCAACCTGTACTCGATTGTGCAAAAGGAAGTAATGTCATGTCTGGCACACAGTGTTGGGGCAAGGGTCCATCTGACCACTGATACCTGGTCTGCAAAGCATGGTCAGGGCAGGTATATCACCTACACTGCACATTGGGTAAACCTGCTGACGGCTGCCAAGCATGGAATGCGTGGCTTTGCAGAGGAGTTGGTGACACCACCATGACTTGCAGGCAGTCCTGCTGCCACCTCCTCTACTCCTCCTACTCCATCCTCTTCCATAACCTCCTCGGCTGAGTCCTCTTCTGCTGCTGCGTCTTTCTCCACATCAACGGCACCCCCCCAGCTCCCCAGGTACTATTCCACATCCCAGATACGGCAGTGTCACGCCGTCTTGGGGTTGACTTGCCTGAAAGCAGAGAGTCACACTGGACAAGCACTCCTGTCCGCCCTGAACGCACAGGTGGATCAGTGGCTGACTCCGCACCAACTGGAGATCGGCAAAGTGGTTTGTGACAACTAAAGAAATTTGTTGGCGGCATTGAATTTGGGCAAGTTGACACATGTGCCGTGCATGGCACATGTGTGTAATCTGATCGTACAACGCTTTGTGCATAAGTACCCAGGCTTACAGGACGTCCTGAAGCAGGCCAGGAAGGTGTGTGGCCATTTCAGGCGTTCCTACACGGCCATGGCGCACTTTTCAGATATCCAGCGGCAAAACAACATGCCAGTAAGGCGCTTGATTTGCGACAGCCCGACATGTTGTAATTCAACACTCCTAATGCTCGACCGCCTGCTCCAACAAGAAAAAGACGTTAACGACTATTTGTATGACCGGGGTGCTAGGACAGCCTCTGCGGAGCTGGGAATTTTTTGCCACGTTACTGGACGCTCATGCGCAATGCCTGTAGGCTCATGCGTCCTTTTGAGGAGGTGACAAACCTAGTCAGTCGCACCGAAGGCACCATCAGCGACATCATTCCATTTGTTTTCTTCCTGAAGCGTGCCCTGCGAAGAGTGCTGGATCAGGCCGTAGATGAGCGTGAAGAGGAAGAGTTGTGGTCACCATCACCACCAAAAACAGCCTTATCAGCATCGCTTGCTGGACCTGCAGCAACGCTGGAAGAGGATTGTGAGGAAGAGGAGTCAGAGAAGGAATGTGGCTTTGAGGAGGAGCAGGAGGAGGAAGACCAACCACAACAGGCATCCCAGGGTGCTCGTTGTCACCTATCTGGTACCCGTGGTGTTGTACGTGGCTGGGGGGAAGAACATACCTTCAGTGAAATCACTGAGGACGAGGAACGGGAAATGAGTAGCTCGGCATCCAACCTTGTGCAAATGGGGTCTTGCATGCTGTCGTGCCTGTTGAGGGACCCTCGTATAAAAAGGCTGAAGGAGAACGACCTGTACTGGGTGTCCATGCTACTAGACCCCCGGTATAAGCAGAAAGTGCCTGAAATGTTACCGAATTACCGCAAGTCGGAAAGGATGCAGCAGTTCCAAAATAAATTAAAAAGTATGCTTTACACAGCGTATAAGGGTGAAGTCACAGCACAACGGGAACCTAACAGGGGAAGAGGTGAAAGTAATCCTCCTCCTCCCACGACCACGCCGGTAAGGACAGGACGCTTTACAGATGTGTTGTTGATGGAGGACATGCAGAGCTTTTTAAGTCCTACGCATCGCCACAGCCCTTCGGGGTCCACCCTCAGAGAACGACTCGACCAACAGGTAGCAGCCTTAACTGCAGATATCGACACTCTGAGGAGCGATTAACCCCTTGACTACTGGGTGTGCAGGCTTGACCTGTGGCCTGAGCTACCCCAATTAGCGATAAAACTTCTAGCCTACCCCGCTTCAAGTGTCCTGTCAGAAAGGACCTTCAGTGCAGCAGGAGGTATTGTCACTGAGAAGAGAAGTCGCCTAGGTCAAAAAAGTCTAGATTACCTCGAGGGATGGATCCCGAAGGGACTGACAGTGGGCGATACATTCGACTAAAAAAGGCCTGATGAGGGGGACATAACAGGGATTAAACTGGTAAGAATAGTACTACTTAACACACCACTCCTATCTGGTGGCACATTAGATTGCACGCGCAGTGCCCCAAATTTGAAGTAGGAGGACCGACCAAGCATCTTTTTCCATCTCCCGGTTCCTAAAATCTATGCCATATACACGTCCCCTGATAAGGGACGTAACAGGGATTAAACTGATAGGAATAGTACTACTTAACACACCTTATAATAACGCAGAGAGAGGCAATGCAGAGAGAGGAGTCTGAAGAAGAGGAGTCAGAGGAGGAAGGTGGCTTTGAGGAGGTGGAAGACCAAACACAGCAGGCGTCCGAGGGGGCTTGTTGTCATCTTTCGGGGACCCTTGGTGTTGTACGTGGCTGGGTGGAGGAAGAGACCTTCAATGACATCAGTGAGGACAAGGAACGGGACATGGCTAGCTTTATATCCAACCTTATTCAAATGGATAGTTTTCACTTGTGCGAATGGACTGTTTGCGGTTGTTTGCGGTGCGTTAAACGTGGAGTTTGGTCTGTCACTGTGAAGCGGGTGTAACCCTTACACTACCTGATCGATACAACATCATACCTAATGTTTTAAAGCACGTTATTCCAAACAATTTAGGAATGTTAGGTGATTTATGCCCTTTATGGATTAAAACCAGACTCTGCATCAACTATGTAATTTTCCATGGGAGTTTTGCCATGGATCCCCCTCCGGCATGCCACAGTCCAGGTGTTAGTCCCCTTGAAACAACTTTTTCATCACTATTGTGGCCAGAAAGAGTCCCTGTGGGTTTTAAAATCCGCCTGCCTATTGAAGTCAATGGCGGTTCGCCCGGTTCGCCCGGTTCGCCCGTTCGCGAACATTTGCGGAAAATTCGCATTCGTCGTTCGCGAACGGAAAATTTTATGTTCGCGACATCTCTAGTTGCGTGGAATCCTCTTTTAACATGAAGCCTAACTTTGATATGGAAATCTTTTATACTTTATACTGAAAATGATATAAACAGATACTGTGATGAAAGACTTAAAAGCTTTGTTGCCCAGTTTGTCACAAGAAACAATATTGATTAGCTGTAGTTAAAACTTCAAAAATCAAATATTATAAAGCAGTGATGGCGAACCTTTTTGAGCCCGAGTGCCCAAACCACAATACATGCCAACTTTTTTTCCCTCAAAGTGCCAACATGGTAATTAAACCTGAATACTGAGGTTTACGTTTAGAAAAAACTACTCGTACAGTTAACAACTTTTGTTTTAAAAGAAGAACACAAAAGAGAGTTAAATTATACAAATTTTAAATAATGATATAAATCAAGCTTATATTTGTTAGTATCTCCAACAAATGCAATACATACACACAGACTGCTGAACACATTCACACACCAACTGCTTAATACATAGACACACCGAGACACAGACAGACTGCTAAATACACGCACACTGCTGAGCACGCAGTCTGCTGAATACACGCATGCAGTCTGCTGAGTACGCACGCAGTCTGCTGAATACACACACACACTGCGGAATACATAAAGACTGCTGAACACACACACACATATACTGCATTGAGGGGTGAAGTGTATGTGTCTGTGTGTAATGCTGTGTGTGGGTGGTTGGGGTGATGTGTGTGGGGGAGTAGGGTGCTGTGTGTGTTTGGGGGAAAGGGTGCTGTGGGTGTGGGGGGTAGGGGTGCTGTGGGTGTGGGTGGTAGGGGTGCTGTGGGTGTGTGGGGGGTAGGGGTGCTGTGGGTGTGGGGGGGTAGGGGTGCTCTGGGTAGGGGTGCTGTGTGTAGGGGGCTGTGTGTTTGGGGGGTAGGGGTGCTGTGGGTACGGGTGCTGTGTGTAGGTGGGTAGGGGTGCTGTGGGTAGGGGGGTAGGCGTGCTGTGGGTAGGGGTGCTGTGGGTAGGGGGGTAGGAGTGCTGTGGGTAGGGGTGCTGTGGGTAGGGGGGTAGGAGTGCTCTGGGTAGGGGTGCTGGGGTGCTGTGGGTAGGGGGTAGGAGTGCTGTGGGTAGGGTTGCTGTGGGTAGAAGGGTAGGAGTGCTGTGGGTAGGGGTGCTGTGGGTAGGGGGTAGGAGTGCTGTGGGTAGGGGTGCTGTGGGTAGGGGGGTAGGGGTGCTGTGGGTAGGGGTGCTGTGGGTAGGAGTGCTGTGGGTAGGGGTGCTGTGGGTAGGGGGTAGGGGTGCTGTGGGTAGGGGTGCTGTGGGTAGGGGGTAGGGGTGCTGTGGGTAGGGGGTAGGGGTGCTGTGGGTAGGGGTGCTGTGGGTATGGGGTAGGGGTGCTGTGGGTAGGGGTGCTCTGGGTAGGGGTGCTGTGTGTAGGGGGCTGTGTGTCGGGGGGTAGGGGTGCTGTGGGTAAGGGTGCTGTGTGTAGGTGGGTAGGGGTGCTGTGGGTAGGGGGGTAGGGGTGCTGTGGGTAGGGGGGTAGGGGTGCTGTGGGTAGGGGGTAGGGGTGCTGTGGGTAGGGGGTAGGAGTGCTGTGGGTAGGGGGTAGGAGTGCTGTGGGTAGGGGTGCTGTGGGTAGGGGGGTAGGGGTGCTGTGGGTAGGGGTGCTGTGGGTAGGAGTGCTGTGGGTAGGGGTGCTGTGGGTAGGGGGTAGGAGTGCTGTGGGTAGGGGTGCTGTGGGTAGGGGGTAGGGGTGCTGTGGGTAGGGGTGCTGTGGGTAGGGGGTAGGGGTGCTCTGGGAAGGGGTGCTGTGTGTAGGGGGCTGTGTGTCGGGGGGTAGGGGTGCTGTGGGTAGGGGGTAGGGGTGCTGTGGGTAGGGGGTAGGGGTGCTGTGGGTAGGGGGTAGGAGTGCTGTTGGTAGGGGTGCTGTGGGTAGGGGGTAGGGGTGCTGTGGGTAGGGGGGTAGGGGTGCTGTGGGTAGGGGGTAGGGGTGCTGTGGGTAGGGGTGCTGTGGGTAGGGGGTAGGGGTGCTGTGGGTAGGGGTGCTGTGGGTATGGGGTAGGGGTGCTGTGGGTAGGGGTGCTCTGGGTAGGAGTGCTGTGTGTAGGGGGCTGTGTGTCGGGGGGTAGGGGTGCTGTGGGTAAGGGTGCTGTGTGTAGGTGGGTAGGGGTGCTGTGGGTAGGGGGGTAGGGGTGCTGTGGGTAGGGGGGTAGGGGTGCTGTGGGTAGGGGGTAGGGGTGCTGTGGGTAGGGGGTAGGAGTGCTGTGGGTAGGGGGTAGGAGTACTGTGGGTAGGGGTGCTGTGGGTAGGGGTGCTGTGGGTAGGGGGGTAGGGGTGCTGTGGGTAGGAGTGCTGTGGGTAGGGGTGCTGTGGGTAGGGGGTAGGAGTGCTGTGGGTAGGGGTGCTGTGGGTAGGGGGTAGGGATGCTGTGGGTAGGGGTGCTGTGGGTAGGGGTGCTGTGGGTAGGGGGTAGGGGTGCTGTGGGTAGGGGGTAGGGGTGCTCTGGGTAGGGGTGCTGTGTGTAGAGGGCTGTGTGTCGGGGGGTAGGGGTGCTGTGGGTAGGGGGTAGGGGTGCTGTGGGTAGGGGGGTAGGGGTGCTGTGGGTAGGGGGTAGGGGTGCTGTGGGTAGGGCAGCTGTGGGTAGGGGGGTAGGGGTGCTGTGGGTAGGGGGGTAGGGGTGCTTTGGTAGGGGGTAGGAGTGGTGTGGGTAGGGGTGCTGTGGGTAGGGGGGTAGGGGGTAGGGGTGCTGTGGGTAGGGGGTAGGAGTGCTGTGGGTAGGGGTGCTGTGGGTAGGGGGTAGGAGTGCTGTGGGTAGGGGTGCTGTGGGTAGGGGGGTAGGAGTGCTGTGGGTAGGGGTGCTGTGGGTAGGGGGTAGGAGTGCTGTGGGTAGGGTTGCTGTGGGTAGGAGGGTAGGAGTGCTGTGGGTAAGGGTGCTGTGGGTAGGGGGTAGGAGTGCTGTGGGTAGGGCTGCTGTGGGTAGGGGTGCTGTGGGTAGGGGGGTAGGGGTGCTGTGGGTAGGGGTGCTGTGGGTAGGGGGGTAGGGGTGCTGTGAGTAGGGGGTAGGAGTGCTGTGGGTAGGGGTGCTGTGGGTAGGGGTGCTGTGTGTAGGGGGCTGTGTGTCGGGGGGGTAGGGGTGCTGTGGGTAAGGGTGCTGTGTGTAGGTGGGTAGGGGTGCTGTGGGTAGGGGGGTAGGGGTGCTGTGGGTAGGGGGGTAGGGGTGCTGTGGGTAGGGGGTAGGGGTGCTGTGGGTAGGGGGGTAGGGGTGCTGTGGGTAGGGGGTAGGAGTGCTGTGGGTAGGGGTGCTGTGGGTAGGGGGTAGGAGTGCTGTGGGTAGGGGTGCTGTGGGTAGGGGGGTAGGAGTTCTGTGGGTAGGGGTGCTGTGGGTAGTGGGTAGGAGTGCTGTGGGTAGGGTTGCTGTGGGTAGGAGGGTAGGAGTGCTGTGGGTAAGGGTGCTGTGGGTAGGGGGGTAGGAGTGCTGTGGGTAGGGGTGCTGTGGGTAGGGGTGCTGTGGGTAGGGGGGTAGGGGTGCTGTGGGTAGGGGTGCTGTGAGTAGGGGGGTAGGGGTGCTGTGGGTAGGGGGGTAGGGGTGCTGTGAGTAGGGGGTAGGAGTGCTGTGGGTAGGGGTGCTGTGGGTAGGGGTGCTGTGTGTAGGGGGCTGTGTGTCGGGGGGGTAGGGGTGCTGTGGGTAAGGGTGCTGTGTGTAGGTGGGTAGGGGTGCTGTGGGTAGGGGTGCTGTGGGTAGGGGGGTTGGGGTGCTGTGGGTAGGGGGTAGGGGTGCTGTGGGTAGGGGAGCTGTGGGTAGGGGGGTAGGAGTGCTGTGGGTAGGGGTGCTGTGGGTAGGGGGTAGGAGTGCTGTGGGTAGGGGTGCTGTGGGTAGGGGGTAGGAGTGCTGTGGGTAGGGTTGCTGTGGGTAGGAGGGTAGGAGTGCTGTGGGTAGGGGGGTAGGAGTGCTGTGGGTAGGGGTGCTGTGGGTAGGGGGGTAGGAGTGCTGTGGGTAGGGGGGTAGGGGTGCTGTGGGTAGGGGGTAGGGGTGCTGTGGGTAGGGGGGTAGGGGTGCTGTGGGTAGGGGGATAGGGGAGTAGGAGTGCTGTGGGTAGGGGTGCTGTGGGTATGGGGGTAGGGGTTCTGTGGGTAGGGGTGCTGTGGGTAGGGGTGCTGTGGGTAGGGGGTAGGAGTGCTGTGGGTAGGAGTGCTGTGGGTAGGGGGGTAGGGGTGCTGTGGGTAGGGGTTAGGGGTGCTGTGGGTAGGGGTTAGGGGTGCTGTGGGTAGGGGGGTAGGAGTGCTGTGGGTAGAGGTGCTGTGGGTAGGGGGTAGGAGTGCTGTGGGTAGGGGGTCTGTGGGTAGGGGTGTTGTGGGTAGGGGTGCTGTGGGTAGGGGGAGGAGTTGAAGATGCATTAATTTTTTTTTTTTTTTAAATATAAAATATTTATGAAATCAGTTCCCTCCTTCCCTTCCCTTCCCTTCTTCTTACCTTTGGTGAAGGGGAGGGGGGGAACACAGCCATCCCTGGTGGTCCGGTGGTGGTATGCAGGACAGGAGGACAGGTCCTGCAGCTCTCCTGTCCTCCCGCGCAATGCTGTGTGGAGCGTTGCCATGGTAACGCGCGGCAACGCTCCACACAGCTCGCGGGAGGACGGGAGAGCTGCTTCCTCGATCCCTCCCCCCTGCTTCCGATCCTCCTGACACGGAAGCAGAGTAGGCGCCTGCCGTTTCGGGCAGGCAGGCGCCTACTCTGCAGTGATGGCAAACCTATGGCCGCGTGCCCACAGAGAGGGCACGGCGTGCCACTTGTGGCACGCGTGCCATAGGTTCGCCATCACTGTTATTAAGGGTAACAAGAAAGAATTTCCTTTTTTATCTAGGTAAACAGTAATCCCTGTGTAAAATCTTGGTTATGTATTTTTTGTTGATTTTCTTAAGGGCCTTTTTGTTAAAGGAACATTGCCACCCCCCGTAACACCCCAAGTTTACATCACATTTTTCTCAAAGGACACCCATTGATAGGCTGAGAGCATCAGCAGTCTTAGCCTATCAGCCACTGCCCAGCTATCCCTTTCTTGCACTGCACAGAGGAACAGATGTCAAGAGACAAGAGTGCCGGGCACTTAAACTTAACTTGTTATTGGTGTTGGAATGTTGCTTTTAACAGCAAGTCGTGTTGACTTTATAATCAACTCAACAATTTTAATCAAAATAGAACAGTTGGAAAAAAATCTAAAGCTAGTCTGAATTTCTTTATTTTACCCAACCCAACCGTTTCTGCAAACATATGATTATATATACATATATACCTATACACACTTTTATTTACATGCACACAATCTTTCATGAAAGCACTCAGAGCTTGTAATGATAATAAAGTACGTGCTTTTTATTGACCCATACTGATGGTCAACATATCAGTCCCACACATAGACTTTTCTAAAGGTCTTGAGAAAAGTCCATGTGTGGAACTGGAATGTCAACTTCCATCACGGGTCAATAGAAAGCATGAACTTTGTTAACATTGTAAGTCCACAAGATCCACCAAGTGCATTCTTGGAGAATTGCATAGCTATTTGGCCGGTAGAGCACTGTGGCATTTAATCCATTGAGTTGTCAAGTGCAGAACATTTTATTTTAAATCTTATAAGCTGTGTACATCCAAATCAACGTTTCGACCCCATTTGGGTCCTTTTCAAGATCACAGGGCAAGTGTAAACATATGAATTTCTATGTCCGGGCTGTCTTTACACTTGTTGGGAAAGTTTAATAGGATAAGTTTATTATACCGTATATACTCGAGTATAAGCCGACCCGAATATAAGCCGAGGCCCCTAATTTTATCCCAAAAAACTGGGAAAACTTATTGACTCGAGTATAAGACTAGGGTGGGAAATGCAGCAGCTACTGGTAAATTTCTAAATAAAATTAGATCCTAAAAAAAATATATTAATTGAATATTTATTTACAGTGTGTGTATAATGAATGTAGTGTGTGCGTATGTGTGTGTGTATGAGTGCAGCGTGTGTGTATGAGTGCAGTGTGTGTATGAGTGCAGTGTGTGTGTGCATGAATGCAGTGTGTGTGTGCATGAATGCAGTGTGTGCAGGGCCGGTGCAAGGATATTTGCCGCCGCCGTAGGCAAAACATTTTTTGCCGCCCCCTCCCCCCCCATATGTCCTGACTTCCCCTCCTCCTCCCTCAGTGGTCCTTACCTCCCCACCCCCGTGTTCCTTCACTCCCCCCCCAGTGGTCCTGACTCACCCCTCCCCTAGTGGTCCTTACCCTCCCCTCCCCTAGTGGTCCTTACTTCCCCCTCCCCTCCCATAGTGGTCCTTATCCCACCCCCTCCCTCTCATAGTGGTCCTTATCCCCCTTCTCCCTCCCATAGTGTTCCTTATCCCCCCTCCCTCCCATAGTGGTCCTTATACCCCCCCTCCCTCCCATAGTGGTCCTTATCCCACCCCCTCCCATAGTGGTCCTTATACCCCCCCCTCCCTCCCATAGTGGTCCTTATCCCCCCTCCCACCAATAGTGGTCCTTATCCCCCCCCCCTCCCTCCCTCCCATAGTGGTCCTTATCCCACCCCTCCCTCCCATAGTGCTCCTTATCCCCCCTCCCTCCAATAGTGGTCCTTATCCCACCCCTCCCTCCCATAGTGCTCCTTATCCCCCCTCCCTCCAATAGTGGTCCTTATCCCCCCCCCTCCCTCCCATAGTGGTCCTTATCCCCCCCCTCCCTCCCATAGTGGTCCTTATCCCCCCCCTCCCTCCCATAGTGGTCCTTATACCCCCCTCCCTCCCATAGTGGTCCTTATCCCACCCCCTCCCATAGTGGTCCTTATACCTCCCTCCCTCCAATAGTGGTCCTTATCCCCCCCTCCCTCCCATAGTGGTCCTTATCCCCCCTCCCTCCCATAGTGGTCCTTATACCCCCTCCATCCCATAGTGGTCCTTATCCCCCCCCTCCCTCCCATAGTGGTCCTTATACCCCCTCCATCCCATAGTGGTCCTTATCCCCCCCCTCCCTCCCATAGTGGTCCTTATCCCCCCCTCCCATAGTGGTCCTTATCCCCCCTCCCTCCCATAGTGGTCCTTATCCCCCCCTCCCTCCCTCCCATAGTGGTCCTTATCCCCCCCTCCCTCCCATAGTGGTCCTTATCCCCCCCCCTCCCTCCCATAGTGGTCCTTATACCCCCCCTCCCTCCCATAGCGGTCCTTATACCCCCCTCCCTCCCATAGTGGTCCTTAACCCACCCCCTCCCTCCCATAGTGGTCCTTATACCCCCCCCTCCCATAGTGGTCCTTATAACCCTTTTTTTGTTATTATTAATTTTTTATTATTTCTTATTTTATTTATAAAAAAAAATTTTTGTCCCCCCTCCCTGCTTGATACATGGCAGGGAGGGGGGCTCTCCTTCCCTGGTGGTCCAGTGGCAGTTCAGTGGGGGGGAGAGGGGGGCTGGCAGAGCTGTAACTTACCTGTCCTGCAGCTCCTGTCAGCTCTCTCCTCCTCTGCGTGTCCGGTCAGCACCTCGGTCAGCTCCCAGTGTAAATCTCGCGAGAGCCGCGGCTCTCGCGAGATTTACACTGGGAGCTGACAGAAGAGCAGAACGGACGGCGCAGAGGAGGAGAGAGCTGACAGGAGCTGCAGGAAAGGTAAGTTACAGCTCTGCCAGCCCCCCTCTCCCCCCAGTCTGTATTATGGCAATGCAAATTGCCATAATACAGACCTTGACTCGAGTATAAGCCGAGTTGGGGTTTTTCAGCCCAAAAAATGGGCTGAAAAACTCGGCTTATACTCGAGTATATACGGTAAATTAATTTGTTTACACTTGCACTGTGATCTTGAAAAAGACCCAAATGGAGTTGAAATGTTGATTTGGATGTACACAGCTTATAAGATTTAAAATACAAAAATGTTGATTTCAAAGACCTGTGAGTGCATCGTTGTTTTCTTGATATATATATACACACATTTTATTCCCCAGATGATGGTTGTTGGGTATACTAAAAAAACAATTAGAGATGTATAGATGGATGGGTAGATCAAAAAACGGGTCGCAAGAGTATTCTGAGAACGGACAGTGACTGAAATAGCCTGCCCTTCGGTGGATCCCCGCACAGAACTCAAGCTGGTTTTAGATCATCTTGTGCCATTACAGAGAGAACATATCTGAAGCATATCAGACTGGTCCCACTCATACGGGCAGTCCAGATCCGAAATGCCAGCAAGTTCCCTCTGCACGAGAGACACAGATGGGTAGATGTATAGACAGACAGACAGACTGACAGACAGACTTTCTAAGTAACATTGGCTACAATTCATTTTTTTTTCCATATCAAGTTAAGTAAAGATTGAGTTGCAAAACGTCATACTTCAAAATTACTAATTCGTAGAAACATTTAACCAGTCAGAAGGGACATGTTTCTATAGCTTCCTTTTCTCATAAATATTTCAAACTATAATTTACTGTATTGTAACGCATCTGATCTAACATTGCACCATCATAGATGGAATATTAATCCAGTATTAATTAAGTAACAAAGAACTAAAGTCAGAAAGGTTAAAAACTGTTAGTGAATTTCAAATAGTGTTCACAGTGTTCTATGGAACAGCGATCCAATTAAAATGAAGAGTCCGTGGGATTATTTTAGAGGGATGTAATTTCAGTTTAAACATCAGAATAAAAAGATATTTTTTTTCTAAAACTTTCATCCTTTGGCAATATTTAGCATGAGCAAAAATATTAAATGCCAAGAGATTGAATTTGTTGCGGAGCCTGCAAAATGATCTGTCAGTTATTATTAATAAACAGGCGACTAAAGCCTCTGGCGTATTTCATGATCCCAGCAGCATAAAACTACTCTATGAGTTGAACATTTTATAATTAAAAACTCTGGACTCACCCTGTAAAAGAATTAAGGCTGATTTACTACCAATGTCTGCCTTTGGGGAACATTGTGTTCTGAATACATATATTTAAAGAGGATTTTTAGAATCAGAGGTGACCAAAGACAGGAAAACCGTACAAAAAACATACAACAGAAAAACCTGCAGTAATATAATGTAAAGTGATGTGCTATAACTCAAAATATTGCATATCTTTAAAATATTGTTTAACTCCTTAACTACCGTTAAAAAAAATATACAGGTCATTTTACTAAGTGGGTTAAAGAACTGTTTCGCTGCTTTAATCAGTTATATTCGGAGGTCAGTTTAAAGATCTGCGAGATTTACTATCACAACTTGCAGATTGGCTTCTGAGTGTAAATGAGCAAATACAGCTAATTTATGTTCATGTGAGACTTGCCTGGTATTGTGTATAAGGCTAAATTCACAGTCATTTGCTGTTTACACTCTATTCACAGAATTCTGCTCAGCAACTGCATAAACTTAGAATATTGAGCTCAGATCTACACAGCACAAACCAGCTAGTATGCAAAGATTGCAGGGGCCTCCATCTCCTTCTTTCATACTCCTTTCTTTTTCTATTCCCTTCTTTTTGACTTTTTATCTTATCTTATCATCCTATCTTATCTTAATGGTTCACGATTATTCGTCGTATACCTCACATGATGCTAGTGAAAATAGGCCAGCCCTCTCAATGGCCGTTTATCCCCTTAAGGACGTACCTTCTGGAATAAAAGGGAATCATGATGGAATATTTCTGTCATGTGTCCTTAAGGGGTTAAGTTTAAAACCATCTGGTCTATTTATAAATCTGTATAATTTAACTAACACCGGGGTTACTTGCATGTGTTAATGAAAACATTGAGAAATCATGTTCTGCATTAAGAGTGTCACTATCATATAGATAGCCAATGTAAACTATAAACTGTATTAGCTACAGTTTGTTTAACCTCTTAAGGACCAAACTTCTGGAATAAAAGGGAATCATGATGGAATATTTCCGTCATGTGTCCTTAAGGGGTTAAAAAACTATTCACACTTGTAAGTCATAAAGAGATACTATTTACTATGTATCGTACTTACTTATAAGTGTAACTCTGAACTTCTAGTTATCTGTTTTTATCATGCACATTGTTGGGCGAGCCT